>NC_053399.1:83415083-83727583 GCF_905171765.1 Bufo bufo
AACTGAGAAAAGTCAAGCGTGCAGCTGCCAAGATGCCACTTGCCACCAGTTTGGCCATATTTCAGAGCTGCAACATCACTGGAGTGCCCAAAAGCACAAGGTGTGCAATACTCAGAGACATGGCCAAGGTAAGAAAGGCTGAAAGACGACCACCACTGAACAAGACACACAAGCTGAAACGTCAAGACTGGGCCAAGAAATATCTCAAGACTGATTTTTCTAAGGTTTTATGGACTGATGAAATGAGAGTGAGTCTTGATGGGCCAGATGGATGGGCCCGTGGCTGGATTGGTAAAGGGCAGAGAGCTCCAGTCCGACTCAGACGCCAGCAAGGTGGAGGTGGAGTACTGGTTTGGGCTGGTATCATCAAAGATGAGCTTGTGGGGCCTTTTCGGGTTGAGGATGGAGTCAAGCTCAACTCCCAGTCCTACTGCCAGTTTCTGGAAGACACCTTCTTCAAGCAGTGGAAGAAGTCTGCATCCTTCAAGAAAAACATGATTTTCATGCAGGACAATGCTCCATCACACGCGTCCAAGTACTCCACAGCGTGGCTGGCAAGAAAGGGTATAAAAGAAGAAAATCTAATGACATGGCCTCCTTGTTCACCTGATCTGAACCCCATTGAGAACCTGTGGTCCATCATCAAATGTGAGATTTACAAGGAGGGAAAACAGTACACCTCTCTGAACAGTGTCTGGGAGGCTGTGGCTGCTGCTGCACACAATGTTGATGGTGAACAGATCAAAACACTGACAGAATCCATGGATGGCAGGCTTTTGAGTGTCCTTGCAAAGAAAGGTGGCTATATTGGTCACTGATTTGTTTTGTTTTTGAATGTCAGAAATGTATATTTGTGAATGTTGAGATGTTATATTGGTTTCACTGGTAAAAATAAATAATTGAAATGGGTATATATTTGTTTTTTGTTAAGTTGCCTAATAATTATGCACAGTAATAGTCACCTGCACACACAGATATCCCCCTAAAATAGCTAAAACTAAAAACTACTTCCAAAAATATTCAGCTTTGATATTAATGAGTTTTTGGGGTTCATTGAGAACATGGTTGTTGTTCAATAATAAAATTAATCCTCAAAAATACAACTTGCCTAATAATTCTGCACTCCCTGTATATATATATATATATATATATATATATATATATATATATATATATATATATACAGTACAGACCAAAAGTTTGGACACACCTTCTCATTCAAAGAGTTTTCTTTATTTTCATGACTATGAAGGCATCAAAACTATGAATTAACACATGTGGAATTATATACATAACAAACAAGTGTGAAACAACTGAAAATATGTCATATTCTAGGTTCTTCAAAGTAGCCACCTTTTGCTTTGATTACTGCTTTGCACACTCTTGGCATTCTCTTGATGAGCTTCAAGAGGTAGTCCCCTGAAATGGTCTTCCAACAGTCTTGAAGGAGTTCCCAGAGATGCTTAGCACTTGTTGGTCCTTTTGCCTTCACTCTGCGGTCCAGCTCACCCCAAACCATCTCGATTGGGTTCAGGTCTGGGGACTGTGGAGGCCAGGTCATCTGGTGCAGCACCCAATCACTCTCCTTCATGGTCAAATAGCCCTTACTTTCAAAGTTTTTCCAATTTTTCGGCTGACTGACTGACCTTTATTTCTTAAAGTAATGATGGCCACTCGTTTTTCTTTACTTAGCTGCTTTTTTCTTGCCATAATACAAATTCTAACAGTCTATTCAGTAGGACTATCAGCTGTGTATCCACCTGACTTCTCCTCAACGCAACTGATGGTCCCAACACCATTTATAAGGCAAGAAATCCCATTTGTGGAGTGAAAAACATTTCAGGGGAATACCTCTTGAAGCTCATCAAGAGAATGCCAAGAGTGTGCAAAGCAGTAATCAAAGCAAAAGGTGGCTACTTTGAAGAACCTAGAATATGACATATTTTCAGTTGTTTCACACTTGTTTGTTATGTATATAATTCCACATGTGTTAATTCATAGTTTTGATGCCTTCAGTGTGAATCTACAATTTTCATAGTCATGAAAATAAAGAAAACTCTTTGAATGAGAAGGTGTATCCAAACTTTTGGTTTGTACTGTATATATATATATATATACACATACACACTCTATATACTGTACATCATGAAATGCAAGCACTTTATAGTGAGATCTAGCTCCATCTAATGTGGAATCATTATTGTACAGGTAAGCTGCACACCGGCCATGTGACCAATGAACATGACATCATCGGCCTAGGAAGAGGTTGCAGCCCTCACCAGAGCTATGCGGTCTCTTCGAACGGCTGATCGGCAGGGGTGCTGGGAGTCAGACCCCTACCAATCAAATATTGATGATATATATAACAGGAGGAATCCAGCAGCAGGAGTGTCCAGTTTTCCTGCAGCACCTCCACAGGTGAAATGAAGTATTACACATTTCCTATTAAATGTGTGTGTGTGTGTATTGCACAAGAAATCCTGGGTCCTCCAGAGTCAGAAACACTCTTTGAAGACGTCTCCACCCTGGTTAATAGATTAAAGTTCTCTTTTAACTCAGAATACTCTAGGGTACTTGAAAATGAGTTTTGTCAACCAGAAAACTCCTTTACGGTGATGTATGTAAAAATGTAACGTCTATATGTTCCCGCCCCATTCTCCCGAAACAAGCAGCATGGTGGAATTGTACATTTCCTCTTGTCCTTGATACATCACGTGAGTCACATTATATTTCTATTAGCTCAGCTTGCGGCATGTTGCACTTTATTGTTCACATCGAGGCGCGCAGGTGTTTATTGTTGCCTGCGCTGGTGGTATGGGTTGTCAGCCTGTGTGTTCGCATAATGAAGACATTCTGCTTGTACACTATGTCTTTGCTAATTGCTACGAATTAAAAGGCTCTTGGTTCGGCGTGCATGCTGCGAGTTTACAAATATAGGATTTGGCAATGGGGTAACGTGTCAAAATATTGTTAGCGTGTCATTTTTATTTCTCCAGAATAAACATAATCGTTATCCTAAGCCGTAAAAAATGCATTCACTCCACTGTGTCACAGCACCTCTCACGGGGAGCGACGCTTGGCTGTGCTGGATTTTCTCTTTGACCAAAAGATTAGAGATTTATGTTTTCGTTCTGCTTGGAATTAACAATTTTTGCACTGGATGAAATGGAGCATTATGCAAAACTCTGATGAAATATGTATTTATACCTGGAGCAGAGCCATAGCGAGTCTTTACTTCAGTCGGGGTCCTACAGTTAAAGGGAGTATTTAGCATCCTCTTTGGCATCAAGCACATGTCCTGTTAAACCTCCCATAGCTATGCCTTCCTTTTAGCATTTGCCAGGATTTTTCTGTGCCTTTTTCTACATGGTATACAGTATTATTATATATCACTAAGATGAACCCTTTACATTACTGTTATCCTATTACAACAGTCTCCCTCCAAAGTGAATGGAAACAAGACAATCATGGAGCAGGTGCCCAACTCTTCCCATTCCTTTCTATTGATGAAGATGTGCGGGGAAACAATTTGAAAACATATTTTAGATGTCATAAGTACATGTACAGACAGAACCGGACTTCTTATGTGGGAATTTTTGCAAATACCTAATGGGTTGGCGCTGGAGTGGGCCACCCGAGGCCACACCATCTGGGGCTAGGAGCTACTGGAGGAACTCTAGGGAGCCTTATTACTACTGAGGGCACTATGGGTCATTATTACTACTGGTGATACTGTGGGGGAGCATTATTTTCTATTACTGGGCACAATATGGAAGGCACTACTTCTAACAGGGGCACTCTCAGGGAGCATTAGCACTGTAGGGGGGACTATTAGTAATAAGGGCACTCAGAGATAATTTTACAATTGGTGGGACTTTGGGAAGAACTATAAGTATGGGGGGTATCTGTGTGGCACTGTTATTTCTTTAGTATAGTATCTGAGGACAGCTGGGAATGCAGTGAGCATAGTATTGGGGGCAAGATGATGGAAAAGTAAGGAATCTAAGATGTCTGTGTGACAAACTCTGCAGAGACGAGACGTGACTGAAAGATGTCATCATGTTTTTCCAAATTGAGAAGATGAGGAGAGAGAAGATCTACATCAGAGGAGACATCCCTGGATGTAATAGGTATGGGGTGCTGTATGGTATGTGTGATCTAAATATGTCGTAAGCACTGAGACGGGGGTGCACAAACATATTTCATATTCACCACACAGCGAGGGGGCCTGACAGTCCCAGTCCAGTCCTGTGTGTAGAGACCACATTGCTGAAGTCTCTGATCTTGGACCAGTGCTGATTTCTTATATGAAAGGCTCTACAGAGCGCTGCTCAATTTAATTGCCTTAGAATGTGCCGTCTGATTTCCGGTAACAGAAATCTCTAAGCAGCGCCAAAGGGGATTAAGTGCTCCATAAAACCCTTGGTGCCAAGGGTTGTCCTTTATGTAGTCTTGCCACAGGTTCAACTTGAAAAATGCAGCGCACTTTAATTTGGACTGGACAAATTATGGCATAGCTCCTGACCAGTCATGGCATCTGAGGATGGACTTCCTCACCATCTTGTTGGATGGGAACCACTATTGTTGTCTTGAAGACCTGAACAAGAGGGCCGATGCAATAATATTTATAATACCATTTAGCCAGTAGGTGGCAGCATAGTAGGAGAAATATACATAAACTATAAAACATAAAGGATTGCAGTCTCATGGGAACAAGGCATATCCTGCGACATTCCTAATGCATAGTCAACTAGAGTGGTTTTTGAGATTCTGATATTGATGACTTATCCTCAGGATAGTTTATCAATATCAGATTGGCCAGGGTCCAACACCTAGGACTTTTGCTGATCAGCTGTTTGAGGACAGTGCAGTACTTTGGAGAGCGCCGTGGCCTCCTCACAGCTTACCAAGCAAAGCACCGTCCATTGGATAGCAGCTGGTAGGGAACAGTGCAGCCCTAAGCTCCCCCCGCACCACTGTCCATTCCTATTTGGATGATCCGTGTCAAACAACGGCCCCCAACTGGGCGACGGTCCCTAACTTAACTAAGTGCAGGGGTCTAGACAAAATGGCATAGAGAGAATGACTGACAAAGACAGAAGGTACAATGTACAAACACTAGTGTGGCAATGAAGACCAGTCACAGACACCTGTTGGCAGCAGTTGCCTGTGTTAGGGCTCTTTCACACTTGCGTCCTTGTCTTCCGGCATAGAGTTCCGTCGTCGGGGCTCTATGCCGGAAGAATCCTGATCAGGATTATCCTAATGCATTCTGAATGGAGAGAAATCCGTTCAGGATGCATCAGGATGTCTTCAGTTCCGGACCGGAGGGTTTTTTGGCCGGAGAAAATACTGCAGCATGCTGCGCTTTTTGCTCCGGTCAAAAATCCTGAACACTTGCCGCAAGGCCGGATCCGGAATTAATGCCCATTGAAAGGCATTACACCCTGTACAGAATTATTAGGCAAATGAGTATTTTGACCACATCATCCTCTTTATGCATGTTGTCTTACTCCAAGCTGTATAGGCTCGAAAGCCTACTACCAATTAAGCATATTAGGTGATGTGCATCTCTGTAATGAGAAGGGGTGTGGTCTAATGACATCAACACCCTATATTAGGTGTGCATAATTATTAGGCAACTTCCTTTCCTTTGGCAAAATGGGTCAAAAGAAGGATTTGACAGGCTCAGAAAAGTCAAAAATAGTGAGATATCTTGCAGAGGGATGCAGCACTCTTAAAATTGCAAAGCTTCTGAAGCGTGATCATCGAACAATCAAGCGTTTCATTCAAAATAGTCAACAGGGTCGCAAGAAGTGTGTGGAAAAACCAAGGCGCAAAATAACTGCCCATGAACTGAGAAAAGTCAAGCGTGCAGCTGCCAAGATGCCACTTGCCACCAGTTTGGCCATATTTCAGAGCTGCAACATCACTGGAGTGCCCAAAAGCACAAGGTGTGCAATACTCAGAGACATGGCCAAGGTAAGAAAGGCTGAAAGACGACCACCACTGAACAAGACACACAAGCTGAAACGTCAAGACTGGCCAAGAAATATCTCAAGACTGATTTTTCTAAGGTTTTATGGACTGATGAAATGAGAGTGAGTCTTGATGGGCCAGATGGATGGGCCCGTGGCTGGATTGGTAAAGGGCAGAGAGCTCCAGTCCGACTCAGACGCCAGCGAGGTGGAGTACTGGTTTGGGCTGGTATCATCAAAGATGAGCTTGTGGGGCCTTTTCGGGTTGAGGATGGAGTCAAGCTCAACTCCCAGTCCTACTGCCAGTTTCTGGAAGACACCTTCTTCAAGCAGTAGTACAGGAAGAAGTCTGCATCCTTCAAGAAAAACATGATTTTCATGCAGGACAATGCTCCATCACACGCGTCCAAGTACTCCACAGCGTGGCTGGCAAGAAAGGGTATAAAAGAAGAAAATCTAATGACATGGCCTCCTTGTTCACCTGATCTGAACCCCATTGAGAACCTGTGGTCCATCATCAAATGTGAGATTTACAAGGAGGGAAAACAGTACACCTCTCTGAACAGTGTCTGGGAGGCTGTGGTTGCTGCTGCATGCAATGTTGATGGTGAACAGATCAAAACACTGACAGAATCCATGGATGGCAGGCTTTTGAGTGTCCTTGCAAAGAAAGGTGGCTATATTAGTCACTGATTTGTTTTTGTTTTGTTTTTGAATGTCAGAAATGTATATTTGTGAATGTTGAGATGTTATATTGGTTTCACTGGTAAAAATAAATAATTTAAATGGGTATATATTTGTTTTTTGTTAAGTTGCCTAATAATTATGCACAGTAATAGTCACCTGCACACACAGATATCCCCCTAAAATAGCTAAAACTAAAAACAAACTAAAAACGACTTCCAAAAATATTCAGCTTTGATATTAATGAGTTTTTTGGGTTCATTGAGAACATGGTTGTTGTTCAATAATAAAATTAATCCTCAAAAATACAACTTGCCTAATAATTCTGCACTCCCTGTAATCCGGATCCGGCCTTAAGCTAAACGTCGTTTCGGCGCATTACCGGATCCGACGTTTAGCTTTTTCTGAATGGTTACCATGGCTGCCAGGACGCTAAAGTCCTGTTTGCCATGGTAAAGTGTAGTGGGGAGCGGGGGAGCAGTATACTTACCGTTCGTGCGGCTCCCGGGGCGCTCCAGAGTGACGTCAGGGCGCCCCACGCGCATGGATGACGTGATCGCATGGATCACGTCATTCATGCGCATGGGGCGCCCTGACGTCATTCTGGAGCGCCCGGGGAGCCGCACGAACGGTAAGTATACTGCTCCCCCGTTCCCCACTACTACTATAGCAGCCAGGACTTAATAGCGTCCTGGGTGCCATAGTAACACTAAACGCATTTTGAAGACGGATCCGTCTTCAAATGCTTTCAGTTCACTTGCGGTGTTACAGATCCGGCGGGCACTTCCGGCAAATGGAGTACACGACGGATCCGGACAACGCAAGTGTGAAAGAGGCCTAAATCTCCACTGACAGGAAGCATGTGACGGCAGTACCAAGTCTGATTGGCCCAGCGTCCCTGCTCCTTTATAGGCTGACCACCCCGACGCTCAGCGTGGCTGGGTGCCACAGCAACGGAATGACCCCGGCTGCGCTGCAATTGAGAGGCCAGGCTGACCGCTGGAACACGGACAGGTAAGTACGTGACACAAATCTTTCCTTCTATTTTGGCTGGGGTAACTAGGAGCCCCCAAGCTGTTGTGGGCATAGCTGAGAATCCTACCTCAGAAATCCCTACAGCTATGTATGGCTATATAACCTTAATTATACTGACTGTAAATGTATAGAACTGTAAATGTACAAACTGTCTCTCCTATAAGACAGAATACCTGTGTGTGGGATGAACATGAAATGACAGGCAGCCACTTAGGGCCCTCTTTCATGAATCATATACTTGACTACATAGGTCAAAACATACTTCTGGCGTCCATGCACAGACTGGACCAATGAGAAGATTTTACAAACAGCCTTAAATCAATAAGTATTTTCTAATGCTTGGATGAATTTAGAGAACAGTCTGTGAACCTCTGCAAATTCTCTACACACTCAAGTGGTTAGGGTAATCTTAAAGAGGTTATCCCAACCATAAAAAATGTAGTGATGGCCTGGAAAGTGTTCAGAACAAAGAGTCTCCGTCCCTTTGTCTTCCATTCCCCAGCAGGCCTGAAATGTTAAATCCTGTCCATGGCCACGTGCCCCTCTGTAGCCATTCAGTGGTCTCAGCGGTGGTGTGTTTCCAAGTGGCACGTGAGTGTTGAGCCTCGGTGATTGCATGACACTCGGGGACATTTCACCATTGATTCCAGTTGATGTGGCTTTCGCCAGGAGCTCTGCGCTCCTGGAGCCTGAACGGCATGGCGATCGGTGGAGCCATTGATTGTCTGTGAAAGCCCTGGTTTCTATGAAGAAACCAGAGGTTTTAGAGCTGTAGTTCCTATGAAGCCCTGCAGGTGGCAGAGCTCCATAAGGACATGGCAAATCTGCAATGAATTGCATTAACAATTCAATGCAATATATTGTAGAAGAAATATAATCTGATTGCTTATTATAGTCATCTAGGATGACAAAAAAAAAATATAGTTTTAAATAAATATATTAAAAATCTAAAAATTCTAATCACCCCCTTTCCCCATAATTAAAATAAAATAAAAAAGTCATATACTCTCCAAAATGGTATCAATAAAAATTACAGATCGTCCCGCAAAAAATGAGCCCCCATAAAGTTGTGGGGGTCAGAATATAGCAAAGTTTTTATTTATTTTCCAGTATTAAAACACAAGAAAAAACTATATAAATGTGGTATCGTTGTAATCATACTGATACAGAGAATGAAGGCCATAGGTCAATTATACCAGATTGAGAATGCTGTAAAAGCAAATCTTATAAAACTGTGGCCAAATTGCGTTTTTTTTTCCCAATTCCACCCCATTTGGAATTTATTTACAGCTTCCCACTACATCGTAAGCAATATTCAATGGAGCCATTAGAAAATAAATCTTGTCCCTCAAAAAACAAGCCCTCATACAGCTATGCTATGTGAACGAAAAACTAAGAAAAGTAAAAAACGAAAACACAAAAACTGAAAGTCGCAGGTTGCTGAAGGGGTTAAATCAAGTTTATTATGTTAAATATACTATGTTAGCATTTTTAGTAATTAAAAAAAAAAAACTTAACATCCCTATCTTTATTTATTTTTTTTATTCTAAAATCTGTCCGTTTTCACACTGGCCAATAGGCTTCACAGTATTAGGTATTTTTGTTAAAATATAGTTAGCGACATAGAAAATTTAAACCAAAATCACCCAAAAAATCCTAAATAAAATATGATTAACATAAAAATGTTATTTATACAACAGGTCATTTTCTGATGACACATTCACTTTAAGGCATGAATCCTCACAATGTTTTTGTGACTTTTCACAATAGCCGCTATCTGAAAAAGGATCTGATTCCCGGCTCTAACAGTAATGTTTGGAGACAGCATCCTGCTATTATTCTGCACTGTCAATTAATTCTGAATGATAACACTTCCATCCAAATTAGGTTTACATGATTGGAAATATACATTATCTTGATGTACTGGTCCACGGGGCGGGGTTTTTTTAACTCCTTGATGCAACAGCTTTCATAGTCGGAATCTGTTGACACAAGACGATGCGATACTGCACAGCCAAGGATTAAGTTGGCCGTACACGAGACTAAGCCAGAGGTGGAAGGATAGTTGTCTCTTTTTACGGATTGTGGCACATCCAATAACAGTCTAGGCACAGTGCAAATTCTTTCCTCAGACAGTGAGGTATGGAGGCTGGCAAAGTTGTGAATCATGGCACTCTCTATATGCTAGCTTGCTAAAGTCTCTTTCACAATAATCTCTGGCTAGCAAATGTACTCTGGCAATTAGGCCTGCAATTCACACTGCGGTGTGCAGGTTCAAAGGACTATGATTGGCCAAATCGTGCCCAAGTGTGTAGGGTGTCTTAACTGTAGTCCCTATACAGCAGCAAAGTCTGAATAGCTGTAGTAGCAGGTAGTGCAGTACCTTGCAGACTGACTCCTCGCTTGGGCATGTAGATTCTCTATCTTCTTTTTACTCCTTGGTCCTTCTCTTTCTTGCTAAAGAGCATGTAGACAGCTGTGAGTCTCTGAAGCTTGAGGCTGGGGCCTGGGGAAAGGAGCACATGATATTTGCTCCCTCTCCCTACAACCTCTCCCCCAGACATGAGTCTAGACTCTCCCTTTAGTCAGGAAGTAGGACCAGACCACTCCTCTCCATCCTGAGAGGGATGGAACCTCTTTAAGGTCAAAATGGTGTGTAAATTTTTTTTTAAAAAACTGTCATGAGCCACTGACATAGGTGTGAACAGAGTTTCCTGTATCTGTTTGGATCTCGCAACTGACACCTATATATTACCAGCCACAAGCAGCTACAGTGTAGAAACCATATTGTGACAGGGCAGACAAAGCCATTACAGTGCACAGATAGAGAATCATGTAAATACTCATGTTTAACTGGAGTTTTCCTTTATCCACTTGACGTCTACCCGCCACATATATTATATATGGCAGGCGGACCAGGTCCTTAAAGGGGTTGTCCCATTACAACAACATATCCCGTATCCACAGGACAGGGGATGTATCTGATTGGCAGAGGTCCGACTGTGGGGGCCCCTGTTCCCCTATTTGAATGGAGCAAGGACATGCATCCAGGGACCCAAGCAGTCTCTGACATTAAGTGAGCTCTGTGTATGGAATTGAGGCAGTGCATTGCCTCTATTGGGCTCGGTGGTCACATGACTGATCACATGATCGCTGAGATGCCAGCAGCAGGATTCTACTGCTGGGCCTAAGTAGAACCAGCCCAACCCTAATGGTGACAATAGTTACTGGGACAGGGCTGTAGGTATAGTGTAAAAAAAAAAAAAAAAAAAAAAATCCCAGTGGCCTTTTCCATATTTGCAGGGTAGGCAATAAAAATTAAAGTTTTAAAAAATTATATTTGAAAAATCTCTGTTCCTTTTTTACCTTTGCAGGATAGTCAATAAAAATAAAAAGTTAAAAAACTATAAATTATATAAAAAAATCAATGGTCTTTTTTGACCTTTGCAGAATAATCCATAAAAATACAAGTTAAAAAATAATAAATTGCATTTGAAAAATCTGTGGTCTTTTTTTGACCTTTGTGGGATGGTTTATAAAAATTAGGCTACTTTCACACTCGCGTTTTGGGCGAATCCGTCATGGATCTGCAAAAACTGATCCATTACAATAATACAACCGCATGCATCCGTCATGAATGTATCCGTTTGTATTATCTTTAGCATAGCCAAGACGGATCCGTCATGAACGCCATTGATCCGTTTTCTATTGTGCCAGATTGTGTGAGAGAAAACGGATCCGTCTCCATTGACTTACATTGTGTGTCAGGACGGATCTGTTTGGCTCAGTTCCGTCAAGCGGACAGCAAAACGCTGCAGGCAACATTTTGTTGTCCGTCTCCAGAGCGGAATGGAGACTGAACTGATGCATTCTGAGCGGATCCTTTTCCATTCAGAATACATTAGAATGCAAACTGATCCGTTTTGGACCGCTGGTGAGAGCCCTGAACGGATCTCAGAAACGGAAAGCCAAAACGGCAGTGTGGAAGTAGCCTAAAGCGGTTATCCCACTTTGCATTTTTATACTTACCTGCTGCCAGCGCGCCGTTCACTTCCTGGATTCTGGCTGGGGCGGGCTTCATCTTGATTGAAGTCTTCTCCCAGCCAGGCCGCGCGCTGGACTGAACGCGCACGCGCTATGGTGACTTATTCCTGGCCAGTATAGTACAGAGCCGCCGTGCGTGTTCGCGGCTCTGTACTAATATGGCCAGGAAGAAGTCACCGTCGCGCATGCGCGCCGGCGTGCGCGTTCAAGACAGCGAGTCCGGGAGAAAAGAAGGAGTCTTCTGCGCAAGCGCGGCCAGCGGGATTCTGTAGGTAAGTGGGGATTAATTTTCTCCTAAACGGTGGGAATGGGTTAATCAAATATATTTACAGATTTAACAGTGATCATTATGATGGGATAACCCCTTTAAAGTTAAAAAAACCCAATAAATTATATTCAAAAATCAATGGTCTTGTTTGATCTTTGCGGAATAGTCCATAAAAATAAATGTTAAAACACAATAAATTATATTAAAAAATCAGTCGTCTTTTTTGATCTTTGCAAGTTAGTCCATAAAAATAATATTTAAAAAACAATAAATTATATAAAAAATACTTATAACGGGCCTCTGTCACCAGTCATTTTTGCAAAGCTTGCTCTGACCTAATTATGCTACAACAGACATGTAATACATCCAAATTATAGGATACAGTATATATATGATAACAAACACAGATAGAAAGTAAAAAAACGGAACGGAAACGGAAGACATACAGATGCATTTCCGTATGTGTTCCGGTTTTTTTTGCGGACGCATTGACTTGAATGGAGCCACGGAACGTGATTTGCGGGCAATAATAGGACATGTTCTATCTTTAAACGGAAAGGAAATACGGAAACGGAATGCATACGGAGTACATTCCGTTTTTTTTGCGGAACCATTGAAATGAATGGTTCCGTATACGGACCGTATACGGAACGCAAAAAATGGGGGGGAAAAAACGGTCGTGTGCAGGAGGCCTAAAACTGCAATTTCCAAAAAGACTTGACAGCACTGATTGAACACGCTCGCCGAGGATACGCCGTCTAACTTTACTCCATACGTTCACTTGCTTTCCAGGGTGGCTTTTTTCATGACTTCAATCAATGTTTCCATGGCAACATCCCTCAGTTGGGAATACACAGTGATAATAATTAGTAGCCACGGTTCAATGGCTGTTTCCTGAGTAGGAAGGTTAGATGTAAACGCTTTGCTAACCCTTAGCTTCAAAGAAGCTAGAATTATTATTTGGTCGTGACCCGCAGGAGATATGATTTGCCCAGGTCATTGTTTTAATGGAGATCTTGCGATCTGAGTCACATGGGGGACTCGGATCACTCAGGTCTCGCTATACGGAGAGATAACAGTCAGAGGAAAGGTAAGATATCACTCAGGTCACACGGGATTTACAGTATAATAGTAATGTACCGTATGTTATGGTAACTCCTCCGATTACATTTCATCTCTAGGGGACCCGGTAGATGGACATCCAGGGATCTTGGGTCCTTTCTCACCGATACACTTGGGTAGGGGCGAGGGGGCAAAATTGTTGGCAAAGGGCTCAGAGCAGGTAAAAAAAATAAAAATAACGATACCTAACCGATCCCCGGCCACTCCAGTTTCAGTGCTAAAGTGTGGTCCCTACTTGCTGGTCGCTGTTCCTGAGTGTGGAGATGGGACCAAGAATTAGAGACCAATGGGCGCCCAGTAAGAGTTGAAGGTGGTGGGGGATCGGGGAGGATCCCTTTTTTTTAACCCACACTCGACCCTTTAAAGGGAATTAGTTTTCTGCTGCTAGGTTCTAACAGCTCTGGCACCTGCCAATGAGTCCCCATATCCCTGAGCTCCCGGCTCTCCCGCCCACCTGCCTCTGATAGACAGGTTTTCTTCCATATGAATCAGCAGCAGGTGGGCGGGAGAGACAGGAGCTCAGGAATATGGGGCATGCGCTCAAGATTTTAGCCAAACGGCTTGGTCAATTACAAAAAATGACCCAGCATTTTGCTAAGGGGATCTGTCACTAGTTTATGTTGCCCTAAGGGTACTTTCACACTTGCGTCAGATGGAACTGCCTGCCGGATCCATCAATCCGGACGCAAACAGATGCATTTGTCAAACGGATCCGGATGCAGATCCGTCTGACAAATGCATTAATATACCGGATCCGACTCACCAGTGTCATCCGGAAAAAACGGATCCGATATTTATATTTTTCACAGATTTAACCTGTTTGGGACATAGGGCGTACAGGTACGCCCTGATGTCCTGGTACATAAGGACACAGGGCGTACCTGTACGTCCTGTGTAGTTCTGATCACCGCTGCGCGGCGGGCGGTGATCGGAACAAAGTGCCTGCTCAAATCATCACTTTTTTTAATTGACCAAGCCGTTTTGCTAAAATCTTGAGCGCAGCCCCCTGGATCTCACAGGCCGGAAGCTGTATGAGTAATACACACTGAATTACTAATACAGCCAATGCATTCCAATACAGAAGTATTGGAATGGATTGTAAAGGGGATCAGACCCCAAAAGTTGAAGTCCCAAAGTGGGACAAAAAATTAAGTTGAAAAAATAAAGTCCAAAATTAAAAGTTTCAAGTTAGGGTACTTTCACATTAGCGTTTTTCTTTTCCGGCATAGAGTTCCGTCACAGGGGCTCTATACCGGAAACGAACTGATCAGGCATATCCCCATGCATTCTGAATGGAGAGTAATCCATTCAGGATGCATCAGGATGTCTTCAGTTCAGTCATTTTGACTGATCAGGCAAAAGAGAAAACCGTAGCATGCTGCGGTTTTATCTCCGGCGAACAAAACTGAAGACTTGCCTGAATGCCGGATCCGGCATTTTTTTCCATAGGAATGTATTAGTGCCGGATCCGTCCTTCCAGTCTGCGCATGCGCAGACCTTTAAAAATGAGAAAAAAATAAATATCGGATCCGTTTTGACTGATGACACCGGAAAAAACGGATCCGATATTGCAATGCATTTTCAGACTGTTCAGGATCCTGATCAGTCTGAAAAATGCCTGATCGGTTAGAAAAAATGACATGCGTTTGCATACAGTTTGCCTGCCGGAATCAAACAACGCAAGTGTGAAAGTACCCTAAAAAAAAAAAATATATATATTAATTTCCCGCAAATAAAAAATAAAAAATAGGTAAAAAATTGAATGAATGTTGTAAATAACAAAAAAAAACGGTGCCAAAACAGCTATTTCTTGTTACCTTGCCTCACAAAAAGTGTAATATAGAGCAACCAAAAATATGTGCCCTAAACTAGTACCAACAAAACTGCCACCCTATCCCGTAGGTTATAAAATGGGGTCACTTTTTTGGAGTTTCTACTCTAGGGGTGCATCAGGGGGGCTTCAAATGGGACATGGTGTCAAAAAACCAGTCCAGCAAAACCTGCCTTCCAAAAACCGTATGGCGTTCCTTTCCTTCTGCGCCCTGCCGTGTGCCCGTACAGTAGTTTACGACCACATATGGGGTGTTTCTGTAAACTATAGAATCAGGGCCATAAATATTGAGTTTTGTTTGGCTTGTTAACCCTTTATTTGTAACTGGGAAAAAAATATTAAAATGGAAAATCTGCCAAAAAAGTGAAATTTGGAAATTGGATCTCTATTTTCCATTAATTCTTGTGGAACACCTAAAGCGTTAACGACGTTTGTAAAATCAATTTTGAATAGCTTGAGGGGTGTAGTTTCTAGAATGGGGTCATTTTTGGGTGGTTTCTATTATGTAAGCCTCGCAAAGTGACTTCAGACCTGAACTGGTCCTTAAAAAGTGGGTTTTTGAAAATTTCTGAAAAATTTCAAGATTTGCTTCAAAACTTCTAAGCCTTGTAACATCCCAAAAAAATAAAATATCATTCCCAAAATGATCCAAACATGAAATAGACATATGGGGAATGTAAAGTAATAACTATTTTTGGAGGTATTACTATGTATTATAGAAGTAGAGAAATTGAAACTTAAAAATTTGAAAATTTTTCAAAATTTTTGGTAAATTTGGTCTTTTTTTATAACTAAAAATGTTTTTTTTTTACCCCATTTTACCAGTGTCATGAAGTACAATATGTGACGAAAAAACTATCTCAGAATGGCCTGGATAAGTCAAAGCGTTTTAAAGTTATCAGCACATAAAGTGACACTGGTCAGAGTTTCAAAAAATGGCCAAGTCCTTAAGGTGAAAATGAGCCCGGTCCCTAAGGGGTTAAAGGTCTGCGCATGCGCGGACTGGAAGAAAGGATCCGTCAATGCGGCAATTTTAATGCAATAATACATTTCAATGGCATCCGGGATTTCCGGCAAGTGTTTAGGATTTTTGGCCGGAGAGAAAACTGCAGCATGCTGCGGTATTTTCTCCGGCCAAAAAACACAAGAGGGACTGAACTGAAGACATCCTGATGCATCCTGAACGGATTTCTCTCCATTCAGAATGCATTAGGATAAGGGTCCATTCACACATCCGTGTGTGTTTTGCGGATCCACGGATCTGCAAAACACGGAAATCGGCAATGTGCGTTCCGCATTTTGCGGACCGCACATTGCCGGCACTAAGAGAATATGCCTATTCTTGTCCGCTATTGCAGACAAGAATAGGACATGTTCTATTTTTTTCAGGATCGGAATTGCGGACCCGGAAGTCCGCAATTCCGTTCCGCAAAATGCGGAATGGAATTGCGGATGTGTGAATGGACCCTAAAACTGATCAGTTTTTTTCCGGCATTGAGCCCCTAGGACGGAACTCAATACCAGAAAAGAAAAACGCTAGTGTGAAAGTACCTTTAGTTAGGAGACCATAAAACTAGTTACAGTTTCCCTTTAAATACTTTATCACGTTAAACAACCTGATATATGATGTATTTTATGAAAATTATGCAGATCATATTTCTGTATGAGGTCTTGAGATGCAGCGGTACCTACTCTTTGGTTACTCTCCCAAAATACTAGCTGCAGCGGCTCAGATAGGTGATCAGCCTCAGCCATGTGTCCACATGATGACCAGGAAGCCATTTTGTATTGCTTTAATGAAAAATGAAGCATCTTTACAATTAGGGTCCATTCACACGTCCGTTTTTTCTTTCCTGATCTGTTCCGTTTTTTGCGGAACAGATCTGGACCAGATCTGGACCCATTCATTTTCAATGGGTCCTGGAAAAAAATCGGACAGCACAACGTTGTTCCGTTCCGCATGTCCGTTTAAATATAAAACATGTCCTATTCTTTTCCGCAAAATTCGGATCCTGGTACAATACAAAGTCAAATGGATCCGCAAAAAACGGAAGACATTCGGATGTCATCCGTTTTATGCGGATTCCGTTCCTGGAAATTACATTTTAATTTTTTATATTTTTTTAAAAGAAATCCAAACAACTTTATTTGCTTATTGAAATTTATACAGGTTTCCGTTTTTTGCGGATCCGCAAAAAACGGATGACATAAGGATGACATACGGAAACATTTTCAGGAACAACGGATCCGCAAAAAACGGACCGAAAATCGGGATATAGAAAAATACTGACGTGTGAATGTAGCCTTAATCGTGAACAAACATTTTGTGTGAACAGCTTGTATAAATGACTGTGTTCCCACGGCAACAGACTACAAACAAATCCTTTGTAGTCTGATAATGCAGTCCTACTCACTTCTATCTGCCACTATATAAATTTGACAGGTAAGCTATATAATAAATACTATAGCAAATACTATAATAATTATAACTATATAATAACAACTACCCAAAATGGTCAGAGCGTATTGTCTATCACTATAGAAACACATAGGTCTTCATAGGAGCTGTAGACACAAAACGGTAGGAAATTTACAATCAAAACCATTTTCAAAGTTGCTTAATTTAAATAAAAATAATAGATGGAGTGATAAAAATGAATGCTAAAGTATACATACTCTTTAATATATTTCTTATTTCCTCTCTATGTCTAATAACATCTGATGATGCAGTGGAAAAAATGGCTACCCCGTAATTTCAGTGTAAAAACTGATGGTAAGAAACCACATTATCATCTTCTCAGCTGTAAGTGGCCGGCACAGATTACAGCTGGCTCCTCTATGCATAAAATCACTTCATCTTAATTTCAATAATCCTCTAATAAATTGGGAAATATTTCACTGATAGAAAGCAGATTATTAGACGTAGAGAGATTAGAAATGACTGGTCTGGGTATGACATGTGTACGTCCTATAACGCATTAGGCTGGTATTATTGTAACTGTACCTAATCTTTTAGTGTTCTCATGGTAACCAAATGTCTAGAGAGCGTTGTGCATCATGTAATTATCATCACTGAGCACGGGCACACGGGTAACTGTCCCCAAAACTCCCAGATACCAGAGAAATCTCTGCTCAACACTACAAGCCATTACTAGGGGATGAGCGGGAGGTGCCATATTAGATTTCGCGAATATTCGATTAAAAGTTCGTCTTATATTCGTCGGAATCGAATATTTGTCATTATTCTATTTATCGTGAATAATATGCGATTTAATTATTCGAGTATTGAGATTTTCTTTTAACTGTATAAGGCAACTTTCCTATTGGTTGGCTATTTAGAATATTCGTCTTTTTTTTTTCCTATCTGTACAGTTCCTAGCTGTGGATTAGATAATACCATCGGATCTGAGTTTTCCCTGAGATCGTGAAAACTCAGATCCGATGGTATATTCTAACCCACAGGCGTTGCCATGGTGACGGGGACGCTTGTTGGGGAGGAGTATGCGAACGACCGTACAGATTGAAAAAAAAAGACGAATATTCGCTATATTGCTATATATTAGTTTTTTAGAATATTCGTCATTTTATTTTCCAGATGAAAACATGATTCCTTCCTGCTTAAGTTGCTTGTGGGCCAATGACTCATTGACCCACAAGAAAGAAGCAGGGAGGAATCATGTTTTCAGATGTTAAGAAATGACGAATATTCGATATAGCACCATATTCGTAATATTTGCGAACTTGCGATATTCGCGATTAATATTCGTTATTCGAATATTCGTGCTCAACACTAGCCATTACTAGCAGCAGGAGCATGTAAAGTTCCACAGACTGTAGCTATGGGGCAATTTCTTTAACATGGCCGCCTTGCGTATATATACACGTCGGCAGTCGCGACTTTAAATACGGCGCCTGCTTGCGCGACCAGCAACACCATAGCCACCGTTTGCCTGCTGTTTTAAAAAGAAAAGTTTTAAAAACAGTAAATTATATTCGAAAAATCTCTGTTCTTTTTTTGACCTCCTGGTGCTAATGTCCGCGATCGGTGGTAATGCCGATCACTGACTTTTAACCCTTCAGACGCCATGGTCCATGGCATCCGGAGGTGCAAAAACCTGGAAGAGCCTGCTTACGGGTGTGTTCTGGCTCCCCCTGGTGGAGATTGGGAGAGCCTTAGTGTGTGTGCGACAGCCTCTGTCCTCCTGAGTGACAGGAGGCTGCTGCACATTAGTTCCTATAGGAATTTAGGGGGTCATTTATTATCCAGAAATACGCCAATATTAGGCGTATTTCTGGCGCAGATTGCAGCGCAATATGAGACTTTTCCCCGCTTGCCCGAGGTCTAAAAAAGTTGGCGTGGCAAGGGGACATCTCTCATTCATTATTTTCTCTGATTTAGGCGTAGAAAATGGTCTAAATTTAAGCCAGCAAGGAAGCTGGCCTACATTTAGACTTTCGCTGTATGCGCCGAACTTATGTAGAGCCCGGCGCCTCTACATAACCCTTTCCCGACCAGCGCTGTACTAGTAAAGATGGTGCCCGCTCCTGAGCACAGCGGGTGCCATAGCCGCGGGTGGCCTGCTGTTTCTTATAGCAGACACCCGCGGCTAATGTCCGCAACCAGCAGTAATGTGATCGGAGGAGTCGGAGCTTGTGTGGAGCAGCGCCTCTTTGTGAATGACAGGAGGCTGCTGCATAGTATTTCCTATGGAGCTCTTGCCTGTAATAGGGCTCCATAGGAAACAAGCAATTTTCTCATAGACTTCAATGCTAGTGCATTGGGGTCTACGAGAATAGCAAAAATAGCAAAAAAATAGCAAAAAAGTTATGAAGGTCAGAATATGGCGATACAAAGAAATTTTTTTTTTCCCAGAGACAAATTATACATGTGGGGTATTTTTGTAATTGTATTGACCCAGGGAATGAAAGGTTCAGTTTTATTTACCGCATAGGAAACACTGTAAAAAAAAAAAACCATAAAACTGTATTGTGTTTTTTAAATAATTCTACCCCATTTGGATTTTTTCTTGCTTCCCTCTATATTGTAGGCAACCATAAATGGTGCAATTAGAAAGTATATCTTGTCCCACAAAAAAAGACCCTCATAGGCTATGTGAATGGAAAAATAAAAAAGTTATGGGAAGACAAAATGTGACCACGGCAGCCGAGCAGTCCGGAAGCGGGTGCTGCGTGCTCTCGCTCCCCTTAGGGCTCTGACACTCTCTGCTAATGGCGGCGGCTCAGGAACGGAGCCATCATAGCTGGCAGTGCACAGAGGAGCAGAGGGGGCATCTGGGGGACATTGGCTAAATTTGGGGGACAATGGGGGCAGTAAAAACAGAGGGGGCACTACCATTCTTACATCTAGCTACTGTCTCTAAGGCTGGGTTCACACCTGAGTGTTTTACAGCGTGTTCCTACGCGCTGTAAAACGCTCAACAGGCAAGAACCAATGATTCCCTATGGGAATGGTTCTCACCTGAGCGTTTTACAGCGCGTACGAACGCGATGTAAAACGCCCTACGCCCCAAGAAGTACAGGAGCTTCTTTGGGGCGTATGGTTGCGCGTTCCCGTACATAGACTTCCGGGAACACGCGACAATGGGCGTTTGCTAGTTTCGGAGCCGCGTATGTGAGACGCCCGATAAAATCGTGCATACAAAGCGCAACAAGGTACGCTCATGTGTGAACCCAGCTTAATAGTTAGCAGAGAATTTCATCTGTGTATTTAATTTCTGGTCCTCTTATAGTGTGCCTTAATAATATTGTTATGCAACTGTTATTACATATAATGTGCCTGGTTGTCCAGCAGGTGGCAGTGTATCTGGCAGAAAGTCCATTTAGATAGAATGGAACTTACTGCTCTACACCTCCTTTTTACATCTGGCCTGCTTCTGTAGTTTTTCCTGCCTCTCCATGGTTGGTACCTTGGTCTAGGGCAGTGGTGGGCAACCTTTTTTTTCAACTGAGCCAAATCTCGCCAAAACCACGATTGAAATTTATTTTGAGAGCCACATTTTTAAAACCGAAAATACATAGGATGGTACACTGTTTTTAGTTTCAATAAGTTTTTATTGAGAATATTGTGCATGCAAGTATCCACATAGGTCGGGTACTGTGGGACTCTTTGCACCGGCCCTGTCACGTGGACGTGACCAGAGCCTGTGCAAGGATTTTTTGGCAACACAAGCGAAGCTACATCTCGGTGACCCCCCCCCCTCCCCCCGCCCCGCCCGCAGCTCACCTGGTCCTGGTTCTGTCTGCAGCAGCTGGCTTCTCCTCTCTGTGGTCCTGATATCCTCGCTCTGCTTCAATCTGGTTTGAGGACTGTACTTTTCGCCCTATAAGACGCACATAGGTTTTAGAGGAGTATAATAAGAAACAATATTTTCCATTATACCTCAGGTCAGACCACCAATCCGACCCCCAATGTTAATCATACCTCAGATCAGCCCCCCATATCAGCCGTCAGCACCTCATCCATCATGCCCATGTCAGCCCCCCATGTCAGCACCCCATCCATCATGCCCATGTCAGCCGTCAGCACCCCATCCATCATGCCCATGTCAGCCGTCAGCACCCCATCCATCATGCCCATGTCAGCGGTCCGCACCCCATCATGCCCATGTCAGCCGTCAGCACCCCATCCATCATGCCCATGTCAGCCGTCAGCACCCCATCCATCATGCCCATGTCAGCCGTCAGCACCCCATCATGCCCATGTCAGCCCCCATCCATTATTACCCCCCATGTCAGCCATCATGCCCCCCATGTCAGCCATCATGACCTTATGTCAGCCGTCAGCCCCCCATGTCAGCACCCCATCCATCATGCCCATGTCAGCCGTCAGCACCCCATCATGCCCATGTCAGCCCCCATCCATCAAAACTATTTGATACATATGCAAATTAACCTGAGATGAGTCCTGTCCCTGAGATGAGTCAGGGACAGGACTCATCTGACGTCAGCCATCAGCCCCCCATGTCAGCCATTATGCCCCCCATGTCAGCCGTCAGCACCCCATCCATCATGCCCATGTCAGCTGTCAGCCCCCATCCATCATGCCCCCCATGTCAGCCGTCATGCCCCTATGTCAGCCGTCAGCACCCCATGTCAGCCGTCAGCACCCCATGTCAGCCGTCAGCCATCAGCCCCCCATGTCAGCACTCCATCCATCATGTCCATGTCAGCCGTCAGCCCCCATCCATCATGCCCCCCATGTCAGCCATCATGCCCCCCATGTCAGCCGTCAGCACCCCATCCATCATGCCCATGTCAGCCGTCAGCACCCCATCCATCATGCCCATGTCAGCCGTCCGCACCCCATCATGCCCATGTCAGCCCCCATCCATCATTACCCCCCATGTCAGCCATCAGCCCCCCATGTCAGCCATCATGCCCCCCATCTCAGCCGTCAGCACCCCATCCATCATGCCCATGTCAGCTGTCAGCCCCCATCCATCATGCCCCCCATGTCAGCCGTCATGCCCCTATGTCAGCCGTCAGCACCCCATGTCAGCCGTCAGCCATCAGCCCCCCATGTCAGCACTCCATCCATCATGCCCATGTCAGCCGTCAGCCCCCATCCATCATGCCCCCCATGTCAGCCATCATGACCTTATGTCAGCCGTCAGCCCCCCATGTCAGCACCCCATCCATCATGCCCATGTCAGCCGTCAGCACCCATCCATCATTACTCCCATGTCAGCCATCATGCCCCCCATGACAGCCGTCAGCCCCCATCCATTATGCTCCCTAATGGGGGACAATGTTGGAGTCTGCACCATCGGGGGGGTGACATGATGAGGGACAATGTTGGAGTCGGTACCTGATATATCACTGGGGTCTGGCTGGAGTGGGGTCGGTCTGGTCCTGGCTCCAATCTCAGCTGGCTCTGCCTTAGGCCTCCTGCACACGACCGTTGTGTGCACCCGTGGCCGTTGTGCCGTTTTCCGTTTTTTTTCGCGGACCCATTGACTTTCAATGGGTCCGTGGAAAAAACGGAAAATGCACCGTTTTGCAGCCGCATCCGTGATCCGTGTTTCATGGCCGTGAAAAAAATATGACCTGTCCTATTTTTTTCACGGCCAACAGTTCACGGACCCATTCAAGTCAATGGGTCCGTGAAAGAACACGGATGCACACAAGATTGGCATCCGTGTCCGTGATCCGTGGCTGTAGGTTAGTTTTTATACAGACGGATCCGAAGATCCGTCTGCATAAAGCTTTTTCATAGCTGAGTTTTCACTTCGTGAAAACTCAGAACCGACAGTATATTCTAACACAGAAGCGTTCCCATGGTGATGGGGACGCTTCTAGTTAGAATACACTACAAACTGTGTACAAGACTGCCCCCTGCTGCCTGGCAGCACCCGATCTCTTACAGGGGGCCGTGATCAGCACAATTAACCCCTTCAGGTGCGGCACCTGAAAGGGTTAATTGTACTATCATATCCCCCTGTAAGAGATCAGGGCTGCCAGGCAGCAGGGGGCAGACCCCCCCCCCCCCTCCCCAGTTTGAATATCATTGATGGCCAGTGCGGCCCCCCCCCCCCCCCTCTATTGTAATTATTCGTTGGTGGCACAGTGTGCGCCCCCCCCCTCCCTCCCTCTATTGTAATAATTCGTTGGTGGCACAGTGTGCGCCCCCCATCGGCCCCCCCTCCCTCTATAGCATTAACAACATTGGTGGCCAGTGTGCGGCCTCCCATCTCCCCCCCCCCCCCCCCCCCCATCATCATTGGTGGCAGCGGAGTTCCGATCGGAGTCCCAGTTTAATCGCTGGGGCTCCGATCGGTAACCATGGCAACCAGGACGCTACTACAGTCCTGGTTGCCATGGTTACATAGCAATAGTACAATAGTAGAAGATTCATACTTACCGGCTGCTGCAATGTTCTTGTCCGGCCGGGAGCTCCACCTACTGGTAAGTGACAGCCTCAGGTCTGTGCGGCGCATTGCTAAATGAACTGTCACTTACTAGTAGGAGGAGCTCCCGGCCGGACACGAACATCGCTGCTCCCAGGTAAGTATGAATCTTTTACTATTGTACTATTGCTAGTAACCCGCTGCCACCAATGATCGGTGGGGGGGGGGAGATGGGAGGCCGCACACTGGCCACCAATGCTGTTAATGCTATAGAGGGAGGGGGGGGGCCGATGGGGGGCGCACACTGTGCCACCAACGATTTATTACAATAGAGGGGGGGGGGGCGCACACTGTGCCACCAACGATTTATTACAATAGAGGGAGGAAGGGGGGGGGGCGCACACTGTGCCACCAACGATTTATTACAATAGAGGGAGGAAGGGGGGGGCGCACACTGTGCCACCAACGAATTATTACAATAGAGGGAGGAAGGGGGGGGAGGGGCCGCACAGGCCACCAATGATATTCAAACTGGGGAGGGGGGGGTCTGCCCCCTGCTGCCTGGCAGCCCTGATCTCTTACAGGGGGATATGATAGCACAATTAACCCCTTCAGGTGCGGCACCTGAAGGGTTAATTGTGCTGATCACAGCCCCCTGTAAGAGATCGGATGCTGCTAGGCAGCAGGGGGCAGTCATGTACACAGTTTGTAGTATATTCTAACTAGAAGCGTCCCCATCACCATGGGAACGCCTCTGTGTTAGAATATACTGTCGGAAATGAGGTTTCACGATCTAACTCATATCCGACAGTATATTGTAACATAGAGGCGTTCCCATGGTGATGGGGACGCTTCAAGTTAAAATATACCATCGGATTGGAGAAAACTCCGATCCGATGGTATAAAAGGGACTCCAGACTTTACATTGAAAGTCAATGGGGACGGATCCGTTTGAAATGGCACCATATTGTGTCAACGTCAAACGGATCCGTCCCCATTGACTTGCATTGTAATTCAGGACGGATCCGTTTGGCTCCGCACGGCCAGGCGGACACCAAAACGACTTTTTTTTTCATGTCCGTGGATCCTCCAAAAATCAAGGAAGACCCACGGACGAAAAAACGGTCACGGATCACGGAAAAACGGGACCCGTTTTTGCGGACCGCAAAAAAATACGTTCGTGTGCAGGAGGCCTTACTCTGTGACTGTGTTCTTCTGCTGCCAGCCTGGAGGGGCAGCTTTTACAGGCCATAGCAGACAGAGCAGCTCCGCCTCCGCGCCTCCCTCCGCCGCGGCCCCACTGACAGTCAGTGACGCCTCCTTTGGCCTGAGCGCCGCACGGCACACATGTAGACAGGACAGCCGCAGGCCGCCGCCCCCGAGAGGAGGGAGGGGAGCGGTCGCCCGGCACACAGAACAGTGCTCCAGACTAAAAAAAATTCCTAGTAGCCATTGGCTCCTGAACTGAAAAATTTAGGAGCCAAATCAAATTTTTAGTCGCCAAATCGAAACTGAATCAAAATTTTGGTATCGTGACAACGCTACGCCGATCAGATCGGCGTAGGGTTGTTTTGAAACCAAAATTTTGATTCGCTTTCGTCACCATAAAAAAGTATTGTGATACTCAATACCGTGCAAAAAAAAAAAAAACACCAAAAAAAGCTGCGTGCATTTCGCATTTTATGAAACATTCGGCCCATAATAGAACAGTCCTATGCTATTTTTTGGGGTGACAAGGTGACTAAAAAGGCTATGTAATATGTTTATTTATTTATTGTTTATATATTTTATATGTAAAATTGGGAAAGGGGGGATTTAAACTTAATATTTTAAAGTACTTTCACATTAGCGTTTTTCATTTCCGGCACTGAGTTCCGTCACAGGGGCTCTATACCGGAAAAGAACTGATCGGGCATATCCCCATGCATTCTGAATGGAGAGTAATCCGTTCAGGATGCATCAGGATGTCTTCAGTTCAGTCATTTTGACTGATCAGGCAAAAGATAAAACCGCAGCATGCTACGGTTTTATCTCCGGCGAAAAAAAATGAAGATTTGCCTGAATGCCGGATCCAGCATTTTTCCCCATAGGAATGTATTAGTGCCAGATCCGGCATTCAAAATACCGGAATGCACCCGCACTAAATCCGGACCCATTCACTTCTATGGGGCTGTGCACATGAGCGGTGATTTTCACACATCACTTGTGCGTTGCGTGAAAATCGCAGCAAGCTCTGTTGTGCGTTTTTCGCGCAACGCAGGCCCCATAGAAGTTAATGGGGCTGTGTGAAAATCGCAAGCAAGTGCGGATGCGGTGCGATTTTCACGCATGGTTCCTAGGATGAAAGTCTATTCACTGTATTATTTTCCCTTATTACATGGTTATAAGGGAAAATAATAGCATTCTGAACACAGAATGCATAGTAGAAGGTCAATATAATAAACATTGGTGGCGCAGTGCGCCCCCACCCATCACCCCAATATAATAAACATTGGTGGCGCAGTGCGCCCCCCCTCAATATAATAAACATTGGTGGCGCAGTGCGCCCCCCCATCACCCCAGTATAATAAACATTGGTGGCGCAGTGCGCCCCCCCATCACCCCAATATAATAAACATTGGTGGCGCAGTGCGCCCCCCCATCACCCCAGTATAATAAACATTGGTGGCGCAGTGCGCCCCCCCCATCACCCCAAATATAATAAACATTGGTGGCGCAGTGCGCCCCCTCATCACCCCAATATAATAAACATTGGTGGCGCAGTGCGCCCACCCTCAATATAATAAACATTGGTGGCGCAGTGCGCCCCCCCATCACCCCAGTATAATAAACATTGGTGGCGCAGTGCGCCCCCCCATCACCCCAATATAATAAACATTCGTGGCGCAGTGCGCCCCCCCATCACCCCAATATAATAAACATTTGTGGCGCAGTGCGCCCCCCCTCAATATAATAAACATTGGTGGCGCAGTGCGCCCCCCCTCAATATAATAAACATTGGTGGCGCAGTGCGCCCCCCCTCAATATAATAAACATTGGTGGCGCAGTGCGCCCCCCCTCAATATAATAAACATTGGTGGCGCAGTGGGCAATGCCAATGAGGGTTAAAAAATAATTAACTCACCTCCTCCAATTGATCGTCTCCATGATCCATCACCATGGTAATGGGCCATGTGATGAGCTCAGTGACGTCACCACAGGTCCTGAAGAAACTAGAAAGAAGTAAGTACAGGAGACCAGCAGCTACGCGATCAACTGGAGGAGGTGAGTTAATTTTCTTTTATTATTTTTAACCCTCATTGGCACTTCCCACTGAGCCACCAATGTTTATTATACTGGGGGGGGGCGCACTGTGCCACCAACGTTTATTATACTGGGGGGGGGCGCACTGTGCCACCAACGTTTATTATACGGGGGGGGGGGCACTGTGCCACTAACGTTTATTATACGGGGGGGGGGGGGGGGCGCACTGTGCCACCAACGTTTCTTATACAAATACAGGAGGCGGGTGCCGGAATCAAATAGCCGGCACCCGACCTCTGTGACAGGGAGCTGCGATCAGCGGCAGTTAACCCCTCAGGTACCGCACCTGAAGGGTTAACTCAACTGCAGCTGATCGCAGCTCCCTGTCACAGAGGTCGGGTGCCGGCTATTTGATTCCAGCACCCGCCTCCTGTATTTGTATTACAGGTCAGTTTTCTTCATTGGTGGCGCAGTGGCCACAGCCCCTCCTCCCCTCCTCCTCCTGCCTCTTCTTATTGGCGGAGGCGGGGACAGCAGCAGCACAGGGGGGAGGGAGAGACTCCTCCTGCGCTGCTGAGAACTATCAGCTCCTGTGCCCGCCGCTGTATTGAGCAGAGCTGCGGCGGCGGGTCTAGTCGCAAATGGCATCTGGAGCCCTGCAGAAGAGCCGCATTAAAGTGTGTAAAGAGCCGCATGTGGCTCGCGAGCCGCGGCTTGCCGACCACTGGTCTAGGGAGTGGCTGAAGGGTCAGTTTTACATCTTTGCATCTGTACTGTTTATTAGCTGGACACCAAGTGACTGATTAGACTAGACCAGAATGTTCTCTCCTCCACTAGATACAGTGCTGCCCATAATTATTAACACCCCTGGCAAATTTTGACTTAAAGTTACTTTTATTCAACCAGCAAGTAATTTTTTGACAGGAAATGACATCGGTGTCTCCCAAAAGATAATAAGACGATGTACAAGAGGCATTATTTTGGAAAAAAACCATTTCTCAGCTTTTATTTACATTTGAGCAAAAAGTGTCCAGTCCAAAATTATTCCTACCCTTCACAAACTGTCACAGTCTGTGGGAAAATCAAAAGTTCTATACCATTCCAAATAGTCCAAGCTGTTCTAAAGCATCCTAATTACCCTGATTAATTGGGAACAGCTGTTTTAATCACCACAACAGGTGAAAAACTGCAGCTCTCTGCAGTTGGTTTGTGGACAGTCATGGCTGGAGAGGATTGAGTAGAGAAAAAAGAGGTTAAAGGGTTTCTACCACCACATTCTGACCTAATTAGCTGTCAGACACTAGCGATCTGCTAGTGCCTGCTGTACCTAACAATGCTATTGTAATTCCTTTCTGTGCAGCGGTTACCCTAAAAAACGTAGTTTTATTGGTATTCAAATGAGCCTCTAGGTGCTATGGGGGCGTCTTTTCAGCACCTAGAGGCTCCGTCCACTCACCATTTCTGCCACCCAGCGCGCTCCAGCCCACCCCGCTCCTCTAGATTGACAGCCTACTTCTCTCCATCTCGGCCGAATTCTCGCGCCTGCGCCGTGTGCTTCTGTATTCGGCGCAGGCGCAGTGACTGTCTCCCTGCGCCGGCATCTTCACTGCGCCTGCGCCGATTACGGCACAGGAAGCAGTCCAACAGTCACTGCGCCTGCGCCGAATACAGAAGCACACGGCGCAGGCGCGAGTAGGCTGTCAATCTAGAGCAGAGGGGCGGGCTGGAGCGTGCTGGGCGGCAGAAATGGTGAGTGGACGGAGCCTCTAGGTGCTGAAAAGACGCCCCCATAGCACCTAGAGGCTCATTTGCATACCAATAAAACTACGTTTTTTAGGGTAACCGCTGCACAGAAAGGAATTACAATAGCATGGTTAGGTACAGCAGGCACTAGCAGATCGCTAGTGTCCGACAGCTAATTAGGTCAGAATGTGGTGGTAGAAACCCTTTAAGTGGATCTACCAGGGCAAAAAGCCCTGGAGCAAGGCGCCAGGAGGGTGAAGAAAGTTGTAGTGGTGATAAAGTAGAATTAAATGGCACCACAATCTAGGTACCGTTCAATGAAAATTGAAAGAAGGCAGCACAAGTGTTAAGGGAAATTGAAAAAAAGATTTTTTATTCCCAAGGGCGAATTCGGTCTGGTGGTACCATAGGGGATGGTTCCAACCATAACCTGGTTCAAAAGAAAACACTATTAGAGGCGCCACTCCCAAAGGATGTAATAGGAGTCAAGAGGTCACCCCCCCCCCCCCCTCAGGAGGATGATCGTTATATAAATTGTTCAGAAGAGCTATTCTGGAAATTTCTGATAGAAATGTTCAAGATGTGAATACTCACTTCCCAGGGGGGGATAATCACAGGATGAAGCCCAAGACACCCGTGACCAACTACCCCCCTAGCCAGGATCGCATATCAGGTGATACCAATTGATGGCAGCCGACAACCAAGGCTTCTGATCAATGTAGTTTATTACAGTAAAAGCTGGCCCTTAAGACAAAGGAGCTCAGTGAGGACCGCCGGGTGTAGATGTGACGTCATCGGCGCAGGCGCATTGAGGAAGGAGCGCCTGCGCCGACTGAAGACAGGTACGGCGCAGGCGCCAGATTTTGAATGCAAACAGGGCCAGCAGAGAAAGATCCCGTCCGCTGGCCCTGTCAATCACAATGCGGAGGGGGCGTCATTATGATAGGAGGATGCGGCTGCTACCAGCAAGTAACCGCCCTACTTGCTGGTAGACAGGTAATTTACATATTATAAAAGTACGTTTTTAGCAGAATCTACTGAACCAAAATGATTAATCACATTATGGGGATTATAAGTACATAACAAAAAAAATAAAAAAAAACTGTTTAGTGGGGTGACAGAAGCCCTTTAACATTTTGGAGGGGCCCAGCCAGAGTCCAGACTGGAATCCAATGGAGAATCTGTGGAGGGAGCTAAAGATCAGGGTAATGGCAAGAAGACCCTCCAACCTGAAAGATTTGGAGCTCATTGCTAAAGATGAATGGGCAAAAATACCTGTGGAGACCTGCAAAAAGCTGGTCTGCAATTATAGGAAGCGTCTGATTGCTGTAATAGCCAATAAAGGCTTTTCTATTGATTATTGAGAAGGGTAGGAATAATTTTGGACTGGACCCTTTTTGCTCAAATGTAAATAAAAGCTGAGAAATGTTTTTTCCCCACAATAATGCCTCTTGTACATTGTCTTATTATCTTTTGGGAGACACCTATGCCATTTCCCGTCAAAAAATTACTTGCTGGTTGAATAAAAGTAACTTTAAGTCAAAATTTGCCAGGGGCATGAATAAGTATAGGCAGCAGTGTAGATTGAGAATGACACCAGCCCCATCTAGTGGTGGCTGAGGGTATGGCCTATCAATACCTTAAAGCAAGCACATGTGTAATCCTTTCTTGCACTTTGCAGTGTACCACTGCGCTGGAGCCGGACCCTGCATACTCTGTGTCCATACGCAGACGTCAGTGCTCTCTGGACTAGATTCACACTGTTGGGTCAATCCAGGAGGCCTGTCGCCTTATGAACTATTTTAGGATGAGGTGGGAGAGCATGTCCATGCCGGACTGTTGCAGGGTGATTTCCCCTTCCGATCCCCTCTTTACCTGTATACATGACTTTTTCGTCTGGCTGAAAGCCAGCATTTGTGCTGGAAGTACGGCCCGCAAATAGCACGATCGCCGGCCATAGGTCAGCCGCATCGGATCGCGGACCCATTCACTTCAATGGGTCCGCGATCCGCCCGTTCCGCTAAAAGATAGGACATGTTCTATCTTTTTGCGGAACGGAAGTACGGGACGTAACCCCACGGAGGCACTCCGTAGTGCTTCCAAGGGGTCCCGTCCCGTGCGGCCGTTCCGCGATTCCGGATTTGCAGACCCATTGAAGTGAATGGGTCCGCATCTGTGCATGCGGAATGCACACGGAACTGTGGCTGTGTATTGCGGCCCGCGATTATTTTTTTTTGATTTTTAAAAACTTTTTTTTTAACCTTTTTTCCCCCCACTTATACTTAGGGAACATGCGGTCCTGAATTCCCATTGCAGCCTATAGGACATTCAGGACATATAGGAAGTATCGCTGCGGTCGCCTCCGATCCCGTCCATCGCCCGCCCAAAGCTCACAGCTGATCTGTGCTCCTGTTTTAATATCATTTGATATTAAGTCCAAAAATAGGATTTTCTGTAAGTGGTTTTGAGGAAAGAACGCTTTTTAGCATCAGTGGTGTTAACCCCTTCCGATCACAATGTACATCTCACTCCATAGAGATGAATGGAGCGGCATTACCCAAGCTCAACCTGCTGCTGCGTTCTTTTTGGAGGTCCCTGCGGGGTTCGGAGCCCCAGTTATTGTGATTGGTGGGGGTCCCTGCAGCAGGACCCTCACTGATCTTGATCAAAACGTTACCCCTTATCCTTTTGGATGAGGATAACTAAAAATCTGTGAAATACACCTTTAAAGTCGAAGGAGTCTTTCCATCTATTGACTCCTGAGAGGCCTTTGGTGGAGGCCCCGGCTTCCCGACCCCCCGAGGCTGGAGAAAACCTTAACTGTGCTCAGTGCTGCCTTTATTCTGATTTAGGCCTCATGCACACAGACCGTTTTTTTTGCGGTCCGCAAAAACGGTTTCCGTTGTTCCGTGATCCGTGTCCGTTTTTTCATCCGTGGGTCTTCCTTGATTTTTGGAGGATCCATGGACATGAAAAGTTAAAAAAAAAAAAATAAGTCAAGTTTGCATTGAAAATGATAGGAAAAACGGACACGGATCACGGACGACTACCTTGTGTGCATCCGTGATTTTTCACGGACCCATTGACTTGAATGGGTCCGTGAACCGTTGTCCGTGAAAAAAATAGGACAGGTCCTATTTTTTTCACGGACTGGAAAAACGGATCACGGACGCAGAAGCCAAACGGTGCATTTTACGATTTTTTTCCACGGACCTATTAAAAGTCAATGGGTCCGCGAAAAAAACTGAAAACGGAACAGCGGCCGCGGATGCACACAACGGTTGTGTGCATGAGGCCTAAGGCTGGGTTCTCACCTGAGCGTTTTACAGCGCGTACAAACGCGCTGTAAAACGCCCTACGCCCCAAGAAGTGCAGGAGATTCTTTGGGGCGTATGGTCGCGCGTTCCCGTACATAGACTTCCGGGAACGCGCGACAATGGGCGTTTTCTTGTTGCCGGCCGCGAATAGTAACGCCCGATAAAATCGCGCATACAGAGCGCTCCACACAGTACGCTCTGGTGTGGACCCGGCGTTAAAGGGGTGACCTATCTAGACACAGTGGGAGAGATTTATCAAACTGGTGGGAAGTACATGACGGTGCCCCTGATTGTGTGATAGGAGCAGGTCCCAGGTACGCCAAAAATATAATGCTGGTTAACTGCCAGCTGTAACACGTTCCTGCTCCATTCTTTACACTGCAGCTTTGATCTTGTACATTGACTGCTGATTTCTACACTTCCTGTTATATCATATATGGACATTTTAGCCTTTTGCAACAGGAGCACTCTCACTTTATGGACGGTCACGGGATGTCACTTTACGACCTGTTGTGAGTCGTCTCCGTCTGTCTCGTGATAGAATTAAACTGAGCGTCTTCCTAAGGACGGCCGTCTTATCCCTCAGCATTCAGTGCACCACTACAGCAAGCAACCCCGGAGGACTACCTAGCCTCTGGAATAGCAATTGGAGGTACTTACCTGTATTTTGGACCTTCCCAGAGAGTCACTGTTACACTGACATATCCCTATATGTATTCACCTCACATTGTATAAAACTAATCTATAGAAAGTCTATACTGAGCAGAAACCAGACGTACTGAGCTCTGAGTGCAACAGTAAGTGCAACGGCCCACATTGTATGTCCAGTACATGTTCTACAGACTGCAGCGCCACCTGCTGGACATAACTAGAGGGACTGCAGCGCCACCTGCTGGACATAACAAGAGGGACTGCAGCGCCACCTGCTGGACATATGGAGGTCATTTCATGAAGAAATGGATAGAGAAATGTAGCTGCAAATCGCAGGATAGCAGAGGTACTATCTCTCTATCCATCTTTCGCTGTCCTATCCGTCTCTGTCTCATATCTATCTATCACACATAACATACGACTAGTCAGCTCTGCTACATCTGACGGTGGGTTTAGTCAGGGTTGCCCTGCGGTCACATAACACAGACCTGTTTCCCCTGTGAGGTTTGTACAGGATAATGGAAGAAGGAGGTACTTACCTGTTACAGTAGATGCCGTCTTCTCATGTCCAGCACCACCTGCACCCACCTTCCATGTTTCAGGTAAGTCCTCAGGCCTCACACCTTCCTCCTCCATTACTCTGTGCTCTTCACATTTCCATCCAGAGGCGGCTCATACCGGTTCTGTGAAGTAACACTCCCATTAGGCCCATATGTCTATGGCCATGTCCAGTAGCCACACACCAGTAGGTCCAGTAGCCACACACCAGTAGGTCCAGTAGCCACACACCAGTAGGTCCAGTAGCCACACACCAGTAGGTCCAGTAGCCACACACCAGTAGGTCCAGTAGCCACACACCAGTATGTCCAGTAGCCTTTAACTCTTGCACCACTGACATGTTGTTCTGCTGAAGGTCTGAACATAAGGTTTTCTATATTCTTTGGCGTCGGCCATGTGTCCACGTACCCTGTATACTGCTGTGTGGTGAGCTGACAGGCGGAGCCGTCCTGCGTGTACATGGGCCTCCTCTATATACCCAGTGCTGGACACACACAGACCGCACTGACCGGCAGGGGAGGGGACGCAGCTGAGGTAAAGTGAAAGCTGAGCTCTGATTGGTTGCTATGGGCGACAGAGACAGAATATACTGCTCCAGCAGAACCAGATACCACAGTGCAGCACAATATACTGCCCCAGCAGAACCAGATACCACAGTGCAGCACAATATACTGCTCCAGCAGAACCAGATACCACAGTGCAGCACAATATACTGCCCCAGCAGAACCAGATACCACAGTGCAGCACAATATACTGCTCCAGCAGAACCAGATACCACAGTGCAGCACAATATACTGTCCCAGCAGAACCAGATACCACAGTGCAGCACAATATACTGTCCCAGCAGAACCAGATACCACAGTGCAGCACAATATACTGCCCCAGCAGAACCAGATACCACAGTGCAGCACAATATACTGCTCCAGCAGAACCAGATACCACAGTGCAGCACAATATACTGCCCCAGCAGAACCAGATACCACAGTGCAGCACAATATACTGCTCCAGCAGAACCAGATACCACAGTGCAGCACAATATACTGTCCCAGCAGAACCAGATACCACAGTGCAGCACAATATACTGTCCCAGCAGAACCAGATACCACAGTGCAGCACAATATACTGCTCCAGCAGAACCAGATATCACAGTGCAGCACAATATACTGCTCCAGCAGAACCAGATACCACAGTGCAGCACAATATACTGCCCCAGCAGAACCAGATACCACAGTGCAGCACAATATACTGCTCCAGCAGAACCAGATACCACAGTGCAGCACAATATACTGTCCCAGCAGAACCAGATACCACAGTGCAGCACAATATACTGCTCCAGCAGAACCAGATACCACAGTGCAGCACAATATACTGCCCCAGCAGAACCATATACCACAGTGCAGGTCAATATACTGCCCCAGCAGAACCAAATACCACAGTGCAGCACAATATACTGCTCCAGCAGAACCAGATACCACAGTGCAGCACAATATACTGCTCCAGCAGAACCAGATACCACAGTGCAGTACAATATACTGCCCCAGCAGAACCAGATACCACAGTGCAGCACAATATACTGCTCCAGCAGAACCAGATACCACAGTGCAGCACAATATACTGCTCCAGCAGAACCAGATACCACAGTGCAGCACAATATACTGCCCCAGCAGAACCAGATACCACAGTGCAGCACAATATACTGCCTCAGCAGAACCAGATATCACAGTGCAGTACAATATACTGCCCCAGCAGAACCAGATACCACAGTGCAGCACAATATACTGCCCCAGCAGAACCAGATACCACAGTGCAGCACAATATACTGCCTCAGCAGAACCAGATACCACAGTGCAGCACAATATACTGCTCCAGCAGAACCAGATACCACAGTGCAGCACAATATACTGCCTCAGCAGAACCAGATATCACAGTGCAGTACAATATACTGCCCCAGCAGAACCAGATACCACAGTGCAGCACAATATACTGCCCCAGCAGAACCAGATACCACAGTGCAGCACAATATACTGCCTCAGCAGAACCAGATACCACAGTGCAGCACAATATACTGCTCCAGCAGAACCAGATACCACAGTGCTGCACAATATACTGCCCCAGCAGAACCAGATATCACAGTGCAGCACAATCTACTGCCCCAGCAGAACTAGATATCACAGTGCAGCACAATATACTGTCCCAGCAGAACCATATACCACAGTGCAGCACAATCTACTGTCCCAGCAGAACTAGATATCACAGTGCAGCACAATATACTGCCCCAGCAGAACCAGATATCACAGTGCAGCACAATATACTGCCCCAGCAGAACCAGATACCACAGTGCAGCACAATATACTGCCCCAGCAAAACCAGATACCACAGTGCAGCACAATATACTGTCCCAGCAGAATCAGATATCACAGTGCAGCACAATATACTGTCCCAGCAGAACCATATACCACAGTGCAGCACAATCTACTGTCCCAGCAGAACCAGATACCACAGTGCAGTACAATATACTGCCCCAGCAGAACCAGATACCACAGTGCAGCACAATATACTGCTCCAGCAGAACCAGATACCACAGTGCAGCACAATATACTGCTCCAGCAGAACCAGATACCACAGTGCAGCACAATATACTGCCCCAGCAGAACCAGATACCACAGTGCAGCACAATATACTGCCTCAGCAGAACCAGATATCACAGTGCAGTACAATATACTGCCCCAGCAGAACCAGATACCACAGTGCAGCACAATATACTGCCCCAGCAGAACCAGATACCACAGTGCAGCACAATATACTGTCCCAGCAGAACCAGATACCACAGTGCAGCACAATATACTGCCTCAGCAGAACCAGATACCACAGTGCAGCACAATATACTGCTCCAGCAGAACCAGATACCACAGTGCAGCACAATATACTGCCTCAGCAGAACCAGATATCACAGTGCAGTACAATATACTGCCCCAGCAGAACCAGATACCACAGTGCAGCACAATATACTGCCCCAGCAGAACCAGATACCACAGTGCAGCACAATATACTGCCTCAGCAGAACCAGATACCACAGTGCAGCACAATATACTGCTCCAGCAGAACCAGATACCACAGTGCTGCACAATATACTGCCCCAGCAGAACCAGATATCACAGTGCAGCACAATCTACTGCCCCAGCAGAACTAGATATCACAGTGCAGCACAATATACTGTCCCAGCAGAACCATATACCACAGTGCAGCACAATCTACTGTCCCAGCAGAACTAGATATCACAGTGCAGCACAATATACTGCCCCAGCAGAACCAGATATCACAGTGCAGCACAATATACTGCCCCAGCAGAACCAGATACCACAGTGCAGCACAATATACTGCCCCAGCAAAACCAGATACCACAGTGCAGCACAATATACTGTCCCAGCAGAATCAGATATCACAGTGCAGCACAATATACTGTCCCAGCAGAACCATATACCACAGTGCAGCACAATCTACTGTCCCAGCAGAACTAGATATCACAGTGCAGCACAATATACTGCCCCAGCAAAACCAGATACAACAGTGCAGCACAATATACTGCCTCAGCAGAATCAGATATCACAGTGCAGCACAATATACTGCCCCAGCAGAACCAGATACCACAGTGCAGCACAATATACTGCCTCAGCAGAACCAGATACCACAGTGCTGCACAATATACTGCCCCAGCAAAACCAGATACCACAGAGCAGCACAATATACTGCCCCAGCAGAACCAGATACCACAGTGCAGCACAATATACTGCTCCAGCAGAACCAGATACCACAGTGCAGCACAATATACTGCCCCAGCAGAACCAGATACCACAGTGCAGCACAATATACTGCCTCAGCAGAACCATATACCACAGTGCAGCACAATATACTGCCTCAGCAGAACCAAATACCACAGTGCAGCACTATATACTGCCTCAGCAGAACCAGATACCACAGTGCAGCACAATATACTGCCCCAGCAGAACAAAATACCACAGTGCAGCACAATATACTGCCTCAGCAGAACCAAATACCACAGTGCAGCACAATATACTGCCCCAACAGAACCAAATACCACAGTGCAGCACAATATACTGCCCCAGCAGAACCAGATATCACAGTGCAGCACAATATACTGCCCCAGCAGAACCAGATATCACAGTGCAGCACAATATACTGCCCCAGCAGAACCAGATATCACAGTGCAGCACAATATACTGCCCCAGCAGAACCAAATACCACAGTGCAGGACAATATACTGCCTCAGCAGAACCAGATACCACAGAGCAGCACAATATACTGCCTCAGCAGAACCAGATACCACAGTGCAGCACAATATACTGCCCCAACAGAACCAGATACCACAGTGCAGCACAATATACTGCCTCAGCAGAACCAGATACAACAGTGCAGCACAATATACTGCCCCAACAGAACCAGATACCACAGTGCAGCACAATATACTGCCCCAGCAGAACAAAATACCACAGTGCAGCACAGTATACTTCCCCAGCAGAACCAAATACCACAGTGCAGCACAATATACTGCCTCAGCAGAACCAGATACCACAGTGCAGCACAATATACTGCCCCAGCAGAACAAAATACCACAGTGCAGCACAATATACTGCCTCAGCAGAACCAAATACCACAGTGCAGCACAATATACTGCCCCAACAGAACCAGATATCACAGTGCAGCACAATATACTGCCCCAGCAGAACCAGATATCACAGTGCAGCACAATATACTGCCCCAGCAGAACCAAATACCACAGTGCAGGACAATATACTGCCCCAGCAGAACCATATACCACAGTGCAGCACAATATACTGCCCCAGCAGAACCAGATACCACAGTGCAGCACAATATACTGCCCCAGCAGAACCAGATACCACAGTGCAGCACAATATACTGCCTCAGCAGAACCATACACCACAGTGCAGCACAATACACTGCCCCAGCAGAACCAGATACCACAGTGCAGCACTATACACTGCCCCAGCAGAACCAGATACCACAGTGCAGCACAATATACTGCCCCAGCAGAACCAGATACCACAGTGCAGCACAATATACTGTCCCAGCAGAACCAGATGCCACAGTGCAGCACAATATACTGCCCCAGCAGAACCAGATACCACAGTGCAGCACTATACACTGTCCCAGCAGAACCAGATACCACAGTGCAGCACTATATACTGTCCCAGCAGAACCAGATACCACAGTGCAGCACTATATACCGCCCCAGCAGAACCAGATACCACAGTGCAGCACAATATACTGCCTCAGCAGAACCAGATACCACAGTGCAGCACAATATACTGCCCCAGCAGAACCAGATACCACAGTGCAGCACTATATACTCCCCCAGCAGAACCAGATACCACAGTGCAGCACTATATACTGCCCCAGCAGAACCAGATACCACAGTGCAGCACAATATACTGCCCCAGCAGAACCAAATACCACAGTGCAGCACAATATACTGCTCCAGCAGAAACAGATACCACAGTGCAGCACAATATACTGCCGCAGCAGAACCAAATACCACAGTGCAGCACTATATACTCCCCCAGCAGAACCAGATACCACAGTGCAGCACTATATACTGCCCCAGCAGAACCAGATACCACAGTGCAGCACAATATACTGCCCCAGCAGAACCAAATACCACAGTGCAGCACAATATACTGCCCCAGCAGAACCAGATACAACAGTGCAGCACTATATACAGGGAGTGCAGAATTATTAGGCAAGTTGTATTTTTGAGGATTAATTTTATTATTGAACAACAACCATGTTCTCAATGAACCCAAAAAACTCATTAATATCAAAGCTGAATATTTTTGGAAGTAGTTTTTAGTTTGTTTTTAGTTTTAGCTATTTTAGGGGGATATCTGTGTGTGCAGGTGACTATTACTGTGCATAATTATTAGGCAACTTAACAAAAAACAAATATATACCCATTTCAATTATTTATTTTTACCAGTGAAACCAATATAACATCTCAACATTCACAAATATACATTTCTGACATTCAAAAACAAAACAAAAACAAATCAGTGACCAATATAACCACCTTTCTTTGCAAGGACACTCAAAAGCCTGCCATCCATGGATTCTGTCAGTGTTTTGATCTGTTCACCATCAACATTGCGTGCAGCAGCAACCACAGCCTCCCAGACACTGTTCAGAGAGGTGTACTGTTTTCCCTCCTTGTAAGGCCTCATGCACACGACCGTTGTGTGCATCCGTGGCCGTTGTGCCGTTTTCCGTTTTTTTTTCGCGGACCCATTGACTTTCAATGGGTCCGTGGAAAAAACGGAAAATGCACCGTTTGGCAGCCGCATCCGTGAGCCGTGTTTCCTGGCCGTGAAAAAAATATGACCTGTCCTATTATTTTCACGGCCAACGGTTCACGGACCCATTCAAGTCAATGGGTCCGTGAAAGAACACGGATGCACACAAGATTGGCATCCGTGTCCGTGATCCGTGGCCGTAGGTTAGTTTTTATACAGACGGATCCGAAGATCCGTCTGCATAAAGCTTTTTCAAAGCTGAGTTTTCACTTCGTGAAAACTCAGAACCGACAGTATATTCTAACACAGAAGCATTCCCATGGTGATGGGGACGCTTCTAGTTAGAATACACTACAAACTGTGTACAAGACTGCCCCCTGCTGCCTGGCAGCATCCGATCTCTTACAGGGGGATATAATAGTACAATTAACCCCTTCAGGTGCGGCACCTGAAGGGGTTAATTGTGCTGATCACGGCCCCCTGTAAGAGATCAGGGCTGCCAGGCAGCAGGGGGCAGACCCTCCCCCCCTCCCCAGTTTGAATATCATTGGTGGCCAGTGCGGCCCCCCCCCTCCCTCTATTGTAATAATTCGTTGGTGGCACAGTGTGCGCCTCCCTCCCTCTATTGTAATAATTAGTTGGTGGCACAGTGTGCGCCCCCCATCGGCCCCCCCTGCCTCTATAGCATTAACAACATTGGTGGCCAGTGTGCGGCCTCCCATCTCCCCCCCCCCCCCATCATTGGTGGCAGCGGAGTTCCGATCGGAGTCCAGTTTAATCGCTGGGGCTCCGATCGGTAACTATGGCAACCGGGACGCTACTACAGTCCTGGTTGCCATGGTTACTTAGCAATAGTACAATAGTAGAAGATTCATACTTACCTGCTGCTGGCTGCTGCTGCGATGTTCGTGTCCGGCCGGGAGCTCCAGCTACTGGTAAGTGACAGGTCTGTGCGGCGCATTGCTAAATGAACTGTCACTTACTAGTAGGAGGAGCTCCCGGCCGGACACGAACATCACAGCTCCCAGGTAAGTATGAATCTTTTACTATTGTACTATTGCTAGTAACCCGCTGCCACCAATGATCGGGGTGGGGGGGGGGGGCCAATGGGGGGCGCACACTGGCCACCTATGTTGTTAATGCTATAGAGGGAGGGGGGGCCAATGGGGGGCGCACACTGTGCCACCAACGATTTATTACAATAGAGGGAGGAAGGGGGGGGGGGGCGCACACTGTGCCACCAACGAATTATTACAATAGAGGGAGGAAGGGGGGGGCACACTGTGCCACCAACGATTTATTACAATAGAGGGAGGAAGGGGGGGGGGGGCGCACACTGTGCCACCAACGAATTATTACAATAGAGGGAGGAGGGGGGGGCACACTGTGCCACCAACGAATTATTACAATAGAGGGAGGAAGGGGGGGGCACACTGTGCCACCAACGAATTATTACAATAGAGGGAGGAAGGGGGGGGCACACTGTGCCACCAACGAATTATTACAATAGAGGGAGGAAGGGGGGGGGGGGCCGCACTGGCCACCAATGATATTCAAACTGGGGAGGGGGGGGGAGGGTCTGCCCCCTGCTGCCTGGCAGCCCTGATCTCTTACAGGGGGATATGATAGTACAATTAACCCCTTCAGGTGCGGCACCTGAGGGGTTAATTGTGCTGATCACGGCCCCCTGTAAGAGATCGGATGCTGCTAGGCAGCAGGGGGCAGTCATGTACACAGTTTGTAGTATATTCTAACTAGAAGCGTCCCCATCACCATGGGAACGCCTCTGTGTTAGAATATACTGTCGGAAATGAGGTTTCACGATCTAACTCATATCCGACAATATATTCTAACATAGAGGCGTTCCCATGGTGATGGGGACGCTTCAAGTTAAAATATACCATCGGATTGGAGAAAACTCCGATCTGATGGTATAAAAGGGACTCCAGACTTTACATTGAAAGTCAATGGGGGACGGATCCGTTTGCAATTGCACCATATTGTGTCAACGTCAAACGGATCCGTCCCCATTGACTTGCATTGTAATTCAGGACGGATCCGTTTGGCTCCGCACGGCCAGGCGGACACCAAAACGACATTTTTTTTCATGTCCGTGGATCCTCCAAAAATCAAGGAAGACCCACGGACGAAAAAACGGTCACGGATCACGGTAAAACGGAACCCCGTTTTGCGGACCGCAAAAAAATACGGTCGTGTGCATGAGGCCTAAATCTCACATTTGATGATGGACCACAGGTTCTCAATGGGGTTCAGATCAGGTGAACAAGGAGGCCATGTCATTAGATTTTCTTCTTTTATACCCTTTCTTGCCAGCCACGCTGTGGAGTACTTGGACGCGTGTGATGGAGCATTGTCCTGCATGAAAATCATGTTTTTCTTGAAGGATGCAGACTTCTTCCTGTACCACTGCTTGAAGAAGGTGTCTTCCAGAAGCTGGCAGTAGGACTGGGAGTTGAGCTTGACTCCATCCTCAACCCGAAAAGGCCCCACAAGCTCATCTTTGATGATACCAGCCCAAACCAGTACTCCACCTCCACCTTGCTGGCGTCTGAGTCGGACTGGAGCTCTCTGCCCTTTACCAATCCAGCCACGGGCCCATCCATCTGGCCCATCAAGACTCACTCTCATTTCATCAGTCCATAAAACCTTAGAAAAATCAGTCTTGAGATATTTCTTGGCCCAGTCTTGACGTTTCAGCTTGTGTGTCTTGTTCAGTGGTGGTCGTCTTTCAGCCTTTCTTACCTTGGCCATGTCTCTGAGTATTGCACACCTTGTGCTTTTGGGCACTCCAGTGATGTTGCAGCTCTGAAATATGGCCAAACTGGTGGCAAGTGGCATCTTGGCAGCTGCACGCTTGACTTTTCTCAGTTCATGGGCAGTTATTTTGCGCCTTGGTTTTTCCACACGCTTCTTGCGACCCTGTTGACTATTTTGAATGAAACGCTTGATTGTTCGATGATCACGCTTCAGAAGCTTTGCAATTTTAAGAGTGCTGCATCCCTCTGCAAGATATCTCACTATTTTTGACTTTTCTGAGCCTGTCAAGTCCTTCTTTTGACCCATTTTGCCAAAGGAAAGGAAGTTGCCTAATAATTATGCACACCTGATATAGGGTGTTGATGTCATTAGACCACACCCCTTCTCATTACAGAGATGCACATCACCTAATATGCTTAATTGGTAGTAGGCTTTCGAGCCTATACAGCTTGGAGTAAGACAACATGCATAAAGAGGATGATGTGGTCAAAATACTCATTTGCCTAATAAATCTGCACGCAGTGTACTGTCCCAGCAGAACCATATACCACAGTGCAGCACTATATACTGTCCCAGCAGAACTAGATATCACAGTGCAGCACAATATACTGCCCCAGCAGAACCAGATACCACAGTGCAGCACAATATACTGCCTCAGCAGAACCATATACCACAGTGCAGCACTATATACTGTCCCAGCAGAACTAGATATCACAGTGCAGCACAATATACTGCCCCAGCAGAACCAGATACCACAGTGCAGCACAATATACTGCCCCAGCAGAACCAGATACCACAGTGCAGCACAATATACTGCCCCAGCAGAACCAGATACCACAGTGCTGCACAATATACTGCCTCAGCAGAACCATATACCACAGTGCAGCACTATATACTGTCCCAGCAGAACTAGATATCACAGTGCAGCACAATATACTGCCCCAGCAGAACCAGATACCACAGTGCAGCACAATATACTGCCCCAGCAGAACCAGATACCACAGTGCAGCACAATATACTGCCCCAGCAGAACCAGATACCACAGTGCTGCACAATATACTGCCCCAGCAGAACCAGATACCACAGTGCAGCACAATATACTGCCCCAGCAGAACCAGATACCACAGTGCTGCACAATATACTGCCCCAGCAGAACCAGATACCACAGTGCTGCACAATATACTGCCCCAGCAGAACCAGATATCACAGTGCAGCACAATCTACTGCCCCAGCAGAACTAGATATCACAGTGCAGCACAATATACTGTCCCAGCAGAACCATATACCACAGTGCAGCACAATCTACTGTCCCAGCAGAACTAGATATCACAGTGCAGCACAATATACTGCCCCAGCAGAACCAGATATCACAGTGCAGCACAATATACTGTCCCAGCAGAATCAGATATCACAGTGCAGCACAATATACTGCCCCAGCAGAACCAGATACCACAGTGCAGCACAATATACTGCCCCAGCAAAACCAGATACCACAGTGCAGCACAATATACTGTCCCAGCAGAATCAGATATCACAGTGCAGCACAATATACTGTCCCAGCAGAACCATATACCACAGTGCAGCACAATCTACTGTCCCAGCAGAACTAGATATCACAGTGCAGCACAATATACTGCCCCAGCAAAACCAGATACAACAGTGCAGCACAATATACTGCCTCAGCAGAATCAGATATCACAGTGCAGCACAATATACTGCCCCAGCAGAACCAGATACCACAGTGCAGCACAATATACTGCCTCAGCAGAACCAGATACCACAGTGCTGCACAATATACTGCCCCAGCAAAACCAGATACCACAGAGCAGCACAATATACTGCCCCAGCAGAACCAGATACCACAGTGCAGCACAATATACTGCTCCAGCAGAACCAGATACCACAGTGCAGCACAATATACTGCCCCAGCAGAACCAGATACCACAGTGCAGCACAATATACTGCCTCAGCAGAACCATATACCACAGTGCAGCACAATATACTGCCTCAGCAGAACCAAATACCACAGTGCAGCACTATATACTGCCTCAGCAGAACCAGATACCACAGTGCAGCACAATATACTGCCCCAGCAGAACCAAATACCACAGTGCAGCACAATATACTGCCCCAGCAGAACCAAATACCACAGTGCAGCACAATATACTGCCCCAGCAGAACCATATACCACAGTGCAGCACAATATACTGCCTCAGCAGAACCAGATACCACAGTGCAGCACAATATACTGCCCCAGCAGAACCAGATACCACAGTGCAGCACAATATACTGCCCCAGCAGAACAAAATACCACAGTGCAGCACAATATACTGCCCCAGCAGAACAAAATACCACAGTGCAGCACAATATACTGCCCCAGCAGAACCAGATACCACATTGCAGCACAATATACTGCCCCAGCAGAACAAAATACCACAGTGCAGCACAATATACTGCCTCAGCAGAACCAAATACCACAGTGCAGCACAATATACTGCCCCAACAGAACCAAATACCACAGTGCAGCACAATATACTGCCCCAGCAGAACCAGATATCACAGTGCAGCACAATATACTGCCCCAGCAGAACCAGATATCACAGTGCAGCACAATATACTGCCCCAGCAGAACCAGATATCACAGTGCAGCACAATATACTGCCCCAGCAGAACCAAATACCACAGTGCAGGACAATATACTGCCTCAGCAGAACCAGATACCACAGAGCAGCACAATATACTGCCTCAGCAGAACCAGATACCACAGTGCAGCACAATATACTGCCCCAACAGAACCAGATACCACAGTGCAGCACAATATACTGCCTCAGCAGAACCAGATACAACAGTGCAGCACAATATACTGCCCCAACAGAACCAGATACCACAGTGCAGCACAATATACTGCCCCAGCAGAACCAGATACCACATTGCAGCACAATATACTGCCCCAGCAGAACAAAATACCACAGTGCAGCACAGTATACTGCCCCAGCAGAACCAAATACCACAGTGCAGCACAATATACTGCCTCAGCAGAACCAGATACCACAGTGCAGCACAATATACTGCCCCAGCAGAACAAAATACCACAGTGCAGCACAATATACTGCCTCAGCAAAACCAAATACCACAGTGCAGCACAATATACTGCCCCAACAGAACCAGATATCACAGTGCAGCACAATATACTGCCCCAGCAGAACCAGATATCACAGTGCAGCACAATATACTGCCCCAGCAGAACCAAATACCACAGTGCAGGACAATATACTGCCCCAGCAGAACCATATACCACAGTGCAGCACAATATACTGCCCCAGCAGAACCAGATACCACAGTGCAGCACAATATACTGCCCCAGCAGAACCAGATACCACAGTGCAGCACAATATACTGCCTCAGCAGAACCAGATACCACAGTGCAGCACAATATAGTGCCCCAGCAGAACCAGATATCACAGTGCAGCACAATATACTGCCCCAGCAGAACCAGATACAACAGTGCAGCACAATATACCACCCCAGCAGAACCAGATACCACAGAGCAGCACAATATACTGCCCCAGCAGAACCAGATACCACAGTGCAGCACAATATACTGCCCCAGCAGAACCAGATACCACAGTGCAGCACAATATACTGCCTCAGCAGAACCAGATACAACAGTGCAGCACAATACACTGCCTTAGCAGAACCATATACCACAGTGCAGCACAATATACTGCCCCAGCAGAACCATATACCACAGTGCAGCACAAAATACTGTCCCAGCAGAACCAGATACAACAGTGCAGCACAATATACCACCCCAGCAGAACCAAATACCACAGTGCAGCACAATATACTGCCCCAGCAGAACCAAATACCACAGTGCAGCACAATATACTGCCTCAGCAGAACCAGATACCACAGTGCAGCACAATATACTGCCCCAGCAGAACCAGATACCACAGTGCAGCACAATATACTGCTCCAGCAGAACCAGATACCACAGTGCAGCACAATATACTGCCCCAGCAGAACCAGATACCACAGTGCAGCACAATATACTGTCCCAGCAGAACCATATACCACAGTGCAGCACAATCTACTGTCCCAGCAGAACTAGATATCACAGTGCAGCACAATATACTGCCCCAGCAGAACCAGATACCACAGTGCAGCACAATATACTGCCCCAGCAGAACCAGATACCACAGTGCTGCACAATATACTGCCCCAGCAGAACCAGATACCACAGTGCAGCACAATATACTGCCTCAGCTGAACCAGATACCACAGTGCAGCACAATATACTGCCCCAGCAGAACTAGATATCACAGTGCAGCACTATATACTGCTCCAGCAGAACCAGATACCACAGTGCAGCACAATATACTGCCCCAGCAGAACCAGATACCACAGTGCAGCACAATATACTGTCCCAGCAGAACCATATACCACAGTGCAGCACAATCTACTGTCCCAGCAGAACTAGATATCACAGTGCAGCACAATATACTGCCCCAGCAGAACCAGATACCACAGTGCAGCACAATATACTGCCCCAGCAGAACCAGATACCACAGTGCTGCACAATATACTGCCCCAGCAGAACCAGATACCACAGTGCAGCACAATATACTGCCTCAGCAGAACCAGATACCACAGTGCAGCACAATATACTGCCCCAGCAGAACTAGATATCACAGTGCAGCACTATATACTGCCCCAGCAAAACCAGATACAACAGTGCAGCACAATATACTGTCCCAGCAGAATCAGATATCACAGTGCAGCACAATATACTGTCCCAGCAGAACCATATACCACAGTGCAGCACAATCTACTGTCCCAGCAGAACTAGATATCACAGTGCAGCACAATATACTGCCCCAGCAAAACCAGATACAACAGTGCAGCACAATATACTGTCCCAGCAGAATCAGATATCACAGTGCAGCACAATATACTGCCCCAGCAGAACCAGATACCACAGTGCAGCACAATCTACTGTCCCAGCAGAACCAGATACCACAGTGCAGCACAATATACTGCCCCAGCAAAACCAGATACAACAGTGCAGCACAATATACTGTCCCAGCAGAATCAGATATCACAGTGCAGCACAATATACTGTCCCAGCAGAACCATATACCACAGTGCAGCACAATCTACTGTCCCAGCAGAACTAGATATCACAGTGCAGCACAATATACTGCCCCAGCAAAACCAGATACAACAGTGCAGCACAATATACTGTCCCAGCAGAATCAGATATCACAGTGCAGCACAATATACTGCCCCAGCAGAACCAGATACCACAGTGCAGCACAATATACTGCCTCAGCAGAACCAGATACCACAGTGCTGCACAATATACTGCCCCAGCAAAACCAGATACCACAGAGCAGCACAATATACTGCCCCAGCAGAACCAGATACCACAGTGCAGCACAATATACTGCTCCAGCAGAACCAGATACCACAGTGCAGCACAATATACTGCCCCAGCAGAACCAGATACCACAGTGCAGCACAATATACTGCCTCAGCAGAACCATATACCACAGTGCAGCACAATATACTGCCTCAGCAGAACCAAATACCACAGTGCAGCACTATATACTGCCTCAGCAGAACCAGATACCACAGTGCAGCACAATATACTGCCCCAGCAGAACCAAATACCACAGTGCAGCACAATATACTGCCCCAGCAGAACCAAATACCACAGTGCAGCACAATATACTGCCCCAGCAGAACCATATACCACAGTGCAGCACAATATACTGCCTCAGCAGAACCAGATACCACAGTGCAGCACAATATACTGCCCCAGCAGAACCAGATACCACAGTGCAGCACAATATACTGCCCCAGCAGAACAAAATACCACAGTGCAGCACAATATACTGCCCCAGCAGAACAAAATACCACAGTGCAGCACAATATACTGCCCCAGCAGAACCAGATACCACATTGCAGCACAATATACTGCCCCAGCAGAACAAAATACCACAGTGCAGCACAATATACTGCCTCAGCAGAACCAAATACCACAGTGCAGCACAATATACTGCCCCAACAGAACCAAATACCACAGTGCAGCACAATATACTGCCCCAACAGAACCAGATATCACAGTGCAGCACAATATACTGCCCCAGCAGAACCAGATATCACAGTGCAGCACAATATACTGCCCCAGCAGAACCAGATATCACAGTGCAGCACAATATACTGCCCCAGCAGAACCAGATACCACAGTGCAGCACAATATACTGCCCCAGCAGAACCAAATACCACAGTGCAGCACAATATACTGCCCCAGCAGAACCAAATACCACAGTGCAGGACAATATACTGCCTCAGCAGAACCAGATACCACAGAGCACCACAATATACTGCCCCAGCAGATCCAGATACCACAGTGCAGCACAATATACTGCCCCAACAGAACCAGATACCACAGTGCAGCACAATATACTGCCTCAGCAGAACCAGATACAACAGTGCAGCACAATATACTGCCCCAACAGAACCAGATACCACAGTGCAGCACAATATACTGCCCCAGCAGAACCAGATACCACATTGCAGCACAATATACTGCCCCAGCAGAACAAAATACCACAGTGCAGCACAGTATACTGCCCCAGCAGAACAAAATACCACAGTGCAGCACAGTATACTGCCCCAGCAGAACCAAATACCACAGTGCAGCACAATATACTGCCTCAGCAGAACCAGATACCACAGTGCAGCACAATATACTGCCCCAGCAGAACAAAATACCACAGTGCAGCACAATATACTGCCTCAGCAGAACCAAATACCACAGTGCAGCACAATATACTGCCCCAACAGAACCAGATATCACAGTGCAGCACAATATACTGCCCCAGCAGAACCAAATACCACAGTGCAGGACAATATACTGCCCCAGCAGAACCATATACCACAGTGCAGCACAATATACTGCCCCAGCAGAACCAGATACCACAGTGCAGCACAATATACTGCCCCAGCAGAACCAGATACCACAGTGCAGCACAATATACTGCCTCAGCAGAACCAGATACCACAGTGCAGCACAATATAGTGCCCCAGCAGAACCAGATATCACAGTGCAGCACAATATACTGCCCCAGCAGAACCAGATACAACAGTGCAGCACAATATACCACCCCAGCAGAACCAGATACCACAGAGCAGCACAATATACTGCCCCAGCAGAACCAGATACCACAGTGCAGCACATTATACTGCCCCAGCAGAACCAGATACCACAGTGCAGCACAATATACTGCCTCAGCAGAACCAGATACAACAGTGCAGCACAATACACTGCCTTAGCAGAACCATATACCACAGTGCAGCACAATATACTGCCCCAGCAGAACCATATACCACAGTGCAGCACAAAATACTGTCCCAGCAGAACCAGATACAACAGTGCAGCACAATATACTGCCCCAGCAGAACCAAATACCACAGTGCAGCACAATATACTGCCTCAGCAGAACCAGATACCACAGTGCAGCACAATATACTGCCCCAGCAGAACCAGATACCACAGTGCAGCACTATATACTGCTCCAGCAGAACCAGATACCACAGTGCAGCACAATATACTGCCTCAGCAGAACCAGATACCACAGTGCAGCACAATATACTGCCCCAGCAGAACCAGATACCACAGTGCAGCACAATATACTGCCCCAGCAGAACCAGATACCACAGTGCAGCACAATATACTGCCCCAGCAGAACCAAATACCACAGTGCAGCACAATATACTGTCCCAGCAGAACCAGATACCACAGTGCAGCACAATATACTGCCCCAGCAGAACCAGATACCACAGTGCAGCACAATATACTGCCCCAGCAGAACCAGATACCACAGTGCAGCACAATATACTGCCCCAGCAGAACCAGATACCACAGTGCAGCACAATATACTGTCCCAGCAGAACCAGATACCACAGTGCAGCACTATATACTGCCCCAGCAGAACCAGATACAACAGTGCAGCACAATATACTGCCCCAGCAGAACCAAATACCACAGAGCAGCACAATATACTGCCCCAGCAGAACCAGATACCACAGTGCAGCACAATATACTGCCCCAGCAGAACCAGATACCAGAGTGCAGCACAATATACTGCCCCAGCAGAACCAGATACCACAGTGCACCACAATATACTGCCCCAGCAGAACCAGATACCACAGTGCAGCACAATATATATATATATATATATATATATATTATTTTTTTTATCCTCTATTTTATATGAAGATTCTTTTTATTTAGAAGATATTCGACAGGTTGGACATCTTTGGAATATGATTGACGCAGAAGTGAGACTCCTGTATCAAAGTCACATCCACTTTCTTTTTATGTAAGAATCGGCAGACCTGACTCCATTAAGCCCTCTGACATTAAAGGTACATACCTGCAGGTTAGCCATTTCTAAAAACATAATAGTCTTTAGCCATAATTCCAGACCTGTACCTATGCTTGAGATGCAGCCTTCTGGGGTGTGGGGAGGGAAAGCTAAGGGGGAGAGGTAAAGAAAAAACTTAATAAAGCATTTTAAAGTAAAACAGTAGATAAAGAAGCCAGCGTGAGCAGAAAGCAAACCTGATCTGTATGTCATTTGAAACAGAGGCGGTCCATACAAGGTGCCCATTTACCAGAGCGGGCATTCAGAAACGGGCTGTATATATTTACATTATGTCGTTTCCAATCGGGTGGAGCAGGGAGCATTGCAACCCCATAATAAACTACTCCAACAACTGGAAACCAGCATGTAAGACAAAGGAAAGGAAGCGTAATACCATCATCATTAGAAAGAAGAAAGAGAAGAAAGAGTAAAAAAGTGGAAGGGAAGAAGGAAGAGAGGAGGGAAGAAAAGCATTAGAGTAAAGGCTTCCAAAAGGAGTGAACTGTTCAAGCTAAGGTGCATGGGTTGGAAAGTTATTCAATATTTCTTATATCACTCTTTGATGCTTGAGATCCTGATGTCTTGTTAGGTCTCTGCGGCTTGGCTGGAACTGCTTGCCAGGGATCCATCGCCGTTAGAGGAGGAAGGGAAGCAACGTTTTGTGCAGGGCCCCAGTCTGGAATGTCAAGACTTGAAATGTCCAGTGCTCCATGGATCCTCTCAAGATCGGCGTGTGCTCTAATAAAGATCTTGCGATTTGGGAGGCCAAAGGGGTGCAACCATCTATACGTCACTTGACATTTCTGTAGAACCTCTAAGGCCCCTTTCACACGGGCAAGTATTCCGCGCGGATGCGATGCGTGAGGTGAACGCATTGCACCCGGACTGAATGCCGACCCATTCATTTCTATGGGGCTGTTCAGATGAGCGGTGATTTTCACGCATCACTTATGCGTTGCGTGAAAATCGCAGCATGCTCTATATTCTGCGTTTTTCACGCAACGCAGGCCCAATAGAAGTGAATGGGGTTGCGTGAAAATCGCAAGCATCCACAAGCAAGTGCGGATGCGGTGCGATTTTCACGCATGGTTGCTAGGTGACAGTCTATTCACTGTATTATGTTCCCTTATAACATGGTTATAAGGGAAAATAATAGCATTCTGAATACAGAATGCATAGTAGGTGATCAATTGAGGGTTAAAAAAAAAAAAAAAAATTAACTCACCTTCTCTTGTTCGCGTAGTTCCCGGTCTCTTCTTTACTTCTTAAAAGATGAAAATACCGGCTAGGACCTGTGGTGACGTCAGATCACATGCTCCAATCACATGGTCCATCACCACGGTGATGTACCATGTGATTGGAGCATGTGATCTGACGTCACCAAAGGTCCTTTAGCCCACAACTCATCATTAAAGAAGTAAAGAAGAGACCGGGAACTACGCGAACAAGAGGAGAAGGTGAGTTAATTTTTTAATTTTTTTTTTAACCCTCAATTGATCACCTACTAAGCATTCTGTATTAAGAATGCTATTATTTTACCATATTATTTTACCATGTTATAAGGGAAAATAATAACATCTACACAACACCTAACCCAAGCCCGAACTTCTGTGAAGAAGTTCGGGTACCAAACATGTGTGATTTTTCTCACGCGAGTGCAAAACGCATTAAAATGTTTTGCACTCGCGCGGAAAAATCGTGGGTGTTCCCGCAATGCACCCGCACATTTTCCTGCAACGCCCGTGTGAAAGAGGCCTAATAGTGATTTTAAATGGCACCTTTTCCTCAGGGTCATGGGAGAGAGGTCTTGGAAAACAGTAATTGCTGACCCCTCAATCTCTAGTGCCCTGTTAGACCGGGCTGCTGCCATTATTTGCTCTTTGGCCAAAAAGCTTGACAGGCGGCATATCACGTCCCTGGGGGGCTGTTGAGGTTTAACATATAGCTCTAGGCAGTGGTCGGAGGGTGCCATGCCATCTGTCCATTCTAAATAACTCTGGTGTTTCGGTTGAAACAAGGCGTCCAAAGAACTGCGCAATTGTGGTGTCAGGGCCAACAGATTCAGGGACCCATTTAAGTCTTATATTATTGCATCTCCCTCTATTATCTTGGTCCTCAATTAGGAAGTAGAGATAATTGATATGGGCTTGGGCATTATCTAAGTTGTGTGATATTTGCTCACCGAATTCAGTTGTGGCGGTTTGAGCAGCCTCCAGCACCTCGACCCGGGATCCCAGTTGCCGCATGTCCTGCTTTATTTCTTTCAGGTCTTGCCGTATGGGTTCTAAAGCTGCATTAAGCAGCCCTTTCATAAACTCTCTGGAGAGAGGTAGGTCATCTGCTGTGGCTGTATCCTCTTGTTCGCTGTCTCTATCTCCTTCTGAGTCAGGTTCACCTCCCGCCATTAGTGCTGCGCGCGCGCCGCCATCTTGGTTTCACCTCTAGCTTCTGTTTTCTTGGCGAATCTATCCATGTCGCTTTGACTGGAAGACAATTTTGGTCGACCTTTACCTTTACCTTTCTCTTTAGTGAGTTTGCCCATAGCTGCTTAGAAGAAAGCTGAAATGTGCCCGCTCTAGCGTGCATCCGGCTTGGCTGCTAGACTCCACCCCAAATGAAGTTTGGACTCTCTGTGACGTTCAAAGTCTAAGGAGGGTATGGCATTGCCGGATTATTACCTATATTACCTGGCAGGACAGATAGGCCTCATTCCTTCCTGGGCCACTTCTGAAATGTCTACTTCTGAATACTTTATGAGACAATATCTGAACACACATACTCTGTGGTCGGTGTTGGAGTACTCTCCAAAATTTTTCGAGGCCTTTACTCCCTTTGCAAAGCTTCACTCAGCTGGTCTGGAAGAAATCCAGATCCATCACTCAGTTTACAGATATCGTCAGGGGCGTAGCTATAGAGGGTGCAGAGGTAGAAGTCGCTACCGGGCCCAGGAGCCTGAAGGGGCCCAAAGACCCTTGTACTACATAAAAAGACACCAATATTATAGAAAGTGCGCTCTGGTCAGGTTACACCTCTGGCTGGAGGAAAGGGGTTAGGTCAATAATTTGGCATGGGATAGGGGGGTGCCGTTTCAATTTTTGCCTCAGGCAGCAGGAGGGCTATGTGCTTGCCTGCCCCTGACCACAAAGCACTTAGGGAAGGGGGACCCAAGATGAACTCTTGCACCCTGGATATAGTAACCGATATACCTCTGTGGTATAACCAGTTATTACCTCACATCCTATCTGTTCGGGGTGCCGAACGTTGGCTTGCTGCATCCGTTGTTCCATTCCGCGGCCCCGCAAAAAAAGATAGAGCATGTCCTATTTTTGCCCGCAATCGCAGACAAGAATAGGCATTTCTATAATGGGCAGACCGCAAAATACGGCGTGGTCGTCTGAATGCGCCCTTAATATTCTCCCACTACCCACTAATAAGAGTTATTAAAACCCAAGGGCCTAGGGGTTTAGTTTAGGCAATTTATTCACTTATGGCACACTAGGGTCCTCTCCAATCCCCTGACAGTGACAGACAAATGGAAAAGACAAATTACCACACTCGGATTTATTACAGTCTAATTTTAACCCCTTGCTGGCGACGCGATTTTTCATTTTTAACTTCCTGCCTTTGAGCCATAACTTTTTTTTTTTTTTCTGTTCACATAGCCGTATGAGGACTTGTTTATTGTGGGTCAAGGTACACTTTCTAATATTGAATAGGATGTAGTAGGAAGCTTGAAAAACATTCCAAATGTGGTGGAATTGGGAAAAAAATGCAATCCCGCCACAGTTTTATGAGTTTTTATGCGGTAAAACTCACTTGTGCTCTTCATTCTCCGGGCCAGTACAATTATGGCAATACCACATTTGTATAGTTTTTCTTAAATTATTATTTTTTTTTTAAGAAATTTGTTTTTGGGGTGTGTATGATAAATATTTTTATATTTTAATAGTGCGGGCGTTTTCGCACAAGGCGAAGCCCGTGATTTTTTATTTTTTTATCTATTTTTATTTTGGGGAGAGCGATTTAAATTTTTAAAATTTTTTTTTTTCTTTTTTACACTTTTAAATAGTTCATATAGGGAACTTCAATAAGCAATCAGTAGAATGCTTCTCTCCTAGACTCCAATGCATTACCATTGGTGTCTCTGAGATTTATACCATAATCCTCTGGAGCTGTGGCATAGGCAGGCTCTCCATAGGAACCTATGTGCGACAGCTTCGTATCATTCAGAAGGACCAAGGTTGTCGCGCACACCATCCGGCTCCCCCGATCCTTGCTAGGCGACTTTTGTCTCCGCTACAAAATTGAAACGGAAACCTAATGGATCCCATTATATAGTCTATGGGATCCATTAGGCTCACTAATATGACAAATCCATCCTTTTCATTCTTCTGATCCTATAACGGAAAGGCGAGCGCAGATGTGAACTTAGCCTAAGGGGGCATTTATCATACGGGAGCACTATGAGCGGTATCTAATGTCCAGGGGGCACTATGGAGGGCATTACATAGACTAAGGGCGCTGCAGAGGTTGGGATTAAAAAAAAAGAAAAATGAGGAAATTGAATTAATCAGTTTTTAATGGCGTTTTTTTTATCACCTGTTAAAAACGGATGCAACATGGCCATTAAAAATGGACGGTTAGCCAGAAAATGGATGCACAAATGGTTGGAAAATTATTTTTTCACTGTTGTGTGACTATACGCTTGCAGAAGCTGCAGATTTGCCAGCAGGGGGCAGAGTAACACAAGCTTTCTTCGATTACCTGACATAACCTTGGCTGGAGCCTTGCCAGCTCCTTCTCACTATGTGTGCTGCTGCTTTGTAAAGCACCTAGACTTTTTATACTACATGGCATGACACACGAGAATAGCATCTTTATTATTACCATCGGGCTCAGGACATCTCGTTGACGGCCGTACCAGAGGCATTACATTGCTGCTTACGTATGGATTGAAAGTTGCCATGGAAATTGACCCAGATTTTTCATACAGCTTTCATCTTCTTTTACTTTTTAATTCTTTTTTTCTTTTTATCTAAAGAGACATTTAGATTCTACATATGGCTGCATGTGTTTTTTTGCATTTTTAAAAAAAATTTATTTAAAAAATTGAAGAGACATCACAAAAAGGTTCCATTCTGTTTAAGCTCATTGATTTTTGATAGCCCATGCCAGGATTTGTGCCTCCAATTTAAAAATGGCATCACATGGAGGAACAATATGGGCATCCTGTTTTGGGGGGGATTTGTTTGTGGTGCCAAATCAGTATCGCCATATTCAAAGGCACATAACATTTAGACTTTTTCATCGAAAGCGCTCTGTGAGCGCTTTTTGCAGGACAAGTTGTGGTCTACATTGGTGCCATTTTGGGGTATATATGACTTTTTAAATTTCCGCAAAATTGCCGGAATCGGAGTGATCTTTAGTCCTGGCAGTCAGAATAGGGTGGCAGCTGTATAAGGCACGGGCACTTATCACTACGCCGCAACAGTACTAACTAGCTGATACGTACTATTACAGTGCAGGGTAAGAACAAGTTTAAGGGGTTATCCAACCCCTATAATGACCCCCCTAATGCCTGGACCTCTCATGTGGAGGATACTTACCTCGATCCCTGGCACCTGTGTCACTCCTGATCCCCGCAGGGCTGCCACTGCATCTAACCTTTAAGGTTAGCGTCTCATAGGTGGTCCCTCTGTGTGGGAACTGTATAAAGATTAGGTATACACTACCTTTGGGATGAACATTTAGTCTATACACTGAGAAAACGTCCCAACATACACGGGCCCAGATATCACATAATTTTGCACATTACTTGCGCATGTCTCGTGTCCTTGTGCCCTGGTACATGGTCCATGCAAAGAGTATCTCCCTGGATCAGTGCCATACATAGAAAAAAAAAGGGTCTCAAAGGGAACTGGTCTTGCTTTTACCATCCTCTACACGATCACTGGGCCAGTATCCCACCTCTTCGCTTTGTAACAATGCGGTTCCTTTGGGGATAGGGGTTCAACACAGTTCTGTACACCCAGTAGCAAAGGGGAGAGGACCAATGAGGTCTTGGCTATCTTTCTCCAAGAGTTCCACAGCACCCACAAGGTATGTCTCAAGGGTGTGCACATTTGTCCTGGATCACTTATCTATCTCAAGCAGGTGAATAGGGTCTGAGACATAGCCATGGACAAGACATATTGTCACACCTTGCCCTGTGAATGTGCGGAGGTCTGTCAGACTGGCTGCACATGTCTGACTTCTCTGTTTGTTTTAATTTGGGTTTGAGCTGGATCCACCTTCCCTCAGGTGTATTGGGGTTCATTGTTAGTGAGGCTATTTATCCCTCCTTCCCCCAGTGGCCTGTGCGGGTTATAGTTCTTTCCTGGGAGCTCTTGATGTGTGGTGGATCGTCTGCTCCAGCTCTGCTCAAGATAAGTCCTCTCCGTTATTCCCCTTTGTGTGTTTTATCTAGGCCTCTAGGGAGACGCTTGCTTCCTCCTGGTTTGAAGAAGCAGGTTGCCTCTTCCCTGCTGCTTAGGGTTTGCCCAGGGTGTTTAGGTTTAGGCACGAGGGCATGTGCATATCCACCATAAGGGTATGCACATAGGCACAGCAGTCTAGGAAAAGCTTTTAGGGATCATAGGAGGTGACCCTTTTCTCCCTAGCTTTTGGGCCTAGTCGTTTGTTCTGTTTGTTTTCCTGTGTTTGGTTATTTCCCCGCTTACCTATCTATCATGACACATGTGTTCTCTTCCTCTAGCTACAAGAGTTATGCGTAATCCCTGGGAACCAGGACAAAGTATCTCAGATTTTTTATAAACCGTACGGCCAAACCGTTTGCCATCTGGCAAACTACTGCAACGTGTATAAACAGCATTACATGGTTGACGACCAATGACAAAAAATGTGCATTGTGTTGCGTTTCTTGGGCCAGATGTGTAAGTGAATAGGTCTGCTCTAAGGGTTCATGCACACAGCTGTGTCACTTTTGGTAATAACTTTGGAATGATTTTACTTACCCAAGTTTTCTTGTGACACATTGTACTTCATGATAGTGGTAAATTTGAGTTTTTATGTTTTACTTTTATTTATAAAACAACCCCAAAATTTACAGAAAAGTTTGGAAAAATTTCAAGCAATTTTCAAAATGTAAATTTCTTTGCTTTTAAGACGGATAGTGATACATCATTAAATAGTGTGGGGATTCGCTCTAGTAGTTAGGATTAGCAGGTGCAACACAGGCAAAGTACAAGTTCTTGGTTCAAATCATCAGTGTTTATTCACACATGAAAGCAAAAAAAAAACCGCAAGTTGCTTGGTGATCGTTAACACACATGAAAAGTTCTTATACAAAACAGTCACCTTTTCTCCTGGGTGTTACTTCACACCCTGTTGGAAGTTCTGCTTTGTCAAGTCCACAGGCGGCCTGTTTGCCCTCACAGGGGTCTGAGCCCTCCAGCCTGGCTCAAGCCGCAGATCCCAACACAGCCCTCAGATCACAGCACACAGACCTCCTGAGCTCCACTGTCAGACGAAGGTAATCCTCTCCACCTGGCAGTGCTGGCTGTTTTTTTTGCCTGGCAATACCAAGCCTGGAACATGGGGAGTAGTCACCCACCCAGCACTTTGACTGCTCCTAGTAAGAGCCATCCCGGATTACCTATTACAGGATTGCGGGTGAGAGGAAATTCAGACCTTTTCAAATGGCGCTGATGCAGAGGAACTTAGGACCAGGATTGTATCAGTGAAGAAAATCTTTATTCAAAGGACTGTCCATGCGTTTCAGGGGCGAACGGCCCCATTCATCAGGACAATAAAACTTCCATATACAAACAATTCCCTACTGTTCTATTTATGCACTCTGTTTGAGCGCGATGTGTTCGGACAGTGAGGGGCAGGAAGGGGGAGGGGTCATGGGCGGGAGATCGTGGGAGGTCTCTGGGATACGATAGCCTCCTTCAGAGTTGATTAGCGTATAATCACAATGTATGTGGGGTGCGACCTGGCCACATGACGCGCCTCAGACTAACAGCCGGAGGAGCGCACACAGGACTGCACTGTGTATGGGGCGGCCACGTGACGCGCCTCAGACTGACAGCTAGAGGAGCGCATGCAGGTGATACTGTGTATGGGGCGGTTGTCTATAGGGCAAGTGCAGGTGACGTATCCCCCCTATACCGAGCTCATGACTGGTAGATGCTATGGAAAGGGGAGGGGTTGCTCGCCATAGTGATCGTGCTAATATAGCTGTCAGATGCACGGGACTTAGGTTATATATAGGTTCAGAGGATTATCAGGAATACAGAGAGGTAGTACAGTGGTTATTTTAGTGTCTGGATCTCGATATTTGGCCACTATGAAAGCAGAATAGCACCTAGATGTATGGTGCCAGTAAATAAAAGCAAATAAAAACAGGATTAGGTCAATAAAATTGGAATGAGACATAAACCATCAACGTGGTTATAGATGGCTTATTTACAGTTGCAAGAAAAAGTATGTGAACCCTTTGGAATGATATGGCCATTTTTTGTGGTGGAAGCTCTTGTAATGTATGTAACTATTAGTGTCTACTTCATACAACATGCATGTCCCGTGCATGCAGAGTCTAGATTCATCTTTGATTTCAACACATTGGTACCTGGGGGTCTGAATGCGGAATTGGAGGTGTTTGGTTTTCTGTAGGTGGACGCCCCTTAGCGATAAGAGACCAGAGGTGCTTTGTCTTTACGCACTCTGGTCCTCCCTGGTTGTGGGGCCTCCACATCAACGCAAAAGTATACCAAGAACATTTGTATATAATTGGCACGAGATAAAGTCTACCTTCTATGTATACCCTATATGTTTATATTTTATATATTTAATATCTGATGGGAACCACATTCCATGGATGGATGCCTCTTGGCTGCTGTGAGACCGGAGGTGCTTTGCTTCACGCACTCTTGGTCTCCCTTTATCATGAGGCCTCCCTCCACCAACTATATTTGAGATACGGGGAATCAATACCCTTTGATCCGTAGTACAGAGGTGATGTTTCAAGTTATAATCTAAGTTCCTTTGTGACGACTGAAAAACTATTCATAGAGAACCATATTGAGGTTATTTAAGCAATATTGAGACAAAAAACGCAATTGGCAGAAAAAACACATCAGAAACGCATATGAGAATTTCATGACCCAATCTATGATATGCATAAATATATATGGTTTCTTTTAATCTATCGCCTTGTAAGTGGATTTTAATGTATAACGTAGGAATACAAGATGGCAGATATACTCCATTTCAGACTTTGAAATTAACGTATACTCCGGGTTTTGAAAATAGCCCAAATTCAATATAAAAAGGAGGGATGATCATTATGGCAGGTTACCACTGAGGAAGGGGCCAAGAGTGGGTCCCGAAACGTGTATGGTTGATACGTGTCTACTCAAGAAGAGCTTTTTATGAACTTTCTATGAAGTTTAATCCTTTACTGAACTTTTTTGGGCTAGCCAAACGAACATTTCACCTCAAGCTCACGTCACGTGACACAGCATGTGATGCACCACAGGTCCTACGATTGCTGAGGACACGGACACACTTCCTTACCTGCTCCGCTTGTTTGGAAAAGAAACGAATACGAAAATCGTCTGGAGAGATAATCGTGGTATTGGCAGTCCAGGCCTAGTGGGACGCCACAGAGAGCCGGACTCTATGTCGTACCATGTTGTGTTATAGAACTAGCATTTATGCCAGTATATTTGCACATGCTGTGGTTGAGCTTTTACAAACGGGTCAAATCCCATTTTCGGTTTTCTGAAGAAATATCATTACTTTGCTTTTAAAGGAATATACCCTTGAAAGGGGACTATATGTGCCACTGAGGACTATCCTTACGATATTAAGTAGACCAAATACAATTTTGCCATCTTATATACACCTGTATGTGCCTGCAGCAACATTGTTTGAATTTGTAGTGATTACCTCCGGCTTCTTGTTGGAATGAACGTTCCCTAATTTTTATATGTTTTAGGATTTTTTTTTATAAATTGTTAGATTATTTTACCTTGCAATCTGGATGTAAGTGCTCGGTCCATACTAGCTGTTATCATTTTCATTGTTGATGTGGTGGATCAATAGGACTTAGTAGCACCTTCCTTGTTATTGTGGGGTAAGCCAGCATGGCAATTTTCAACCATTTTCTGGCCGTTAAAAATGGATGATTTTCATTGGCTTTTTTTAAATTTAAATCTTAACCCCTACAGTACACATAATGTCTTCCATAGTGGCCCCCAGCATTGATAATCTCAAAGTGTTCCTCGGCATTAATAATGTCCCCTATATTGCCCCCCAGCATTAATAATATCTCCTATAGTGCCCAGCAGCAGTAATGTCTTTTATAGCGGTCACCAGCAGTAATAATGTTCCCCATAGTGGCCCTAGAATTAATAATGTCCCCTATAGTGGCCCCCAGCAGTAATAATGTGCCCGTATAATGGCGCCTAGCATTAATAATGTCTCCCATAGTGGCCCCAGCATTAATAATGTCTCCCATAGTGGCCCCAGCATTAATAATGTCTCCCATAGTGGCCCCAGCATTAATAATGCCCCTCATAGAGGTGGGCGATATGGCCTAAAATCTATATTGCGATATAATTTTAAGCATGTGCGATATATTCTATATTTTGGGGGGGTTACTTTTTTTTTTTTTTTTTTACTTTTATTTAATAACTATTAGCCTCCTTAGGGGCTAGGACCCTTGTCCTATTCATATAAATCACAGAAAAAATGCACCAAACGGATATGCCACTGACTATACTGGCTAGTCATAAATGCAGATATTAAAAGCTGAGACTTTCGCCAATATATTCCTGTCAGGAAAATATCGGAGCCCATCATTGCACCACGTCACGGTCACTCAGCATGGCAAAGGGTCCTACCACTACGCTAACTATGGTGTGAACACGGTCCTAATAGAGCTCTATCATGGTGAATAGGACTTCACACACTTCTGTCACGGATGTAGTAGGGGAGAACACCGAAAGACAACAAGAAGGAAGAGAAAAAACACTAGGCCTCACCGCTAGGGAAGGAAAAGGGTCACCACCTATAAAACCCTGCTCCTGGCCCTAACTCCTATCCGTATGGGCACCTCTCGATGGTAGAGATGCCCATACACAGGAACCTAGAAAACACTGGTGGCCCTCAGTTGCCCTAATAGTAATGACAGGGCAGAGACAACCCGCTCCTTCCCTGGTGAAGGAACCAGCGTCTCGCTGAGGCCTAGTAATCAACAAAGGTGGGGGGGAATACAAAACACAACAAGCGGAACACTTAACTTCTGAGGCTGATGGATGATGGACGAACAGGACTTCACCACGAACCACACTCCAGCTCTTCCAAAAACCAAATGAAGCTATCCAGAGCAAGGAGTGATGGGTAAAGTCAGACTAAATAGGGAGAGGTGAAGGTCACATGATCCACACCTGAACAGGAGGTGTGGACATACCAGCAACACACAGACAAAGTGAAACCAAAAGAGGCTGTCAGATCACTAATGTGCAGATATTCTTTCAGACCTTCTAACACCTGTCACTGGCGTGACATTATGTCCATTTCATGGGTCAATATCATTTGCATAATTTTTCTTTTGATCCGTAATTTTTTAAAATATTTATATAAAGCATTTGCTTAATATACCTGACAGCATGATTAAAAAATCCTTGTTTGCCGACGGCAGATCATGCTGTGTAATCACCATCTGCTGCCGGCAAACAACTAGACAGCATGGGCACAAGCGATGGCATAAATGGTCATTCCTCTCGATGCTGGGGAGGAGATTGCTGCATGCAATCTCCTCCACTAACGAGGAGGCCTGCACATACCCATTCAGGTGTATGAGGCTACTATAGACTCCGTTTGAATTCCTATCTGGTGGTATAAAAGCTTTCACGGGACATTACCCTGCCCTTGGGGCAGCTATGATTAAGAGGGCCAGATTGCCCTGTCTTCCTGGAGCGGCTTCTCCATGGCTGCAGAGTGCTCCTCTGCTGACTGGTCACAGCTCTTTAGTGATCGGGCAGATAGGAGTGCTCAACCAGCATGGACACTATATGCTCTTTAGATCCCCCACTGCCCCAGCAATGATGCTCTTGTGGTCCCCATCAGTCATTCTTCACATAGAAGCAATATTGGGTCATGACCTCTGCAGCCAATCGTGCTATAGAACGTGTCTGCTGCAGTCAGTAATTGGCTGCAGTGGTCACATGCCAGTATGGCTGCCATCAATTGAGGACCATGTTAGCACTGGAGCAGGGGGGATTGTATATTTATGTAATGTGTTATCTCTATTTTTGAAGTCAGAATTTTTTACACTTGGACAATCCATTTAAAGGGGTTTTCTGAGATTTTGATGCTGATGATGACCTATCCTCAGGATAGGTCATCTGTATCTGATCGACTGGGGTTCACCACCTGGGACCCCCGCTGATCTGCTGTTTGAGAAGGCACCGGCACTCGCATTAGCACCGCAGCCTTCTCTCTGCTTTTCCTAGGCCAGTGAAGACACGTTCATCGGTCACGTGGCCTAGGAGCAGCTCAGACCCATAGAAGTGAGTGGAGCTGAGCATGATACCAAGCACCGCCACTCACTGTGCTTGGTGAGCTGCCATAATGTGTATGAATTGAGGTGGACGCTACTAGAAGAGGTGTTTTGTAGAGATGCGGATATGCCAACGCAAGGTTTATTGGATAGTTGAGTGAAAGTCAGAAAGGCCAAAGGGTTAAACGAATGCTATAACTTTAATGTTTTCTTGTACAAGACAGTTTTGCTTATTGGTGCGTAATTATATATAATATTGATCTGCACAGGTGAATTTAAACCCTGTTAGCAAGTCAGCACACATGCTTGACAAAGGGGGCCGACCGCCAAAACGTAGCAACTTGCTTGCCGGGGGCGCCGTGTGCGCTGAATCCTGACGGAACCCAAGATGCACGCCGGATTTTATGCTAAGAATGGACATTTATATGGAATATGTGCTTGAACATGAAATCATTGAGAATGCACGATTTTCCTCATTAAATACCGCAAAGAAGGAATATGCGGTTTTGGTGCGTTTGTCGGGAATTACTAGTGTATTGATGTCGAGTTGGGATATTGACACATTCGCACTTTATTATCTGGTTGTTGCTTTAACAATGAATATGTCACGTTTACATTGAAGATTTTGTTGTATGTGTAGTGCCCCTGGGGTATCTGCAAATTGTATATTATTCATGTATTATAATGTTATGTATATTTCATGTTGTTTTGGCCGTGCATTCCAATAAAAGGTATGGTTAGGAACAGGGCTAACCACCCTCTTGCTCCCCTCTTGGTAGGAGTGGGCTGGTCCTGCCGGGAGGGGGGGTTACTGTGTAGTCCTTGAAGGGAGAGGAAGCACACTGCAGAGCTCCTGCTCCTGGTAAAGATTCTTCAGAAAGACAAACTGGAGTGAGCAGCAAGAAAAGTGCTTGAGAAACAAGAGAGCAGAGTGAACATCTGAGAACGGCATTACAGACGCTGCTGTAAGGTGAGGGACTACTGCTGAGACACCCATCAAACTACCACTAGGCCAGAAAAAGTTCAAGTCTGAACCTGACAGTGGACAATTATACCTGCAATTAACCCTCTACAGCCATCCAACCTGCCCCCATACCTTCTTATTTGGTGCCAGAAGCTGCACTTTGAATCTGCTGCCATTGAATGTACCAGAAGTTATATTTTGCACTTAGTAAAAAGACCCTGTTATATGTTCACTTCTGGCCTCATTCTTCATCTACATCTCCACTGCACCAATCCACAGAGGCAGTACACCAAGACACAACACCTCATCAGAGCACTACTACTCCCATCCTCTGCATCTGCTCCTCAGGGGATCGCTGCATATGTTCTCTATGTGTGAGTGTCTTGTGTATGGCATTAGTCCTATGTATGAGCGGTGAATGTGGCATGTGTCCTATATATTTCTGACAGACATGCACCATATACAGTCAGGTCCATAAATATTGGGACATTGACACAATTCTAACATTTTTGGCTCTATACACCACCACAATGGATTTGAAATCAAACAAACAAGATCTGCTTTAGGCCTCCTGCACACGACCGTTGTGTGCACCCGTGGCCGTTGTCCCTTTTAACATGTTTTTCTGCGGACCCATTGACTTTCAATGGGTCCGTTGAAAACTCGGCTACTGCACTGTTTTGTCACCCGCGCCCGTGACCCGTGTTTCCTGCCTATATATAACCTGTCCTATTTCTTTCACGGTCAACGGTTCGCGGACCCATTCAAGTCAATGGGTGCGTGAAAAATCACGGATGCACACAAGTTAGTCATCCGGTCCGTGATCCGTGTCTGTTTTTCCTATCATTTTCAATGCAAACTTGACTTATTTATTTTTTTCACTTTCATGTCCGTGGATCCTCCAAAAATCAAGGAAGACCCACGGAAGAAAAAAAGGGCACGGATCACGGTACAACGGAACCACGTTTTGCGGGACGTTAAAAAATACTGTGTGCAGGAGGCCTTAACTGCAGACTGTCAGCTTTAATTTGAGGGTATTTGCATCCAAATCAGGTGAACGGTGCAGGAATTACAGCAGTTTGCATATGTGCCTCCCACTTGTGAAGGGACCAAAAGTAATGGGACAATTGGCTTCTCCGCTGTTCCATGGCCAGGTGTGTGCTATTCCCTCATTATCCCAATTACAATGAGCAGATAAAAGGTCCAGAGTTCATTACAAGTCTGCTATTTGCATTTGGAATCTGTTGCGGTCAACTCTCAAGATAAGATCCAAAGAGCTGTCACTATCAGTGAAGCAAGCCGTCATTAGGCTGAAAAAAACAAAACAACCCCATCAGAGAGATAGCAAAAACATTAGGCGTGGCCAAAAGAACTGTTTGGAACATTCTTAAAAAGAAGGAACGCATCGGTGAGCTCAGCAACACCAAAAGACCCGGAAGACCACGGAAAACAACTGTGGTGCATGACCGAAGAATTCTTTCCCTGGTGAAGAAAACACCCTTCACAACAGTTGGCCAGATCAAGAACACTCTCCAGAAGGTAGGTGTATGTGTGTCAAAGTCAACAATCAAGAGAAGACTTCACCAGAGTGAATACAGAGGGTTCACCACAAGATGTAAACCATTGGTGAGCCTCAAAAACAGGAAGGCCAGATTAGAGTTTGCCAAACGACATCTAAAAAAGCCTTCACAGTTCTGGAACAACATCCTATGGACAGATGAGATCAAGATCAACTTGTACCAGAGTGATGGGAAGAGAAGAGTATGGAGAAGGAAAGGAACTGCTCATGATCCTAAGCATACCACCTCATCAGTGAAGCGTGGTGGTGGTAGTGTCATGGCGTGGGCATGTATGGCTGCCAATGGAGCTGGTTCTCTTGTATTTATTGATGATGTGACTGCTGACAAAAGCAGCAGGATGAATTCTGAAGTGTTTCAGGCAATATTATCTGCTCATATTCAGCCAAATGCTTCAGAACTCATTGGACGGCGCTTCACAGTGCAGATGGACAATGACCCAAAGCATACTGCAAAAGCAACCAAAGAGTTTTCTAAGAGAAAGAAGTGGAATGTTCTGCAATGGCCAAGTCAATCACCGGACCTGAATCCGATTGAGCATGCATTTCACTTGCTGAAGACAAAACTGAAGGGAAAATGCCCCAAGAACAAGCAGGAACTGAAGACAGTTGCAGTAGAGGCCTGGCAGAGCATCACCAGGGATGAAACCCAGCGTCTGGTGATGTCCATGCGTTCCAGACTTCAGGCTGTAATTGACTGCAAAGGATTTGCAACCAAGTATTAAAAAGTGAAAGTTTGATTTATGATTATTATTCTGTCCCATTACTTTTGGTCCCTTAACCTCTTAAGGACACATGACGTACCGGTACGTCATGAATGGTTCCGATCACTGCCGCTCGGCCGGCGGTGATCGGAACCCGGTGCCTGCTCAAATCATCGAGCAGGCACCTGGGGCAAATGCGTCTAGGGGTCCTGTGACCCCCCCATGTCGGCGATCGCAGAAAACCGCAGGTCAATTCAGACCTGCGGTTTTCTGCGTTTCCGGGATATTCGGGTCTCTGAAGACCCGATAACCCGGAACAGGATGGTGATGGTGGTGTGATTTCACTCCACCAATCACCATCCAGCGATCCTGAGTGGTGATGGTGACATCACCACTCAGGATCGCTTTCTGATTGGTCTGTGGGCGGTCCGGCGGCAAATTCAAAAGAGGCAGGCGCTCCTCTCCTCCTCCTTTTGTGTTCCGGAGCCGGAGGAGAGAGGAGCTGCCTGCACGTGTCTCTGCCAGCACCCCAGGACCCGATCTGTGCCCCCAGGACCCGATCTGTGCCCCAGCACCCCCCATCAGGTACATAGGGACAGCACAGGGAAAGTTTGGTTTAGGCAGGGAAAAAAAAGGGAAAGTTAGTTTGTGAACTTTTATTGCATCACCCTAGTTAGGGTGTCTGGGGTCCACAGCACAGCTGTGTGACCCTAGACCCCCCAGGGGTGCTGCCACTTCCCCCCCCACTCCCTGCCCCCCCCCCCACCTTTTTTGGGGTGCATTTTTTTCTTTTTTTTTTTCTTTTTTGGTGTACGCTGACTGTGGCCGGCACTTAGTGTCCGGCCGCTGTTAGCGCATCGCACACCTCACCGCTGATCAACTTCGGACGGTTGATCAGCGGTTTTGAATTTTTTTTTCCACATTTTATGGCCTTTTTTTAGTTAGTTGTTTTTTTTTTTTTTCTGTTAGTTTTAGGGTTAAGTCCGCGAACACCCGTGCCCCCACACACACGCACACAAAATAAAGAGTTACACACACGCACATATACACGCAGACACACACTCCCCTATGGCCCGCCGGACGTTCTCGGCCGAGGAGGCATACGCCCAGCTTGCCTCTGACTCCGAGAGTCCCAGTGAGGATGAGGATGACCCCACATTCCTGTTGTCATCCGCGTCCTCCTCATCATCTAGCGATGATGATGAGCCCCCAAGGCGGCGGAGACGCCGCCAGGCGGAGCAAGGGGACCGCCATGTTAGGGACCCTGTGGCCCAGCCTGGTACGAGCAGCTCTGGGGCTCGTACTGGTTTCCCGGCCCACCAGTTAAATCCACCGGAGCCCCCTGCCGGTGAACTTGTCTGGTGTAGCCCAGAGCGATACGAGCCTGTGATTCCTGATTTTGTAGGCCAATCAGGAATCCAGATTTCCACAGTGGGCTACACTGAATATGACTTTTTTTGTCATTTTTTCAGTGACCCACTGGTAAATCTGATGGTGGAGCAGACGAATCTGTACGCCCAACAGTTCGTCGCTCAACACCCGGGCTCCTTTTTGGCCAGGCCCGGTGGCTGGACGCCGGTCAGTGCAGCCGAAATGAGGACATTTTGGGGCCTCGTGCTGCATATGGGCCTGGTCAAGAAACCCAGTGTCAGGCTGTACTGGAGTGGGGACGTCCTATACCAGACCCCACTTTACAGTACAGCCATGACACGCTCCCGGTTTGAGGCCATCCGGAAATGTCTGCATTATTCCGATAATAAACTCCCAAAAAATGGCTGTCACCAGCCAAAATGTGCACCGCACGGCCACAAAATCATAAACTCCTATAAATGCACAGCACGCCAGCGGTGATGTTGATGCAAATAATTTTATTGAACATATATGCAAAAAAGTATACAATACAAATTTTAAAACCCAGAAGGGAAATACAGACATATGTGGATGAAACAGTACCCCCTATGGCCGGTATATATATTAGTGCATAATAATAGTAAAATTGCCGCTGCTCATGTGTAACATCGGAAACCCTAAAACCATGCTGCAGAGCAGTACCAAATCACAAAATAATGAAAGATACTAATGCAAATGGAAGTGTCCAAAGTTGTAACAATGAACCCAACATTGTATCAAAGGAGCTCAACGGTTCACCTTAGTGAGAACAGACTGACATCCCAAGTGGGAATGCCAATCTGAAAGACCAAGGAGATCCAGGAGCATCAAAGAAAGCAGCACAGTAGGGACACCAATGGTCACAGAAACAGCATACAAGGCATATACATTACATGAACAATGCAACCAACCTGGCCTAGGGGGAACAACCCGACGATCGTTTCGCTCACTGGCTTTATCACAGGGCACTAAGGTGAACCGTTGAGCTCCTTTGATACAATGTTGGGTTCATTGTTACAACTTTGGACACTTCCATTTGCATTAGTATCTTTCATTATTTTGTGATTTGGTACTGCTCTGCAGCATGGTTTTAGGGTTTCCGATGTTACACATGAGCAGCGGCAATTTTACTATTATTATGCACTAATATATATACCGGCCATAGGGGGTACTGTTTCATCCACATATGTCTGTATTTCCCTTCTGGGTTTTAAAATTTGTATTGTATACTTTTTTGCATATATGTTCAATAAAATTATTTGCATCAACATCACCGCTGGCGTGCTGTGCATTTATAGGAGTTTATTATTCCGATAATGCAGCATGTCCACCCCGAGGTGATCCTGCCCATGACCGTCTGTATAAGATACGGCCGGTCATCGATCACTTTGGGGCCAAATTCATGGAGGCCTATGTACCTGGAAGGGAGGTCGCAGTTGATGAGTCTCTCATTGCGTTCAAGGGGAGACTCATTTTCCGCCAGTATGTGCCCTCCAAGCGGGCGAGGTATGGCGTAAAGCTATACAAAATTTGTGAGAGTACCTCAGGGTACACTTACAAATTTCGTATATACGAGGGGCGAGATTCCCGGATTCAACCACCAGAATGTCCCCCCACTCTGGGTGTTACCGGGAAACTTGTGTGGGACCTTATGTACCCACTGCTGGATAAGGGTTACCACCTGTACGTGGATAACTTTTATACCAGTATCCCCTTGTTCCAGTCCCTTGCCGCCAGATCCACCTTCGCTTGTGGGACCGTGCGGAAAAATCAACGCGGCCTCCCTGCCCTCCCCCTCCAGGTACCTATCCCCAGGGGTGAGACCCGTGCCCTTACCACTGGAAACCTGTTGCTGGTCAGGTATAAGGACAAGAGGGATGTCCTTATGCTGTCCACAATTCATGGTAACGGCATCACCCCTGTCCCTGTGCGAGGTACCGCGGCAACGGTCCTCAAGCCCGATTGTATCGTCGCCTACAATCGGTATATGGGAGGAGTTGATCTCTCTGATCAAGTCCTCAAGCCATATAACGCCATGCGCAAAACCCGGACATGGTACAAAAAAGTTGCGGTCTACTTGGTGCAGGTTGCCATGTACAACTCTTTTGTACTATCCCGAAGCGCTGGCAGCACAGGGACATTCCTGCAGTTCTATGAGGCAGTCCTCATGGCCCTGATCTTTTCGGACCGGGAAAGAGCAGGCCGGAGTACCTCGGGAACTGTAGGTGCCCGGATCGTCCCTGGCCAACACTTTCCAGGTGTGGTCCCCCATACTGGAAAGAAGGGACGAACCCAAAAAAGGTGCAGAGTGTGTCACAGGAGGGGGATACGGAAGGACACCACTACTCAATGTGACACGTGCCCCGATCATCCGGGCCTCTGCATTATTGGTTGCTTCAGGGAGTATCACACTTCCATGGAGTACTAAATTTATATCCCAATTTAGCACTGACATCGGAAAAAAAAACTGGTTCTCAGACTTGAGACACCCAAAAAAATGAAAATAATTTATTAAAAGTAGACATGTTAGGTATTGCCGCGTCGGTAATAATCTCCTCTATAAAAATACCCCATGACCTAACCCCCCAGATTAACACGGTCAAGAAAAAAAAAAAAAAAAAGGTGCAAAAAAGATTTTTTTTTGTCACCTTACATAACAAAAAGTTTAATAGCAAGCGATCATAAAGTCATATAGCCCCCAAAATAGTGCCAATAAAACCGTCCGCTCGTCCCGCAAAAAATGAGCCCCCACATAAGATAATCAGATAAAAAAAAAAAAAAAAAATGACACCTAGACTTTAGAGATACAAAAATTTTTTTTTTGTATCAATAAGGATAATATAGTCTAAAACCTAAATAAATGTAAAAAAAGTTGACTTATTAGGTATCGCCGCGTTCGTAAGAATCTCCTCGATAAAAATACCCCATGATCCAACCCCCCAGATTAACACGGTCAAAAAAAAAAAAGTGCAAAAAACGATTATTTTTTGTCACCAAACATAACAAAAAATTTAATAGCAAGCGATAAAAAAGTCATATAGCCCCCAAAATAGTGCCAATAAAACCGTCCGCTCGTCCTGCAAAAAATGAGCCCCCACATAAGATAATCGGATAAAAAATAAATAAAAAAATGACACCTAGACTTTAGAGATCCAAAAATTTTCTTTTTGTATCAAAAAGGATAATATAGTCAAAAACCTAAATAATTGTAAAAAAAAAGTAGACTTATTAGGTATCGCCGCGTCCGTAAGAATCTCCTCTATAAAAATATCCCATGACCTAACCCCCCAGATTAACACGGTTAAAAAAAATAAAAAAAACGGTGCCAAAAACGCAATTTTTGGCACTTTTCCATTTCAATCCGTTTTTTCCGGTAACAAAACGAGGGTTAACAACCAAACAAAAGTTAAAATTTATTACCCTGATACTGCAGTTTACAGAAATGCCACATTTGTGGTCGTAAACTGCTGTATCAGTAAAAGGGAGCCCGCAAAAGGAAAGGACCGACATGGTTTCTGGAAGGCCGATTTTGATGGCCTTTTTTATTGACACCATGTCCCTTTTGAAGACCCCCTGATGCCCCCCTAGAGTAAAAACTCTCTAAAAGTGACCCCATCTAAGAAACTACACCCCTCAAGGTATTCAAAACTGATTATACAAACTTTATTAACCCTTTAGGTGTTTCTCAACAGTTAATGGCAAATGGAGATGAAATTTCAGAATTTCAATTTTTGGTAACCTTGCCTCACAAAAATGTAATATAGAGCAACCAAAAATCATATGTACCCTAAAAATAGTCCCCCAAAAAATGCCACCTTATCCCCTAGTTTCCAAAATGGGGTTACTTTTAGGGAGTTTCTACTCCAGGGGGGCATCAGGGGGGTTGAAACAGGACACGGTGTAAATAAACCGGTCCATAAAAATCAGCCCTCCAAAAACCAAACGGCGCACCTTTCACTCTACGCCCCGCTGTGTGGCCGTACAGTAGTTTACGGCCACATATTGGGTGTTTCTGTAAACGGCAGAGTCAGGGCAATAAAGATACAGTCTTGTTTGGCTGTTAACCCTTGCTTTGTTAGTGGAAAAAATGGGTTAAAATGGAAAATTAGACAAAAAAATGAAATTCTCAAATTTCATCCCCATTTGCCAATAACTCTTGTGCAACACCTAAAGGGTTAACGACGTATGTAAAATCAGTTTTGAATACCTTGAGGGGTGTACTTTCTTAGATGGGGTCACTTTTAGGGAGTTTCTACTCCAGGGGGGCATCAGGGGGGTTGAAACAGGACACGGTGTAAATAAACCGGTCCATAAAAATCAGCCCTCCAAAAACCAAACGGCGCACCTTTCACTCTACGCCCCGCTGTGTGGCCGTACAGTAGTTTACGGCCACATATTGGGTGTTTCTGTAAACGGCAGAGTCAGGGCAATAAAGATACAGTCTTGTTTGGCTGTTAACCCTTGCTTTGTTAGTGGAAAAAATGGGTTAAAATGGAAAATTAGACAAAAAAATGAAATTCTCAAATTTCATCCCCATTTGCCAATAACTCTTGTGCAACACCTAAAGGGTTAACGACGTATGTAAAATCAGTTTTGAATACCTTGAGGGGTGTACTTTCTTAGATGGGGTCACTTTTAGGAAGTTTCTACTCCAGGGGGGCATCAGGGGGGTTGAAACAGGACACGGTGTAAATAAACCGGTCCATAAAAATCAGCCCTCCAAAAACCAAACGGCGCACCTTTCACTCTACGCCCCGCTGTGTGGCCGTACAGTAGTTTACGGCCACATATTGGGTGTTTCTGTAAACGGCAGAGTCAGGGCAATAAAGATACAGTCTTGTTTGGCTGTTAACCCTTGCTTTGTTAGTGGAAAAAATGGGTTAAAATGGAAATTTAGACAAAAAAATGAAATTCTCAAATTTCATCCCCATTTGCCAATAACTCTTGTGTAACACCTAAAGGGTTAACGACGTATGTAAAATCAGTTTTGAATACCTTGAGGGGTGTAGTTTCTTAGATGGGGTCACTTTTAGGGAGTTTCTACTCTAGGGGTGCATCAGGGGGCTTCAAATGGGACATGGTGTAAATAAACCAGTCCATAAAAATCAGCCCTCCAAAAAACAAACGGCGCACCTTTCACTCTACGCCCCGCTGTGTGGCCGTACAGTAGTTTACGGCCACATATTGGGTGTTTCTGTAAACGGCAGAGTCAGGGCAATAAAGATACAGTCTTGTTTGGCTGTTAACCTTTGCTTTGTTAGTGGAAAAAATGGGTTAAAATGGAAAATTAGACAAAAAAATGAAATTCACAAATTTCATCCCCATTTGCCAATAACTCTTGTGCAACACCTAAAGGGTTAACGACGTATGTAAAATCAGTTTTGAATACCTTGAGGGGTGTAGTTTCTTAGATGGGGTCATTTTTGGGTGGTTTCTATTATGTAAGCCTCGCAAAGTGACTTCAGACCTGAACTGGTCCCTAAAAATTTAGTTTTTGTAAATTTCTGAAAAATTTCAAGATTTGCTTCTAAACTTCTAAGCCTTATAACATCCCCAAAAAATAAAATATCATTCCCAAAACAATTCACACATGAAGTAGACATATGGGGAATGTAAAGTCATCACAATTTTTGGGGGTATTACTATGTATTACAGAAGTAGAGAAACTGAAACTTTGAAATTTGCTAAATTTTTCCAAATTTTTGTTAAATTAGGTATTTTTTGGTGCAAAAAAAAATAATTTTTTGACTTCATTTTACCAGTGTCATGAAGTACAATATGTGACGAAAAAACAATCTCAGAACGGCCTGGATAAGTCAAAGCGTTTTAAAGTTATCAGCACTTAAAGGGACTCTGGTCAGATTTGCAAAAAATGGCCTGGTCCTAAGGTGTAAAAAGGCTGTGTCCTTAAGGGGTTAACAAGTGGGAGGCACATATGTAAACTGTTGTAATTCCTGCACCGTTCATCTGATTTGGATGTAAATACCCTCAAATTAAAGCTGACAGTCTGCAGGTAAAGCACATCTTGTTTGTTTTACTTCAAATCCATTGTGGTGGTGTATAGAGCCAAAAATGTTAGAATCGTGTCGATGTCCCAATATTTATGGACCTGACTGTATGTGATGTATGTGTTGGATCTATCTTCATCAAGTTTTTTCTTGCCATTTCTGAAGACACGGGGACACACTTTTTCAATAGGGGCTTTTTGCATTCAGAATTGCATACATTTCGCACCACACAATGTAGCACGTAAGCGCTGGACTCATCATGGTCTATTTTGGGGGCTTTTTCACCTCTGCCTTTTGACACTGATCACCTGTTTATTTCCCAGTTTCCCATTGACTTTGCCGTATGACGGTTGTTTTCTTGCAGGATGGGATATATTTTTTAATACCATTTTGGGGTACATATCATTTATTGAAAAACTTTTATTTTCGTGCAGAGTAGGATATTTGGAAAGGAACTACAATTCCAGTCATATGGGGGTGTTGGGTTTTCCTCTTATATTCACCATGCTACAGCATATTTTATTACTTTTACACAGTAAAAAACATTTAAAAACACTGAGAACGATAACTTTTCATATAATTTTTTTTAATAGGTTTACTTCAAGGGCAGATATTGGGGATATATTTTAGGGCACCTGGTTGCCAATGTAACCCATCAGTATCAGGCGATTGTGTCACTGGAGCAGGGGTGACAGAAGGAGACCCTTCTCTAATCACGCAGATGCCTTGGTCGATAAGGGGTTAAACAGGTGACAGCTGTATAATACAGCCACCTCTCACCCATGACCAGTACATATGGCGGTGAGGAAAAGCTGTTGGGGGCGCTATCACTTCTCTCTCACCCCCCCCAATAGAAAACATCAAACTGACTTTTTTTTCAAATTGCATCTGTCAACTGCAAAGGGCATGTGCACTACAACTCCCAGCATGCTCTTCTAGTGTCAGAAAGGACTCTATGGCATGGGTAGATTGAGACTTTCATACTTAGTGTGGCAAACCTAGCCACTTACAGAATGTCTTTCTTGTCTGTACCTCTTCCCCTCCCCCCTTTTCCTGTCCCATTGTTTCCCCAGCAGGGTGTTGTCTCAGGGACACTGGGAGACCAGTTTAAACCAGCGGCAGTGTCCCCCCTCAACCCCCCATCAGCCCTTGCTATTGTCTGACCCCACTTCTCCTTGTACCATAGTCATCTATGTATTGTATGTAAATGAGGCTGTTGGCGGTTTGACACCAGGTGCGCATGCCGAGTAAAGTCAGTTGACTCCCAAACTGTGTGTCGTCCAGTTACTGGGGAGATTGTCTCTTGGATATTGACCTGCTTCTTCAGCTACAAGGGGATTTAAGTGAAGATATTGAGGGTATACCTTGAATCTCAGCAACACTTAGTATACTAAGCCCCACCCCCCAAACCCATCTGTAAACACCCGCTTGTGGGCGACGCTTGTGTCATTTTCTACCCTGGTTTGCCAGGAATGTCTCTAAAAATTAGGCCAAGTCCCTGCAAATTCTGGACTGTGAAGAATATAACATCTCCGCTGGCTCCTCATAGAACTGAGAAGATGGAAGAAAAACACATTGGATTCAATACTGTTAAAAATCTGCCCCTTATGTCAGTTTCCTGCCCTACACAGCTAGGAGGGGTTTGGTTGCCATGGGGGGCGACACCGTTGTTTAGCAACCTGTTGCCGAGCGCGGCTTTATGACATCACAGAAGCGTTGCCCTTGAGCCCTGGAACACTGGGTGAGATCGGTGAGTGTGAGGCGAGGATTGCGGAGAGAGGAGGCTGACCACTTTTATCGAGCGATTTATTGTATTTCTTACCTTTTTATCCCATTTTTTTCCCCCTTCATCCCCCCCCCTGCCCCTTCCCCAGATACACCTTCATTGGTGTGTTGCGGAAGAGGCAGCCACATGGCTGCTACGGGGGCTGGAGGAAAACTCCAGCCCCGGAGACATATCTATCGTCCCCGGAGGACCCCGTACGGCCAGAAGCCAACAACATCTGGCTTCACAACGCGCCATCTGACAGCAGGATTGGAAGGTATCGTGCCGTTTATAACATCGCCGTCTGAAACACCTAGACCGGAAACTGGCCGATACCTTCGACTGCAGGGAGGAGCACCACTACCGCCGGCAACACCACCTGCCGAGACCATCATAGCAGCACAGGTACCGAAGCCCACCAGAACACCAGGTGAGGTAGAGACCCATCCCCACATGCCCAGGTTACTATCTATCTGGAGGTTTCTGAGACTGTTATCAGGGACAGTAACATCTACAGTCCGCAGTGCACCTTACGCCCTACCACCGCGCATTCAGGTCACTGCGAGACCGCGCTATGACACCACACTAGGCGCCCCTATCAGTTACCAGGCTCGGGAGAACATGAACGCCATCCAGAAACTTTGTGAGGGATGAGGGAGAAAACATCTCATCTATGATCCGAGTACCTTTCATCAAGGTAAAAGATCCTGGTGCTGTCTATTAATGTAGTGGTGAAGCTCCCTGCAGCGTGCGAGTACCATCTTAGCACACTGCTGTTATTCGGATTGATTTTCTCGGTTTTGACCTCGGCCTGACTAACGGACTATGTTTTTTGACTGCTGCCTGCCCTGACCCCGGACTGTTTTTTGACTATTCTTGTTTGCCGCCTGCCCTGACCACGGCATGTATTTTGACTATGATTGTTTGCTGCCTGCCCTGACCTCGGCCTGTTTTTAGAATACGATTGTTTGCCGCCTGCCCTGACCTTTGCTTGCTCGACCATTCTTCTGCCTGCCGATTTGGTACCCTATTGTAAATGCCTGTAGCATGGACAGTCCTCTCTCCGAGCCTCACCTCTGGGCAGATCCCATATACTCTTTCACAAATAATCATTTGGCATCTTTCACGCCATCACTCTCATGGAGAGAACTATTGTGAACTCCTCACTCCCACACAGTACATGCCCTGAACAAATTTCTGGTTGACCTCTTGGGGGGGGGGGAGAAAGAAGGACAATACTGTTGTCAGTAGGGGAGAGATGGGAAGGGGGGGGCAATGCTGCAGTTATTGTGGGAGGGGTGGAAAGAGGGAAATGCTCTGCTAGTTGGGGCGGGAAAGGGGAAATGCTCTGCTAGTGGGGGAGGGGTGGAAAAAGGGAAATGCTCTGCTAGTGGGGGAGAGGTGGGAAGGGTAAAATGCTGCCAATGAGGGAGGGGTGGGTACTATATTACTGCCTTGTGGCATTTGGGGAGGTACTTTGTGCCACAATGTGCTGTTTGTTTGGCACTTCTGGGAAGGTATGTTGGGTTGCACTGGCTGCATGTGAATCCCAGTCCGGTCCGTGATGTAAAGTGTGCACAGAGCAAGTGTCAGGACATCCACATTCCCTGTCTGGACAGTCACAGTCGGTAGAGAACTCTTCAGAAACGTCCAAAATAAGAACCTGGTGGCCAACCTGAGCGGGCGCATCATCTTCTCCACGATACCACTCCATCCACTGGACCTGATAAAGATCCGCTAAGCAGGTAAAACCCCAGCGCTTGTACCATCCATCATGGAGGTGAAGGACATCGAGCACATCACCACTGCCTCTATGTAGTGTTTCTGTAAACCTGTGGTGGGCATGCTGGGAGTTGTAATCCTCTCTAACAGTTTAATGGTGTTATGTCACAGGGAAATAATAGTCATTACAATATTTGGGGGCACCCTGCTATGCAGAACGCGCAGTAACTGGGAGAGATGGGGCACTGGAAATTAATGTTTCATAAGTGACTGCCTGTAAGCCGTGCGCCCTGTCATGGCAGCAGTTTAGCGTTTCCATGGTTACGCCACGCCGCACTTTGTGGTTGTGCCTAAGCTGATCACCCCCCAGTATTAGGACTGCACGGCACAGATAAGTCTCCCCGCGCTCCTCTCTCATCCTCCTCACTGTTTATTTCAGAAAGGCGAGCAAAAACTTCCCATCTGACATCCGCGCTGATCAGCGTCGCCAGCACCGGCCACTCGTCATGACCGACATCTGCACAAACGTGAGTAGGGGACAATGGCGGCATCAGATCATTGACCAAAACCCAATGAAAAGTTCTGCTACGCTCTATTTTCAAGATCTCTGCTTGGTGTCAGCGACTGAGAAGATTCTTGTCTACATCTAGAGGCTAAAAACCCATATAGACATAACACTTCTCAGAGCTGATGATTTGCTACAATTGCATCTAATCTAGATATTTCCAACAACTACATCTATAGGTCTGCGTTCACATATGCCTATACATTGGGATACGTCCCAGCCCTCTGTGGGAGATCCTCCTAAAATACACCTCAGGGTTCAGAAGTGGTGTGAACAGAGTCTTACCGGATGAAAGAGACATCTGTGCTTTGAATGGACTGCATTTAAAGGGGTTGTCCCATTTTGGACATTTGGGGCATATGGCTAGGATGTGCTCCAAATGTCTGATAGGTGCGGGTCCCACCTCTGGGACCCCCACCTATACTTAAAAAGGAGCCCGCAAAGTGCTGGAGGGTGCGCCGCGCATTAGCGCCACCCTCCATTCATCCCTATGGAAGCTCCAAAAATAGCCAAGCGCTGGCTCAGCTAGTTCTGTCAGCCCCATAAAGGTGAATGGAGCGGTGGCCGCGCTTCCCAATTATTTCAATGGAACTGCCAAAAATGGCTGAGCTATTTTCAGCGCTCCAACAGGAATGAATGGTAGGCGGCCGCGCATGCGCCGTTCGCCCTCCAGCACTTTGCGGGGTCCGTTCTAAGTATAGAACGAGGTGGGACCCGCACCTATCAGACATTGGGAGGACATCCTAGATGTCCAAGATGGGACAACCCCTTTAAATGCAGTTCATTCACAGCACATTTCTTTCATGAGGTTATCATTTACTGAAAACAAGCAGAGATTTTGAAAATAGTGAGAAGAGAAATTCATCAAAACTGGGGCAAAGGAAAAATGGCTTAGTTGCCCATAGCAACCAATCAGATTCCACCTTTTATTATTCAGAGCTCCTTTGGAAAATGAAAGGTGGAATCTGATTGGTTGCTATGGGCAACTAAGCCAGTATACCAGGATTGTAATCAGGTTAAGCTGTTAATATCAGATTGGAGGGGGTCCGACACCATTTACTCCAGTGGGAGCAGTGCTGCAGTTACCAGCTCCGTCCACTACACAATGGAGGGAGCTGTAGTTCTGGTGCGGACTTCCAGCACTGGAGCTACTCTGAAACAGCTGATCAGCAGGGGAGCCTGGTGTCGGACCCCTGCCGATCAGTTATTGATGGCCTATCCTGAGGAATGGGTCCGCGTCCGTGATATGGCCGCAATACGGGCACGGTCTGATCCCTTAGACTAAGCATATTGCTATTAGGCTGACCTCTGGTGGATCTTTATCTGTACGACAGGTTCATATTCACTAAGACTGGGCTAATTAGTAGGAGCATGAAAATGTTGCGCAAGTGAGTTGAAAATAGTCACACGTCTCCATGAAAGGGACGACCGTCTTAGAACTCATGCACACAACCGTATGTATTTTGCAGTTCCGCAAAACACGGATCCAAAAAAAACACGGATGACGGATCCATTTAACAATGCGTATCCTTGTCCGCAAAATGGACAAGAATAGGACATGTTCTATCTTTTTTGCGGAACGGCCATGTGGACATATGGAAACGGAATGCGCACAGAGTCATTTCCGGCTATTTTGCGGACCCATTAAAGTGAATGGTTCTGCATATGGGCTGCAAAAAAACCAAAAAATGTAACAAACATGGAAAACAAATACGTTAGTGTGCATGAGCCCCAAAACAGCATATATCACAGACACGATAATAAATGTGTTTTTTGTCACAGGTTCAAATATCATGTTTTTTTTGTTGTAGGAGCTCTTGAAAAAATATTTTTCTGTAATTGTCACAAGAAAGCATCAAAACCTGAGCAGTAAAACGTGGATAAACAGCGGCGAAAATGACGTGCGAATCAGCTCTGCCTTTAAAATCTGCAATATGGGCACTTGGTACTGACTCGCAAATCACCTACCTTGCAATTTGCCAAAATGGTCAGTGGGTTAATGTATTATTATTAATTGTATTATTAATGATGTAGAAAGATTTATATGAAATCAGTTGACATTATGACAATCAGGTTAGTCCCCCCCCCCCCAGAAATAGCTCCACTTTTGTCCATTAGGTTGGGTCTGGTATTGCAGTGCCGCCCAATTCACATAAATGGGACTGAGCTGCAATACCAGGTACAGCCTTTGAACAATAGTGGCGCTATTTCGGGAATTCTCTCATATTAAATCCTGTTGGTGAAACTGCCCAGAGCTGCAGTGCAAGTGACCTTATTGCCTATCCACAGTGAGCGGAGTTCCTGTTTTTCCAGTGTGAAAGCTGGAGCATGCACATTTCCTTCCATTCAAGGTCTATGGGACTGACGAGGATTGCCGAGTTCAGTGCTCGCCTCTCTGGCAGTCCCGTAGAGGCGGTAAGGAGCAGCATGGTGCATGCTTGACCACTGTTCCATTGAAACAGAGGACGTGGGACCCCCATTGACCCCGGTAACAGGACACTGCATATACTTCTTGTGTTCTTGGAGTCAAAGGCAGGGTAGGCGGGAGATTTAAACGCTAGTCGTCCTTATCTGTGACCGCCATTAGGGTGGTTATCTTTGTCTCTAGGGCTTACCTCACTGTGTCCTCCCTAGCCTTTATTTCATAAGAACCTAAAAACTTAGCAAGCTAAGCCCAACATCTCACCCTTCGCTCTAAAGTCCTCTTCATAGAGGTCCAGGAAGCTGAGGTCTAGGCTGCTGTATACAGGATCCTTGCACTGAAAGACTGTGAGGTGGAAGTAAAATGTTGTCACCACGGAATATCTTTTACTGGCCAACAGGATAATGAGACTCTATAGTTGTAATGAGACTATAATAGAAGAAATTGGTCTTTTTGTCACATGTTCAGAGAACATACACAAAAAAGCATCGAAAATGCTTGGTTTTATGTTTTTTTTATGGAAATTTTTGGTGGTGCTTTTAATTTAGTATCATCTTGTACATGTCTTTAATTCCGCTGGCCTATGGGAAAAGTGCAAAACTGTGCCATCAGCTTTTAGACAGAATTTTCTTAAAGGGGGTTTTCCAGGAGGAAAATATTATGACCTATCCTCAGGATAGGCTATCGATAACTGATCGGTGGGCGAGAATGTCCTATATAGGCAAAGAAATAGGAGCAGTGATGGTCAGTTCGCTGTGTTCACCAGCGAACACATGCGGGCTGCCATCTTTAGTAAGGTAGACTGACCCGTCCGGCGATGCACAGGTAACCAATTACGTGTGCCGGGAGCCAGTCTGAAATCAAATGCAGTCATCAGGAGCAGGCAGTTCTGAGAACAGCCGCCGGGGGCCTTCATCGGGCTGTTCTCGGAACTGCCTGCTCCCGGTGACTGCATTCGATTTCAGCCCAGCTCCCGGCACACGTAATTGGTTACCTGTGCATCGCCGGATGGGTGAGTCTACCTTAATAAAGATGGCAGCACGCATGTGTTCGCTGCGAACTGACCATCACTGGTGAGGAGAAGTGGATTAAGATATGGGAGGCTTGGAAGCCCTAATCCTTCTTGCCCCCAAATTGTATGTTTCTACTATTGTTGTCTTAGTGGGATCATGGAGGGCCTTTGAGACGCATCGCAAGGGTAGGGTGGTTTGGGAAATGGGTGATTACGGGGAATTGAAAATAATAGTAATTTTATATTGTAATTTTCAATGAAAAATTTTAATGGTTTGTATATGTCATATTTATTAATAAAGACTGCTAAAAAAAACAAATAACTGATCGGTGGGGTTCTGATTCCCGGCACTCGCGCCGATCAACTGTTTGAAGAGTGTCGCGGCCTCTTTCTAGGCCAGTGATGTCACGATCATCGTTCACATGGCCTGGGTGCAGCTCAGTCCCATTCAAATGATTGGGCCTAGGCTGCAATACCAAGCACAGCCACTATACATTATATGGCGCTGTACTTAGTAAGCTGCGGGGAGGCTGCAGCCTCTTCAAGATCATGGGGGTAACAGGAGTCAGATATTGATGACCTACCTTGAGGATAGGCCATCAATATTAAACTCCCGGGCAACTACTTTAAGCCAAAGCACAAAATAATTAACATGACACATACAATTACAATCATTCCCTCCTGATAAAGCTAATTCCTCAATGTATTCAAATTGAAGGGAGAAAAATATGTTGGTGATATCAAAGGAGGGATGAAACCAGCCATGAAGACCATCATGGGAGTTGTAGACGTCGGACCCAAGAGGTAAAAGAAAAGCAGTACATTTCATATGGTAACATCTGTCTGTATAGTTAGTAAAAAAAAAAATTGTTTTGGGCCATCGATATATGTTGTTCTTACAGGGGGTATACAAAAAGGCAGGGGAGTTTTATAGAAAATGGGGCCCCGGGTGACTAGACAAATTAGGGCCCTCCTTCGCCATTTTTTGACAGTTTGAAAGGACTAACCAGGGTTACAAAAAACATGGCTGCTTCTTCCAACAAGAGGGCCACTGTGCCTGAGATTTCTCTGGTATTACAGTCCACTGAAGTGGATGGGGCTGAACTATAACACCTAGCACAACCTGTGGACAAACTGAGTGCTGTTTATAGTAGAAAGCAGCCATGTTTGTCTAACCCAGGTCACCCCTTTAAATGTAAGGGCCAAAACCGCAATATACAGCCCACTAATATAATAATTCAGTCCCTAAAAAATACCACTATAATAATACAGGCTGATTTTAGCTTGCACCCGGGGTTCCCATCTTCTAGATGCCACCCCTAAAATCAGCCCTGTAAAAGAAATAGGTTAAATGGGGATAGCAAAAATCAAAACTGGACCATCGTCCTATGTCTTGTAGGACAGCATATGTGGCAAAAGAGGGGGAGAGGCGCTCATAGGGTAATCATTTTTGGACAATTGGTTAAAAGAAGTGATTATGCTCACTTTTTGGTGTTGTGCAAGCATAGGCACAACACTAGTGTAGACGTGTATTTAAATAATGCTCGCTGCTGCCGGTATCGTTCGCTCCTCACTTGTGGATTTGCCAATCCTCCAGAGGAGTGATGAGAGCCAATAAAAGGGGTGCGGAGTAATGGGGGTCCACTGTTTTCGATATTTCTTGGCGCAAAAACCATGACCTCGAATGATTGGAGACGGTTCTATTTTATTAACATATAGGTGACAACGCGTTTCGGAGTTGAAAAGCACTACTTTTTCAAGTCTAAAAGGTGATCAGATTCCATAAATTAGGACAAATAATATTATGTATAAAAAAGGGACAGAAACAGTAAGATGAGGTGCACACGGATATATATATACACACACACGTGTGCACCTCACCTTACTATTTCTGTCGCTTTTTTATACATAATACGTGCTGTCACCTATATGTTAATAAAATAGAACAGTCTCCAATCCTTCGAGGTCTTAGCTTGTGAGCCAAAAGGTATCGAAAACAGTGGACCCCCATTACGCCACACACCTTTTATTATGTCTTTTAGGAGAAAATTATGGAAGGATTGGCCAGTAGGTGGGTTCTATTTTTGCTAATGTTGAGTTGGCTGTGCAGAAAGAAGTACTAAAAGGTGCACACCACCCACGAGGAGCCACCAGCTGAAGCAACCTTTCTAAGGTTGGTTGCTTCCTCTGGTAGAAACAACTTTGATGGATTCTTCCATCAGCCCATCACTATCCCATTCGTAAGACTTACTAGGGTATAAAACGTGATAGTGGGGTCTCCAGGGCTCAAATCTTCATTGCAAACGTTCTACAGCAGAGTTTCCTAATCAATTTCTGGAATTTCATTGGAACCTGCTTAGGGGTTCTCTCTAAGGCAACCAGCAGTTATAAGTAGTTTGGGGGTTCCTCAAAAATTGACCATAGGATGTCCTGCTGGCATGACCACAAGTGAGCAGCTGTAATATTTAAGAGATGACTTCAAAAAGTGTTCAGTTACTCTGTAGCGTCACAGAATAAAATACAGCATTACACAATAAGCATTAAAATTAATCGGCTGTTGATGTAATACATGGATGTTCTAGATCAGTGTTCCTCAACTCCAGTCCTCAGGGCCCACCTAACGGTCAGGTTTTCAGGATTTTCTTAGTATTCTGCAGGTGAGAAGTAGTTTCAATGCATCAGGATTTACCACAGGTATTCATTCTGTGGGATAGTCTCAAATCTTGACTGTTAGGTGGGCCCTGAGGACTGGAGTTGGGGAACACTGTTCTAGATCACTGACTACTAAATTAGTGTCCCCAGTGGGAGAACCGCTCTATTAATTTGGTTTTCTAAACCTATGCAGACGAACAAAATGGATCATAGATAAAAAAAAAACGAGTACAAATAATCAGGTGCATGTTCTAACCTAAGATCTCAGAGCTTCACCTACCTGTGTATAGATGGATAGCATATCAGTAAGTGTTTAGTCCTTCATTTGGGGGAGCATTGATCATTGCAGTTCTGTCCACAGCTTTACAGTCAGTTTGCTGTGCAGTCCCGAAGATGCGGAGGAAGACGTGGCTCTTCTACTGACAGTCAACTTCCAAGACAGATCTATAATCCGAAATGCCAAGTTTGCAGGAATTTGGGGTACAGAAGAGAAACAAATTCCATATTTCCCCTTCACTCCTGGAAACAACTTTAAGGTAAGGCTCCAAACATTACTAGATATTACTTGAGTAAAAGACCACTGATCTATAGTTATGCTGCCCACATCTGAACCCTCTCCAGGTCTATGACATTGTTCTGCAGGTCCCAGTAACAGCAGCTGGTTTATCATATCATATGACATCTTCACAAAATATAAGGAAAAATATGAATATCTCAAGGGATTATAGGAACATGGGTTGGGATGTTTGATTCCATGGAGAAGGAGCCAAAAATTGTGTACATTGGGCTATGCAATATCAATGCAGAAGTTAGGTGGAGGCAAAAGGGGCAAGCTGCTGAGTAAGTGCATATAGAGGGGAGCCCTGGGGGTTGGCTTAGCCTTTACCAGCACGTGAGCCCTATAGAACCAGATCATTGCCATCCCCTCATTAAACGCAAATTATACAAAACTTTAGAAAGCTCTTACAGAAAGTAACGGTCCCCTGTACCATGTCCATGTGTCTGATTTGCTCCCGGAGTAATAACAAGCTTATTGTTTTCCTTCTAGATGGAGATCCTCTGTGAGCACCAACAGATGCGGGTTCTCTTAGATGGACAAGGACTCTGCGACTTCACACATCGTGTCCCACAGCTCAAAGCAGTGACGGGTCTTAGGGTCACAGGAGACATTAAACTTACAAAGGTGGCATAACACTAAAGCCCGGGGCACTTGGGTTGCAGTCCCCTATCTACTTGGTACCATTCTACTACTTGCTTAGTACCAGTCTGCTACCTGCGTGGTACCATTCTACTACTTGCTTAGTACCAGTCTGCTATCTGCGTGGTACCATTCTACTACTTGCTTAGTACCAGTCTGCTACCTGCGTGGTACCATTCTACTACTTGCTTAGTACCAATCTGCTATCTGCGTGGTACCATTTTACTACTTGCTTGGCACAAGTCCAATATCTGCCTGGTGGCATTATACTATCTGATGCCAGTCCACCGTTTGCCTGGCACAATTTTACCACTTGCTTGGAACTTGTTCGCGGTCAGTCTAAAAGCTAAATTAACTTGGTTCATCTGAGACATTATAGTGTCATCATAAATTACGGACCCCAGTGACGCCTATCAGACCCCATGGACTACAGTGGCTTCCGGCATCCTGCCAGACAAAATGCTGCTGCCTGCTTTTTCTCAGACTCCACAGCCGAGGGTCCTATGAAACCTCTGCCACCGATCTGAGCCTCATGTATTTGGTCACAAATAACAGATTAAAAAGTTTTTGTGCGAATATTGTCATCTTGTGCTCTCTCTTAATATTGTGAATTTTTTGTACTATTACTATGCGGTAAGATGAATAAAAGAAAACCTTTTCCATTTCACTCGAGTCAATGCTCAAGGTAATTATATTAATTATAGAAAGATTTCATAATCCTGGAAAATACAAATGTGATCGCACTCTGCATCCAGCATTCTGCCCTGCCTCTATGCTGGATGAGGCATTGGTGTACATTTTGGCCAAAGCGTAATAAGCCACTCACCACGTCAAGGTCGCCTCTATGGAGTGGTCCCTAACACTAGTTCCTACCTGTTTATGGGCCATGACAGCCACACAAAGTCCAGGGAATGCAGGTCAGCATGCAAGCCAAGCACACTCTGCTTTTAACCCCGTCCAGTGCCATTACAGCTTTCATCGGATCCAGCAGGGATGGTGGTGAGTGGCTTATTACGCTTTGGCTAAAATGTACACCAATGCCTCGTCCAGCATGGAGGCAGGGCAGAATGCTGGATGCAGAGTGCGATCACATTTGTATTTTCCGTTTGTATATGTATTTCGCCATAGTGATGTGCACCTACATACAGGTTGTGCTGACCCAATCCCCCACATTATTTCATAATCCTAGTTGTTCCCGGCGGATAAATATTGGTGCAGCAGTAATGGTTGGCAGTATGGCTGCTGCAGGAATCACACGCCTGCTGGGCTGCTGTCTTACAATACAATGTCCTTGCCATAATTTTGATGACGGCGGTTTCCTCCCTCGAAATACTAAGAATCACAGAGCACGTGAATGTATTTTCTGTCTCAGGCTTCGGTATTGCAGTAATGATGCTGCTCTCTGCTGTGTGTGAATACATACAAGGGATACATTAGGGGGTAATGCTGCAGGACATGTGACTGTCATAATTGCAGGTCACCATTTCCACAAACAGAAGCAGCATAAAAAGCAGGCATTTAGGCTAGGGCTACACGACGACATGTGTCACGCAACAATTTTTATGATAGTCTATTGTGTCGCACTGCAAATCCAAGATGGATTTTTCTGCGACTGTCGCAGTGTGACACCATAGACTATCATTATAAAAATTGTTGTGCGACACATGTTGCAGTGTAGTTGTGCCCTATGGTGTTGCGCGACACATGTTGCAGTGTAGCCCTAGCCTTACACACCGGGAGCAGCCCTGCAGTAACCAACTTCGTCCACTACACAATGGATGGCAGCTGTGTAGTTCTGGTATCAGAGCTAATCCCGAACAGCTGATCGGTAAGATCTGATCTGATATTGATGACCTATCCTCAGGATAGGCATTCAATATAAAAATCCTGGAAAATCCCTTTAAGCCAAGTCGCATTAAAGGAGTTCTCCAAGATTTTGATACTGTTGACCTATCCTCAGGATAGGTCATCAGTATCTGATCGGTGGGGGTCCACCAGCTGTTTTGAGAAGGCTGATGCTCCTGTGAGTGCTGCGGCCTTCTCGCAGTTTACAAAGCACCTGTACATTGTATAGCGGTTGTGCTTGGTATCGCAGCTCAGCCCCATTCACTTCAATGGGGCGGGGCTGAGCTGCTCCTAGGCCACGTCATGGATGAACATGTCATCACTGATCTAGGAAATGCTGAGAGAAGGCTGCTGCCTTCTGAAAAAGCTGATCGGTGAGGGTCCCAGGTGTCGGACCCCCACCAACCAGATACGGATGACCTATCCTGTATCTGACAGAATGAATTTGCGGAAAAATCAGCATCATTAATAGTTTTCCCATGTATTCCTATGGAGTTTAAATCAGTGTACTCTAAAAATCTGTATGTGTTGTGGATCGTCTGAAGCCCCATTTCTCCTTTGATTTCCATGGGATACCATAATCCTCAAAGAAACAAGTCTAAAACACGCTCTTGTAAACTTCAGTGTGTATGAAGGCACCATTACTGGTATAATCTCCCCTAGAAACAATGGAACGTATACACTCACCTAAAGAATTATTAGTGCCCCCATACTAATACGATGTTGGACCCCCTTTTGCCTTCAGAACTGCCTTAATTCTACGTGGCATTGATTCAACAAGGTGCTGATAGCATTCTTTAGAAATGTTGGCCCATATTGATAGGATAGCATCTTGCAGTTGATGGAGATTTGAGGGATGCACATCCAGGGCACGAAGCTCCCGTTCCACCACATCCCAAAGATGCTCTATTGGGTTGAGATCTGGTGACTGTGGGGGCCATTTTAGTACAGTGAACTCATTGTCATGTTCAAGAAACCAATTTGAAATTATTGGAGCTTTGTGACATGGTGCATTATCCTGCTGGAAGTAGCCATCAGAGGATGGATACATGTTCTCTTTCTGTTTACGCCAAATTCGGACTCTACCATTTGTCTCAACAGAAATCGAGACTCAGACCAGGCAACATTTTTCCAGTCTTCAACAGTCCAATTTTGGTGAGCTCGTGCAAATTGTAGCCTCTATTTCCTATTTGTAGTGAAGATGAGTGGTACCCGGTGGGGTCTTCTGCTGTTGTAGCCCATCCGCCTCAAGGTTGTGCGTGTTGTGGCTTCACAAATGCTTTGCTGCATACCTCGGTTGTAACGAGTGGTTATTTCAGTCAACGTTGCTCTTCTATCATCTTGAATCAGTCGGCCCATTCTCCTCTGACCTCTAGCATCCACAAGGCATTTTTGCCCACAGGACTGCCGCATACTGGATGCTTTTCCCTTTTCACACCATTCTTTGTAAACCCTAGAAATGGTTGTGCGTGAAAATCCCAGTAACTGAGCAGATTGTGAAATACTCAGACCGGCCCGTCTGGCACCAACAACCATGCCACGCTCAAAATTGCTTAAATCACCTTTCTTTCCCATTCTGACATTCAGTTTGGAGTTCAGGAGATTGTCTTGACCAGGAGCACCCCCCTAAATGCATTGAAGCAACTGCCATGTGATTGGTTGACTAGATAATTGCATTAATGAGAAATAGAACAGGTGTTCCTAATAATTCTTTAGGTGAGTGTATATCTCTATGTAAAGACATATGGAGACCTCCCATAGGGCACCAAATGATGGCCCCCACACCGCTCAACGTAACCATGAAAGAAAATCAAGCGCAGTCCTAGAAGGATAAAATAAGATTTTATTTATAGTTTTATTGTAAAGGTGAACATTAATTGAAGACGGCCAATTGGGCTTATGTACAATATACCTAGTATTTCGAAGAAGGGGGGGGGGGGGGGACAAAAGATAAAAAGTGTCATCATTGTACTGGGCACAGAATTTCATGTGTGCAAAGAAATAATAAATGAGAATTTATCTATTCATCGACATCAAACCAATAACGATGTAAGCGACGAGCTCGGCCGCCTCTTAGGCAGTTGTGGTTCTAGTCGCTCAGACCAAAAAATAAAATGAAAAAAATAAAAAGTAAAAATAAAAACCCTGCAGTGACCGAGTGTTTGACAACTAGACACAAATCTAGCCTAATGCTGCCTTATGTGGAAGGAGAAGTAATAGGTCTCAAGCATGCACGCCGGTAGGACACACATACCGGGATGTCCTCTCAGACTTACAATGGAAAATAGCTGCCACCGATTTCATCCGATGCTATATAATAGCGGACTCCAATGGAGGATTTGTAAGCCAGTAGAAGTTCATTGCTTGTGTGTCACATTACGGCGCACCTCATACTACAGGATATTAGATATACCGATATATAGAACAACCACATTTCATTTATTTTCCAGAATTGATATTCCTATGCCGTACGGAGATGGCCAGGGCAGAGAGCTCCCCTACCAGCAAGTAATAGTCCTCTACTGGGACGGCCAAAATGGCCACTACTACAACTCCCATAGGGGTTGTCACTCTGGCTTGTCAGGTTGTGTAATGGAAACAAGGGGACGACACGGAGTAACTAAGCATCTTTCGCATTCAGTAGTATGGGAGAGCTGTAGGATAACCCCTAATACAGCTGAATAAGGGTAGGTTCACACCTCCTTTTAACCCATGCAGGAGTTCACTGGATCAGGCCCAGCCAAATACTGCCATTCAACGCCAGACCCCATTGGCTTTAATGGGATCTGTCGCCTTTCCGGCATGAGTCCCAGGTTTGAGCCCAGACAAAGACCAGTGCATACATTGGTGCCAGAAAGCAGCCAGATCCCATTATAGTCAATGGCATCCGGTGATGAACGGCAGGTCACGGTGAAGAGCCAAACTGGGCAATGAAAGAGTTTAGATTTCCTATGCAGCGTGGAGTGTTATTCAGTCTTCATGATGAGCATGAAATAATATTTAATTTAAAAACCTTGCTGCTTCCAGAAACAGCGCCACTCCGGTCTACAGGTTGTGTGTAGTATTACAGCTCAGCCTCACTCACTTCAGTGGAGCCCAGTTGCAATGCCGCACACTCACCGTCTGCCGCTCCCGTGCCGACACTTCTCTGGTTCCCCAACCAATACCTATACTTCAAGCTCCAGCGATGACGTGTTGACCCATTGACCGCTGAAACCCGTGAATGGCTGCAGCACTCACATGTCAACACTACACATCACTGGAAGGGGCTAGTAATCTGAAATCGGCCAGGGGTCCAGCAAAGCCTCGCCAAAGGAGCAGCAGAAAGACCGGAAAGGTGAATATTCTTTTACGATTTTCCGTGTGTAATCTGCAGCAAAATACGCAACATAAGCGTATGATGGCGGATTTTCACTTCCCTGTGAAGTCCGCAACAGGCATGGACATGCTGTGGATTTAAACATTTCCGGGCAGAAATTTTAGATCTCACCCACTTCACGGCTACGGTATCTTATGGAGGATGGTCCGACCGCAAAACTGGATGGGAAACGCACAGCAGTTCCAACCCTGTGGACATACACATTAAATGATACAGAAAGTTCCCATCTGGGACATTGATGGCGTATCACTAGGATATTAATCCATGTCAGATAGGACGGGGTCCCAGACTTGGGACACCCCCCCTGAAGGGAGCACAGAGCAGCCATTCATGCGTGGCCACCCTGCGTTCACTGCGCTGCGAGCATTGGTTCAGCTAGTTCCAGCAGTCGCGTGGCAGTGAATGGAGACGTGGCCGCGCTTGCACTGTGCGCTGTCCATTCACGTCTATGGGACTTCTGAAAATAGAGGAGCGCGCTCTAGTGGCCATTTTCAGAACTCCCATAGTGATGAATGAAGAGCGCGCGGCTCTCCGTCACTTCAGGGGCCCCGCTTTCTAGAACGGAGCAGATCCCAGAGGTGGGGTTTGCACCCATCTGACACTGACAGCATATAGGTGCAGATGGGCCAACCCCTTTAAGAAGGGAACCTCCTCTAGCAAATGGCGGATTTCACAGACAAAATACATCACGATGTAAAACACTCCAAAAAGACAAAATAAAGAAAAAATACAAACTGGAAAAAATAACATCAACATAAAGCTGTAGTTTGGAATAGACTTTTACAAGACATATGGGCAACTGCTCAAACAGCAATCCCCTAATATGGTCTAATACCAGAAAAAGCTTAGGGGGGGGGGATTATATCTATATCCAAACGGCACAAAGTCAGCGGCTGCCCCCTTCACACTACAGAAGTCGCCGATCACTGATCAGCCGATCATCCTGCTCTGGATCTGACTGTGGAAGGAGATCAGACCATATTGGGGGACTGCCCTTTAAACAACCCTCTCTCTATTGAGTGGAGCTATGATGTACTAGTAGGGGGTGGGCTGCCTGTGACTATAGACTCCCATTGAGGACACTCCGGTCGGCATTCGGATACTCTGCATTGAACACTACACAAGACTACTTCCTGTCACATACAACAAAATTTAATTTGGCAAATACATACAGAAACACACACAAATGGTTTTCAATTTGAAAGTTGGTCGAATCTCAGGTTTCTTGATGCAAGTAGTAGTATAATACAGGTAAAGTCTGAGGACCCCTCTGAAGCCGGGGCTTCCGGAGCGTCACAATGGGCGACGCTCAGCGTTCGCTGCTCGATAGGATCCCATGGATGCAGCAATATCGGTCTTGGCAGAACAGGATTCATTACAGATCGGGGGCCGGAGGGTACGAATCAATACTAAGAATCCCAAACCCCTTGTGCAGACCACGAGTGGACACCACCAATACATTCCCAATTTGAAGACATTTCATGTACGTGAAAAGAAATGCAAATAAAATTTAAAAAATAAAAATAAAAAATGCACAAAAAAAAATAAAGCGTTTTTCAAATGGATTCAGAAATGTGAAGATTAATGCTAATAATCACCCAGGAGGTCGCCGGCAGCAGCACCAAGTACTTGGAATTTCTTACGTGGCGCGGCAACACCTCCGCTTTTCTGCAAAACTGATCCTAATGGAAGCGTAAATGACTCTGTGTAAAAAAAAAATAATATATATATATATAAAATACACGTATTTGGGTGTTTTTTCAGGTTTCCCCAACCTGCTTTCTTCACCTTGTGATACCTGTCGTACGAAGGTCAAACTGCAGACAAGTATTGCGGGTAATAACGCGTCAGTGACGACGCGCCAAGTGCAGATCTGTATAATGGCGAGCATGGACGTGTCAAGGAGGTTTAAATAACATATAGGGGGGGGGGATATAGAGGGGAAAAGAAAAATGCTGTCCGATAACTCACTGATAAGGGGGGAAAGGAAAGGCGGCGTTGGACAAACAAAAACATTAGGCAGAAGTCCTTAGAGGAGCTGAACAGGGCCTATTTACGGGCGAAGGAGGGCCTGACGTGGAGGAGCTCGGTACAGGCTGCTGGTTTTATTGCTTGTGTCTGCTTAACTCGCTTCCATCCGTAGCTTCTTTCTGCTTTGGGGTTCCTCGGGTTCGGACTCTGAGCTCGAGTCGGATCCTCCGTCAAAGGCGGATATGGTGCTGCCATTGGGATTGGTGTAAAGGCTGCTGTCCGATGAGGAGTAGTTCGACTGAAGGCGAGAATTGGATTTCGCTTTCTCCAGTGCACGGACTGTAAAGACAGATCAAACGGTGAGTGATGGACCTCTGAGACCTTAGGGCAAATGTTCAAAAATGTGGGATTGGTGAAACACAACAGAAACCCAAAAATTATTACAATGGAATACCCCTTTAAAGGTTGGTGGCCCTGTCCCAAAAAAAACCCTGGTTTTTACAATGGCTGAACGTTTGAGCCACGATCAAACTGTGCCGCCAATCAAAGCATAGCTGCGGCCTACGTGAAGTAATAATCGTATCACTGAATGAGGCTAGCTTCACACCAGCGTCAAGAGATTTGGCGCAGCAATATTTGTCCAGCCGATTCTCTGCATATTTACCGGGTTGAGGCCGGTCTCCATTATAGGGCATTCAGGAAGCGTCCGGCAATGCTGGATCCACAGAGCCTGCCGGATCTCTAGCGTGAAGCTAGCCTAACCCAGACGTATTCAGGGTCCCACAAATAGGGCCACATAACCTTAAGGGGGCCTTCACACGTGGAAAACTATTCTGCAGAAATTTCCGTAAACTGAAAATGAGTTCCATTCATCTGATTCACTGGCACGTGACTTTCTGGTTGTCAGCCTCAGAAGTGTGCGGTGTGCGAAGGCACCCTCAAGGGGTTGTCCCATGTCCTTGGGAGACTCATTAGGGAGACCGAGCTGATGTATAAAGACTTATTTACGGGCAATGGTCCATGGGAGGCAAAGATGCAAATGAATGTGTGAAGGCACCCTAAGGTGCTGACTACAGACTATCTCATATCAGCCACACCACAGACACCCATCAGTGGACAGCTATTTTGGGGTTCTTGCCCCTCCCCAATACTGAGCACTACTAGACTGGAGGAGATGCTTGTGATGCAGCCCTGGAGTAGGGGACATGTCCAGACGTGGTTTGCATCGTTGGAGATATCCCCACTATTAATGGGTGGAAACCTCCGGATGGACCTGGTGAACCTCCTGGAATACACGTCCATACCTTGTTGTTCTAACAGAGCGTTTTGTCTCTTTAGGTCATCGATGTCCTGCTGGTGTGTGTGATTTTTCCTTCTCATATACTGTATATATTCTGTGGCTTTGTCCAGTATTTGAGCCCGTGAAGCCTTGAAGGGATGAAGTAAAAGGGTTACACCTGATCACCTTTATCAACATTATTCCTCCTAAGTTAATGAAAAAGTTGTCACTAGACCAATACCGTTCAGTTAACGAATACCAACCTGTCCATAGACTGTTACCTAGACGTAATCCAAAAAAAAAAAAGTGTTAAAAGGGGTTTTCCAGGACCCAGCGAGTCCCTCAAAGCCACCTTAATTACACAGAACACACTTGCAGCAGAAAGTTTGTAATATACTTTGTTCCGAAGGTGCGTGGAACGTGGTCATGCGACACTCCTCTTCTGAGAATCCAGCTTCCGCTGTGGTCGCACCCTTTACCAGGTTTCCAGTCTGAGCTATGGGCCGGACCAGAACTATTCCTCTTCGTGGCGCCTACACAAAATCCGGAATCCATCTCATCTTCGCTTGGACCAGGGAGAGCTACAGTTCTGGTCCGGTCCACAGCAGAACGACATCCCAGCCAAAGCCCAGGCCAAAAACGTAGTAAAGGATGTGACGTCGGTGAATCTAGGACTTTCAGAAGAGGGGTGTCACGTGGCCCGGTTCCCATGTGGCTGATCCACGCAACTTCAGAGTGGTTAAGTATATTACAAACTTTCTCCGACAGGTGTGTAACGCACTAGGTCCCGGAACACCAATTTAATGGAGAACCTGCCTTAAGGGATGCAGATATTTGGGATGCAGATATTTGGCGTATATGGCGGAAGGTTCTCCTAGCATATACACCGAGCCTACACTGAGAGGCCATCACTAGCGGACTGACAGGGGTCTGACACCCCGCACCCATCAGCTGTTTGGGAGTAAGTCCAGCGCCAAAACTACACAGCCCATCGCTGCAGCACAGATACCACTGACTGCCGTGAGTCAGTGCTGGAGATTCGGCGGCACAGCTGATCGGCAGGGGTGTTAGATGTTGGGCAGATGCTGATCCGCTAATGATGGCTCATTTTAAGGACAGGCAATCACTTAATAAAAGCTGGACAACCCCTTTAATGTCTGTCAGATTAATTAAGACACAGGAAGGCGGGAGTGGAAGGAATGATCGCGTGTTTGTTCAAACCCCTCCCGATGATTGTAAAATGAAAACGAAAGAAAGCGTGCTGTCTGACTCCTGCCGTTACTTGCATCCTACCCCTCCCCCCACCTCCCTTACACACAGACCCAACCAGGAACTACACATTTCAATGCTGCTCCCAGACTTCAAATATAAAAGTGTTGCACCCGCATTTTAAATCAAAGCTTCTGGGGTTTAAAGCGAGTCTATCAGCAGGTTTGACCCCTCAATACTGCTGACCGCGCCATGTAGGTGACAGGGGAGCAGTGTAAGCCAGACCTGGGGCGAGGATCATACAGGTTGTAGGACTAAAAAATAAATAAAAAATCCAACTCTTAGTCCCGCCATGTGTTCAGTGCTCCTGAAGACTCCGCCAGCCCCGCTCTTCTGTGTGACAGCTTTTCGTCCAATCAGGAACCAGCGAGAGCTGTCACTCACAGCAGAGGGGAGGGGCTGACGAGGTGTTCAGTGCACAGAGCGGAGGGCGACCGCCTCCATGGCACTTGTGGTCATGCAATCTGCATCAGCCTCGCCCCAGCTATGCTCACTGCTCCCCCTATCACCGGGACGGGTCAAAACTGCTGACTGCCTAATACCATCTGATTGTCACCTCTGTCTGTTTTAGTAACTTCTTGCATTTCCCATGTAATTGCCATTCTGGAGCATCTATTGCTGTGTTGTTCCATCCACAAGTTATGAATGAAATGCCAGCAGTTTCCAATGAAGGTTCAGATGAGTGTAACCAGTTGGGGCCGTGTCCGTGCACAGTCTGACACCAGCAGAACTGACTGGATATTCTCAGACTAACTGGTAATATCCACCAACCTTGATTGCAAATCATTAATAAACTTCTACTACGAATAAAAAAGGAATGGAAGATCATAGAGTCGTAAGAATAGATGCTCCAGAATGGTTATTACATGGGGAATGCAAGTAGTCACTAAAACGGATGTCAGGAGAGGGGACATGTCCTCTAAGATCTAAGTGCTAAGGCTAGTTTCACATCTGCGGCAGGCTGTCCCGGCAGACAGCAGCCTGCTGGAGTTCTCCCTATTCTGCCGACTGCCCACCGGACCCCAGAAGACCGGCCACGTTGTTGGGAATCGGCTGGACGAAAACGACTGCACGCAACGGTTTTTGTCTGGCCAATTCCTGGCCTTCTATGCCAGAACAGCCTGCCCGGCGGACAGCAGCAGGTGTGAAACTAGCCTAACCCTTACATATCACACATCCGATTACGATGTTCAGCTCACCTTTTCGCCTTGGAGTGAAGGGACGGAGTCTCTTAGGCTGTGAAAGCTGTCCTTGATGTGGTCCCTGCGCTTGCGCTCCAGTGCATTGTGGTGTGCTCTTTTGTCTGCCTGTAAATATAATAAAATATGGAGCGTGATTCAGAGGCTTTGTGCCCCCCGGACTATCCTGGTGGAGACCCCCCACAAAGAAGCTGCTTTTTATTATATCCGCAGCCATGATTAGTTAAAGCGAAAGGAGGGGGAAGATTTTTCCTAAAACACCCCCCACTCACACTCCGGACTGACCTGTTTGCACTTCCTGATCAAGGGAATATCAACAGTACATGGCGGTATACAGATCACCTCTACTGGCGGCCGCCAAGAGTTCTTAGGACGACAGCTTCCACATGGCGTGTCAGGAACCCCACTCATGACCCTCCTCTACGTGATGAACCCATGGATGGCCATTCATTTGTATAGGTGGCAGGCGACATGAAATTGGCCGACTGCTGAGAACGAGAACGGGAATGGAGTTTTAGTGCAAGTGCGTGCCCACCGCTTATGTGATAAATGCATCATCACTGGGGGGTCCGACTGCTGAGAATGAGACTGGGGGGTCCCCGAGTCCTCTGCAGGAACGGCGCTGTAGTGCAAGTGCCTGGCCACCGCTCCATTCACTTTTATTATCACTGTTGTATTTAGCCGTCCCACAAATCCCAAAGGAGCGCCGGTCACACCTGTCCACCGGGGGAATAACGATCCCTGTGATCAGTGGCCTTCCCAGCAGGAAACCCCTATTATGGCGCTATAAAACGGTGTCCCCCTTTTCCATAATCAAAATGAGAAACAAAAATATTCTATTGTGCGGCATTGTGCCCCAGTCTCGATGCCCTTTCGGCAGTCCTAAGCAGACCGGACGACCACACAGAGACAGACGGAGATAGGCGGCTATGCCTAACACATTCACACGCTGCTCCTCTCCCACCATTTCTCAAGCTTTATGAATAAATCCCATTTCTCCAAGTATTTCCTGCACATTAACTCTATAGGGTACTTGGCTATTCCTGGCTCTGTGGAGGCGCTGCTCGTACCTCTTCTGACCACACAGGGTTAATAATTAAGGACCTCTCACGTGGTAACGGCACTAAAGCTCTGCAACAGATGTTGATGCAGAAAATGCCTCAGGCTTTGAGGACAGGAGGGAAGTGAAATATAGGACGGAGAGAGCGCGGATGCAGAGAATCCTTAAGACGGCATGGCGGTCTTATCCGTACTGGTGATAAGAGGACATGATGCCAACTGGGGGGGGATAGGGGTAGTAAGAAAAGGGCCGACAGGCAGGTCCTACCCCCAACCCCATCATGGGAGCAGGTGTTCTCTATAATGGGAATGTTGTAGCCGCTAAGGTAAAGGTGCTCCCCTAGTGATAAATACCATTGAAATGTGCAGCCCGGCTGCAGGGACCCCCTATCAGTCCTTTTGTGGGGTCCCTGTTTATAGGCTGTCAGCAGGTTTCATACCCCAAAAGAACCCTTTATAAGTCAACAGGTGACAAATAATATTCTGTGCTGACTAAGGCCTCATGCACACCACCGTATCCATTTTGCATTCTGCAAATCACGGACGCGGTCCGTGTGCCGTTCGCATTTTTATTTTTAGTGGCCCCATTCACTTTAAATGGGTCTGTGGTCTGCATTTTGCAGGCATATTCTGTCTTTTTGAGGAACGGACATGCGGATGCAGAAAACACACAAATGCACACCACGGAAACGTTGAAGTCAACGAGTCCACAATAAAAGCGGATGCAACACGGACGGTATCCATATTTTACGGAGCCGCAGTTTGTGGACTGCAAAATACAGGCGGCCGTGAGCATGAGGCCTAATGGGAGCTCTGGAAGGACACAGCGGACTCATAGTTATGAATCCAATGTATTCATGATGTGAGCGCTCCCCTCACCCCCCCAGGCTGCTGTGTATACAGTATACTCAACCTGCGGACCTCCAGCTGTTGTAAAACTACAACTCCCACTATGCCCTGCTGTACGCTGTCCGGGAATGCTGGGAGTTGTAGTTTTGCAACAGGTGGAGGGCCAGAGGTTGAGCATGCCTGAGCTGAGTTGAAGTGTCATTTACAAGTTGTCTCCAATCTTTGTCGTTCCCCCCCCCCCTTCCCCCTCAATTATGGTTCTCTATATATATACCCTACATTTCCCATCATGCCCCTGGAGTGGATTTTCATCAAATTACGTTCAGCTAGTGATGGATCAGTGACATAGGGTCACTGCAGGGTTTCACTTCCTATTCGATGCGACACAGCTTCAGCCTGTCTCCCCTGCCTGCTGCTTGAGATAGGCTTTTCTATCAGCTCTTACAAGAAGCAGGAGAGCAGTGTGAAGCTGCATCTCTCAGGATACACTGGATATTCTGCACACAGTTATTATAGACACATTAGGAGTCAGGGGAGTTTTATAACGGCAGCTAATCACAGGAGGGACTCCTATAATACCCCTGCACTTCTTGTCTCTTGGATTAGGCAGAAATTATATCTTGAGCAGCGAGGACATACAGACAAATCAAGGGGGGTGGAGATGTCAGGGGAGAGATATGATCGGTGATGATGCAATCCAGTGGTTCACAGGAGGTCAGCCACACAGTAAAAGTGCACTGGACCCTATGGACATATCCCACACTTTGCACACTTACAATTTAAAGGGGTTCCATAGTGTGTAACATATAGCAATTCATGTTAAACAGATTTGAGAATAACGATGTTTCCTAATATACACCTTATTTTGGTTTTCCCTCCGTCCTCCGATATCCTGAATACCGTCGAGTGACCTCTACTTTTATGAATGTGTTTTTCTAAGTGAAAGTCATAGTTTGGAAAGGTTACTCTAGTTGACGCTACCATGGCAACTCCAGAGCAAGCTAAATATTTACATCGCTGCAGCAGTCAGGAAATCGGAAGTAGAGGAAAACAAGACGTATGTTAGTAAATCTGAATGTTTTCTACTTAAAACCTAGTGCGCTACATTTTTAAAAAGTTAAAAAACTCCATTGTAAAGCGGCTGTGCTTGGTATCGCAGCTCAGCCCCATTCACTTGGCCATGTGACCAATGAATATGACATCAATGGCCTAGGGAAATCCACTGTGCTTACAGGAGCGCCTGTGCCTTCTCAAACAGCTGATCAGAGGGGGGTCCCAGGTGTCGGACCCCCACCGATCAGATACTGATGACTTATCTAGAGGATAGGTTATCAGTTAAGGGCACTGTATGGGTTCAGAGCTGAATGCGGACATATCCCTGTTTTCACCCAGGCAGCCCCTCTGACACGAGCATCGGAGCATTTCACGCGCCGATGCTCTCCCTTGCCCTGCGCTGAATCGCGCAGGGCAAAGGCTTTTTTGGAGATCTAGTGATGCACCGGGCTCTCCATGGGTAAAGCCGCCTAGAAGTGAGCCCGGTGACGTCACCAGCACTAATGGGCGGGCTTTAGCTCTGCCGTAGCCTGTAAAAACGGCTAGGGCAGCGCTAAAGCCCACCCATCAGTGCCAGTGACGTCACCGGGAACACTGCTAGGCAGAAGCCTCTGCCTAGCAGTGTAAAAAATATACACACACAGCACATGTCCTGCGCGATTCAGCGCAGGACAAGGGAGAGCATCAGAGCATGAAATGTTCCGATGCTCATGTCAGAGGGCCTGCCTGGGTGAAAATGAGGATAAAGCTAAGAACCCGGAAAACCCCTTTAAAGAGGACCTTTCACCGGTCCTGACATTACAATGTAAGTACCTTGCAGTGTATTGCATATTGAGGAGATGTGATATTGCTTTTTTTTTTTTCCCAATGGGCTGCCCCGGTCCCCCCCGTTCTGGATTCCCGCCCGGTATGCTAATCCATACCATCGGTACAGGGAGGAGGAGGCGGTCGCGTTTCTCAGGGGGCATCTCCTGAGCTGCGATTGGCCAGCTCACAGCCAGGCAGAAAAAAAGCCCCTCTTGTCCACTGTGATTACCCAGCTCACAGCCAGGGAGAAGAAGACCACTGAGAAACACGGCCGCATCCTCCTCCCGGTACCGATGGTATGGATTAGCATGCAGGGTGGGAAACCACAACGGGGGAATGGAGCAGCCCATCTGCAAAAAAAGAAATAAGCGATATCACATCTCCTCAATATGCCCTACACTGCCAGGTACTTACATTGTAACATCAGGATCGGTGAAAGGTCCTCTTCAAGGTAGGTTTGCAGGACCCTTTAACCAGTAACTAGCCTATTTTGGACCTTCATGTCTAGACAATTTTTGTTTCAATTTTTTTTCACCATTGCATGCAAAGGGCCAAAACTTTTTTCGTTTGTCAATGTAGCAACTTTGTTTTTTGCATAACAACAACTTCCTAATGACACTCTGTGACACATGCACATGTTTTTGAAGGGTAGGACTGGAAAAACATTCTGCCATTGTTTTTTTTTTTGTTGTTGTTGTATACATTCACCATTCATTTCATCCTCTGGGTCGAGGATTAGAGCGATACAAAACGTATGTAGTGTTTTATTTATGCTTTACAACTTTTGCACAATGACACCACTTTAAAAAATTCTTTATGTAGAGTCATCCAGGGACCATAGTATATATATTTTTTTTTATTGATGGTGCTATGTGAGTTGATGTTTTAACTGGTACCAATTTTGGTATCATGGTATCATTTTTTAGCCCATTTTTTGTAAAGCACGCTGATCAAAAAACAACAACATTCAAACTAGTTCTAGTGATTACAGAGGCAATATTAATTTTTAAACTTTTTTGGGGGAGATTTTTTTTTTTACATAGTTCTGTAAGTCAGTCATTTCAATTTACCACTACCACCTGCAGTACTAAATGACCTCCACCGACCTCCAATCAATACTTTTTATGCCGATGACCTCCAATCAATACTTTTTATGCCGATACCCCCCACCCCTATGCTGTGCCGGTGCAAAATTCCAGTGAAATCGATTGAGAGGACTCATGAGCTCCGCATGAGGTCCTCTCGATTATGTGCGAGTCCAACAATCTGATCCAGTGGAGCTTTATGGCAGCACAGCGTAGGGGTGTAGGCAGGTCAGTGTAAGCGGTACTATTCATGTAGTCCTTAAAGGGGTTTTCCAGAATTTTAATACTAATGACCTATCAGCTTGAAATAAATCTAGCAGAGCAATGAATCTGGAGATCTCTGAATCCATGTGAGGTACAGGGCTGGTCCTAGTTAGAAAGAGATAGTCATGTATTATAGGACGTCTGATTTTCATTTTTTACATTAATCAGCGGGTCCCCTGACAATACAGCTCGATGGCCCCCCTGACGTGATGCACGGGCCTTTGCCGACCAGACTCTGTTTTGCTTGGACATAGGTGGTGCCAGATGTGTCTGGCAGCCACATATCTCCGCTTCCCGAATAAATTAACATGTACATTCTGCCGAGCCAAATGTGGCGGTGTATTATAAAGTTGGGAGAGACTGTACGGCCAACATCTATCTTATATGTACGCCCGGCAAACCAGCTGCTTTATTTCACCGTATGAAGGCCAATCTGGAGTGACATAGTAACAGCTAAAAGTCTCTGCACAAATAAAACTAAAGAAAAAACAAACCTTAAGAAACAAAACAAAAACTTTCACGAGATTAACCCCTAATGACCGGGCCATTTTGCACCTTCGTGACTAGACTGATTTTTGCAAATCTGACACGTTATGTAGCAATAACTTTGGAACGCTTTTACTTATCCGAGCCATTCAGAGATTGTTTTCTCGTGACACATTGTACTTCATGATAGTCATAAATTTTTATTTATGAAAAAAATCCCAAATTTACCAAAAATTTAGAAAAATTCGCAATTTTCAACATTTCAATTTCTCAGCTTTTATAACAGAAAGTGATACCTCATTAAATATTTATTACTTAACATTCCCCATATGTCTACTTTATGTTGGCATCATTTTGTAAATGTCATTTAATTTTTTTAGGACGTTAGACGGCTTAGAATTTTAGAAGCAATTCTTAAAATTTTTAAGAAAATTGCTAAAACCCACTTTTTAAAGACCAGTTCAGGTCTGAAGTCGCTTTGTGGGGCTTACATAGTGGAAACCCCCCCCATAAATGACCCCATTGTAGAAACTACACCCCTCAAGTTACTTAAAACTGATTTTAAAAACTTTGTTAACCCTTTAGGTGTTCCACAAGAATTAAAGAAAAATAGAGATCAAATTTTGAAATTTCACTTTTTTTGGCAGATTTTCAATTTGAATCCTTTTTTTTCTTTAACACATCGAGGGTTAACAGCCAAACAAAACTCAATATTTATTACCCTGATTCTGCGGTTTACAGTGACATCCCATATGTGGTCGTAAACTGATGTAAGGGCACACGGCAGGGCGCAGAAGAAAAGGAGCGCCATATGGTTTTTGGAAGGCTAGTTTTTAGATGCCATGTCCCATTTGAAGCCCCCCTGATGCACCCTTACAGTAAAAAATCCCCAAAAAAGTGACCCCATTTTGGAAACTAGGGGATAAGGTGCCAGTTTTATTGGTACTATTTTGGGGTACATATGATTTTTAATTGCTCTATATTACATTTTTTATGAGGCAAGTTTTGGCACTGTTTATTTTTTACAACATTCATCTACAGAGTAGATCATGTGCTATTTTTATAGAGCCGGTTGTTACGAACGCAATGATATCAAATGTTTACTTTCTTTGTTTCAGTTTTACATAATAAAGTATTTTTGACAAAAAAATTATGTTTTTGTGTCTCCATTTTCTGAACACCATATTTTTTTTTATTTTTCTGCCGATCGTCTTGTGCAGGGGCTCGTTTTTTGCAGGAAGAGTTGAAGTTTTAATTGGTACCGTTTTTGGGTACATATGATTTTTTGATCATTCATTTTAACACTTTATGGGGCAAGGTGACCAAAAAATTTGTTGTTTTAGCACAGTTTTTATCTATTTATTTTTACAGCGTTCACCTGAGGATTTAGGTCATGTGCCATTTTTAGAGCAGATTGTTACGGACGTGGCGATACCTAATATGTATACTTTTTCTTATTTATTACGGTTTTACACAATAACAGCATTTTTTAAACCAAAAAAAAGATGTTTTAAGCCTCTTTCACATGGGCGTTGCGGGTGCATTGCGGGAAAATGCACGATTTTTCCCCGCGAGTGCAAAGCGTTTTAATGCGTTTTGCACACGCGTGAGAAAAATCGGCATGTGGTACCCAGACCCAAACCCGGACTTCTTCACTGAATTCTGTAGATTGTATTATTTTCCCTTATAACATGGTTTTAAGGGAAAATAATAGCATTCTTAAAGAGGACCTTTCACCGATTATGACAATGTGAACTAAGTATACAGACATGGAGAGCGGCGCCCGGGGATCTCACTGCACTTACTATTATCCCCGGGCGCCGCTCCGTTCTGCCGCTATGCCCTCCGGTATCTCCGCTCACTAAGTTATAGTAGGCGGAGTTTCCAGTCCCTAAGTTATGGTAGGCGGAGTCTGCCCTTGTTCTGCTGTAGCGCTGGCCAATCGCAGCGCAGAGCTCACAGCCTGGGAGGTTATTTTCTCCCAGGCTGTGAGCTCTGCAATGCGATTGGCCAGCGCTACAGCAGAACAAGGGCAGACTCCGCCTACCATAACTTTGTGACCGAAGATACCGGAGGGCATAGCGGGAGAACGGAGCGGCGCCCGGGGATAATAGTAAGTGCAGTGAGATCCCCGGGCGCCGCTCTCCATGTATGTATACTTAGTTCACATTGTCATAATCGGTGAAAGGTCCTCTTTAATACAGAATGCTAAGTAAATGAGGGATGAAGGGGTTAAAAAAATATATATAAAAAATTAAACTCACCTCACCCACTTGCTCGCGCTGCCCGACTTCTCTTCTTTCATGACCTGGAAGGAAAAGGACCTTTGGTGACATCACTGCGCTCATCACATGATCCATCACCATGGTGATGGATCATGTGATGGATAACGTAATGAGCGCAGTGACATCACCAAAGGTCCTTTTCCTCCCAGGTCATCAAAGAAGAAGAAGAGAAGAGAAGGCGGGCAGCGCGAACAAGTGGCTGAGGTGAGTTTAATATATATATATTTTTTAACCACTCAATCCCTCATTTACTTAGCATTCTGTATTAAAGGGGTTGTCCGCATTCAGAGCTGAACCCGGACATACCCTTATTTTCACCCAGGCAGCCCCCCTCCGATGCACTCCTTTGCCCAGCGCTAAATTGCGCAGGGCCAGGGCTCTTTTGTTTTCAATAACACACTGCCGCACGGAAACTTCCACCCGGCAGTGTGTTCGGTGACGTCACCGGCTCTGATGGGCGGGCTTCTGCGCTGCCCTAGCCATGTTACTGGCTAGGGCAGCGCTAAATACCGCCCATCAGTGCCGGTGACGTCACCGGGCTTCCTGGCAGCCCCATGGAGAGCCCCGGTAGGTCAACGGATCTCCAAAAAATGCCTTTGCCCTGCGCGATTTAGTGCAGAGCAAAGGAGAGCATCGGAGCATGAACTGCTCAAGTCAGGGGGGCTGCCGGGGTGAAAATGGAGGTATGTCCGGGTTCAGCTCTGAACCCGGACAACCCCTTTAAGAATGCTATTATTTATCCTTATAACCATGTTATAAAGGAAAATAATAATGCTCGGGTCCCCATCCCGATCATCTCCTAGCAACCGCACTTGCTTGCGGATGCTTGCGATTTTCACGCAGCCCCATTCACTTCTATGGGGCCTGCGTTGCGTGATAAACGCAGAATATAGAGCATGCTGCGATTTTCACGCAACGCACAAGTGATGCGTGAAAATTACCGCTCATCTGAACAGCCCCATAGAAATGAATAGGTCCGGATTCAGCGTCGGATGCAATGCGTTCACGTCACGCATTGCACCCGCGCGGAAAACTCGCTTGTGTGAAAGGGGGCAAAATCAATTTTTTTTCCTGTAACACAGCAAGGGTTAACAGCCAAACAAAACTCAACACCCCATATGTGGTTGTCGACTGCTGTATGGACGCAATAAACCCCATAACATTATAACGGATGCCTGTGACGGAATCAAATTCTGGAACAGACGGAGCATATGACTCTGTGGGCATCCATTCGGGGTCAATAGCGCTAGTGCCAGGCTTGTCATCACTAGTGTTAGCGGATGATGACGAAATTTAAAAAAGTTCTGTCTCGCTTGCACTTTCTGTATCAGAACAGATAAATGCGTCTTCCTCCTCTGCCGTATACATACGCTCAGCCATATTATATAATGCAAACTACAACTTTTGTATATACATACATATATATATTATTTTTGTATAAATTTTTTTTTACATTTTTTTTAATTTTTTTTAATGCCTAAACTATTTCTAGCTAACTGCCAGTACTCTGGCGAACTAAAACTATCTAATTACCAATAATTGTCAGTGCGCGTACCGTGTTCTCCTCAGCAGCACGGGCGAGAAGGAGTCTCTTTCCCTCCCCCCTGTGCCGCTGCTGCCAATAAGAAGAGAGAGGGGCGGGCGCACTGCGCCACCAATGAAAGTTTATATTAGTCACACAGTGAAGGGTATGGTCTGGGAGGACAGGTATTTTCCTCCCATCGTGTGCTGCTGGGCTGATTTGCAGCCAGGTGGGGTCAAACACTAGACTGGATTTTAAGTGCCGGTCCGGGTTTTGGCAGCACCTAGCGGTCCTTAAAAGACGGCTGGGCTCAGTAGCAAAGTGTGTGTGTGCTGGGATCTGAGTCTTGTGCCGTGCTGGAGGGCTGAGACCCGTGTAGTAGGGGAAACAGACCCCACCCTAAAAGTCTGCTATGGGCTGCTGGAGGCAGAACTGCCAACAAGGTGATTTTTGCTATGTGGACTTTCCATTGTGTGTGAACTGACACCAAGACTGCAAAGTGACGTTTTGTTTTTGCCTTATGTGTGAATAAACACGGAAGTTTGATTTAAGGACTGGTAACTTGCCTTTGTACTGCGTCCGCACACCCTGTCTACCAGAGCGAATCCCCACAATTATATATATATATATATATATATATACATATACATATACAGTGGCGGAAATAATTATTTGACCCCTCACTGATTTTGTAAGTTTGTCCAATGACAAAGAAATGAAAAGTCTCAGAACAGTATCATTTCAATGGTAGGTTTATTGTAACAGTGGCAGATAGCACATCAAAAGGAAAATCGAAAAAATAACTTTAAATAAAAGATAGCAACTGATTTGCATTTCATTGAGTGAAATAAGTATTTGAACCCTCTAACAAAAAAAGACTTAATACTTGGTGGAAAAACCCTTGTTTGCAAGCACAGAGGTCAAACGTTTCTTGTAATTGATGACCAAGTTTGCGCACATTTTAGGAGGAATGTTGGTCCACTCCTCTTTGCAGATCATCTCTAAATCCCTAAGGTTTCGAGGCTGTCTCTGTGCAACTCTGAGCTTGAGCTCCCTCCATAGGTTTTCGATTGGATTAAGGTCCGGAGACTGACTAGGCCACTCCATGACCTTAATGTGCTTCTTCTTGAGCCACTCCTTTGTTGCCTTTGCTGTATGTTTTGGGTCATTGTCGTGCTGGAACACCCATCCACGACCCATTTTCAGTTTCCTGGCAGAGGGAAGGAGGTTGTCGCTCAGGATTTCACGATACATGGCTCCGTCCATTTTCCCGTTTATGCGAATAAGTTGTCCTGTGCCCTTAGCAGAAAAACACCCCCAAAGCAAAATGTTTCCACCCCCATGCTTGACGGTGGGGACGGTGTTTTGGGGGTCATAGGCAGCATTTTTCTTCCTCCAAACACAGCGAGTTGAGTTAATGCCAAAGAGCTCTATTTTGGTCTCATCAGACCACAGCACCTTCTCCCAGTCACTCTCTGAATCATTCAGGTGTTCATTGGCAAACTTCAGACGGGCCTGCACATGTGCCTTCCTGAGCAGGGGGACCTTGCGAGCCCTGCAGGATTTTAATCCATTGCGGTGTAATGTGTTTCCAATGGTTTTCTTGGTGACTGTGGTCCCTGCTAATTTGAGGTCATTAACTAACTCCTCCCGTGTAGTTCTAGGATGCTTTTTCACCTTTCTCAGAACCATTGACACCCCACGAGGTGAGATCTTGCGTGGAGCCCCAGAGCGAGGTCGATTGATGGTCATTTTGTGCTCCTTCCATTTTCGAACAATCGCACCAACAGTTGTCACCTTCTCTCCCAGCTTCTTGCTAATGGTTTTGTAGCCCATTCCAGCCTTGTGCAGGTCTACAATTTTGTCTCTGACATCCTTGGACAGCTCTTTGGTCTTTCCCATGTTGGAGAGTTTGGAGTCTGCTTGATTGATTGATTCTGTGGACAGGTGTCTTTTATACAGGTGACTAGTTAAGACAGGTGTCCTTAATGAGGGTGACTAATTGAGTAGAAGTGTCTAACCACTCTGTGGGAGCCAGAACTCTTAATGGTTGGTAGGGGTTCAAATACTTATTTCACTCAATGAAATGCAAATCAGTTGCTATCTTTTATTTAAAGTTATTTTTTCGATTTTCCTTTTGATGTGCTATCTGCCACTGTTACAATAAACCTACCATTGAAATGATACTGTTCTGAGACTTTTCATTTCTTTGTCATTGGACAAACTTACAAAATCAGTGAGGGGTCAAATAATTATTTCCCCCACTGTATACACACACACGCACATCGTATTTTTCGCCCCATAAGATGCGCGAACGCTGACATTTATTTACCGGCTGCGATGTATCAGCGGGAAGGAAGGAAGGGCTGGAGGCCGGCTACTCGCGGCGAGGCCCGATGCAGTCACTTTACTCCGCACACACCAGTATTCATATGTAAACTGTAGTCAATCGATATGTAAACTGTAAGGTAGCGCAATCCACGTAGTACTCACTATGAAACGCCCGTACTAGCAGGCAGGCTGGCCAATCACTCACTTCCTCACACGCCTGCTCCTCCCACTTTATTAATGAAGCAGGCGGAGCAGGCGCGTGAGGAAGTGAGTGACTGGCCAGCCTGCCTGCTAGTACGGGCGTTTCATAGTGAGTACTACGCGGATTGCGCTACCTTACAGTTTACATATCGATTGCCTACAGTTTACATATCAATTGCCTACAGTTTACAAATCAATTGCCTACAGTTTACATATGAATACTGGTGTGTGCGGGGCCCGGTGTAATAGAGTACAGTGACTGCACCAGGCCCCGCCGAGATTTCAACACCACTTGCCAGCCTCCACCCCCTGTATTGGGGTCACTATTTACCGTACACAGGGACACTGTTATGGGGGATATCTGTGGATGACACATATATAGCATAAGATGCTATATACGTTATGTGCCATCCACAGATCCCCCCCATAACAGTGCATCATCCACAGACCACCATTAGTTCAAAACCCACCAAAGGCACACCTTTTGGTTAAAAAAATTTTTTTTCTTATTTTCCTCCTAAAAAACCTAGGTGCGTCTTATGGGCAGGTGCGTCTTATAAGGCGAAAAATACATACATACATACATATATATATATATTTTTTTATTATTATTATACAATTTATTCTTCTCAACCTCAACTATTTTAAGCTACCTACTGCCCTTTATACTTTACACTATTAAAAAAAAAAAATCTAAAAACAATTAACCCACTGAGTTCTGTGGGGAGGAAGGGTAGTTAGAGGATGGGGTATCAGAGGAACTGACTGTGTTTGCGGCACTGTGAGTCGTTTATTCACTTGGGGGCACTGACAGGAGACCAGGGCAGCGCAGCTCCGATCTCCTGAAGTGTAAGGGTCCATTCACACGTCTGTAAGTGTTTTTTCACGGATCCACAAATTGCGGACAGCACATTACGGCCCGATCAAAAACGAATGGTCCGCACCTGTTCCGCAAAATTGCGGAAAGGATGCGGACCCATTTTGCGGACGTGCAAATGGACCCTAACTGTCAGAATGAGGAGATCGGAGCTGTGCTGTGTGATTTTTCCCTGCCAGCAAGCAGGACGCGCTGCGATTGGTCACTCAGATCTGAGTGACCAATAACAGCGATCGGGAAACAGGGACTGCTGTGATTGGACCCCTGACCGTGTCACCAAAACGTCTTTAAAATATATTTAAACATAAAAGCATTTTCCAAGTGTCCTCAGGATAGGTCATCAGTATCTGATCAGTGGGGGTCTGACTCCCGGGCCCCGAGCTCTTTGAGGAGGCCACAGCACTCGGGAGTGCGCCGCGGCTTACCCTAAGCCGGTGAGGTCACATTTAATTAATCACATGGCCTAGGCACAGCTCAGTCCCATGCAAATGAATGGGGCACAGCTGCCATACCAAGTACAACCACTATACAATGGACGGCGCTGTGCTTGGTGAGCTGCGAGGAAGCTGTAGCGTTCACTAGAGCACAGCGACCTCCTCAAACAGTTGATCGTTGGGGTGCGGGAGCAATCCATTGCTCCATTAGGCCTTTTTCACACGTCCGTTTTTTCTTTCCTGATCTGTTCCGTTTTTTGCTGAACAGATCTGGACCCATTCATTTTCAATGGGTCCTGGAAAAAAACGGACAGCTCAATGTCTGATTTTTTTTCAGGACCCATTGAAAATGAATGGGTCCAGATCTGGTCCAGATCTGTTCAGCAAAAAACGGAACAGATCAGGAAAGAAAAAACGGACGTGTGAATGGACCCTTATGTAGAAAATCTTATATGAGCAGTTAAGTATGCCAAGAAGCATCCTCCTCCTCCTTCGTGACTGACAAACTAGGCGAGAAGACTACGCGGCGGTTTGAAGAGGCAGCGGCACACCGACAAGCGCTGCTGTGGCGGCGTCATCATTTACACTGGTATGTATATATTGGCGTCACATACATTTTGATGGGGCAGTGCAGGGTACTGGGTAAAATACGCAGCACTGCCGCTATTAAATGTATTCATTGTACACAGCATTCGTCAGGGCACTGCTGCCCCATCACACTGACCAACAGGGATGCCGAGAGTCGCACCTCGACGATTCCATACCAATAGCCTATCCTAAGCACGAGCCATTACTATGGTGATCCTAAAAAAATGTACTCTGTGCATTGCAAAGGGTGAATTCCGCAGAAGAAATATGTAGCATAAATTGTAGATTTAAAGGGATTTTTATGCTTTTTTACTATGGATGACCTATCCTCATCAATATCAGATCGGCGGGGATCCGACTCCCCCGCTTATCAGCTGTTTGAAGAGAAGGCACTGCCTTCTCTGCTCGCCGCCAGCAATGGCAGTGTACTTACAAGTATGGCATCCCCATTCACGGCATACTACAGGAGGCGTCCCAATGCAGTGAATGGGGACACCATACTTGCAATTAGACTGTTTGGCGCCACAATTGCTATGGCGAGCCGGTAAACAGAGAAGAGAAGGCAACGATCAGGCGTAGGTGTCGGACTCCCGCCGATCTGATATTGACGACCTATCCTGAGGATACGTCATCAATATAAAAAAAAAGCGGACAACCCCTTTAAAGATTTTTGGCCTGTCCATCCGAAACCCTCAGCATGGCCGGACCTGCGGAAGGCATACTTCTCCGATTCCCGCCTCTGGGTTCCAGCTTCTTTTCTTCGCGCTCCTCGCTACAACATCCAGATTGATATGGTTATGTAGCCACTGCAGCCAGAGATGACTTGTCTCCCACTGGCTGCAGCAGCCGCATAAGGCCTATTGCACACGACCGTATGGCTTTTTCTGTGTTTTGCGGTCCGTTTTTCACAGATCCGTTGTTCCGTTTTTTGTTTCCGTTGTGTTTCCGTTTCTGTTCCGTTTTTCCGTTCCGTTTTTCCGTATGGCATATACAGTATACAGTAATTACATAGATAAAATTGGGCTGGGCATAACATTTTCAATAGATGGTTCAGCAAAAAACGGAACAGAAACGGAAGACATACGTATGCATTTCCGTATGTGTTCCGTTTTTTTGCGGACCCATTGACTTGAATGGAGCCACTGACCGTGATTTGCGGGCAATAATAGGACATGTTCTATGTTAAAACGGAACGGAAAAACGGAAATACGGAAACGGAATGCATACGGAGTACATTCCGTTTTTTTTTGCGGAACCATTGAAATGAATGGTTCCGTATACGGAACGCAAAAAACGACCAGTAAACGGGGGAAAAAAACGGCCATGTGCAGGAGGCCTAAACCTGTGTCAAACCGGATGCTGACATGAGGAGAGTTGCAGGTCCGGCTATTCTGGGGGGTTCTGCCTGAGACCCCTCCGGGTCGGACAACCCCTTTAAAAATCTGCTGCGGATTTTGGCAGCATTTGGGTCAGATATCTTTAAATCACATCCACTCGGCTGCTACTGTACAAAGCAGAGAATTTGCCGCACATAAGTCAGCAGCAGCACGGTAAGGTCTCATGTACTTTACCATGTCCATATGGTGGTCCGCAAAATACGGACGTCTCCCGCGTGCCGTCCACATTTTTCTCGCTTCCATTACTATTTATGTCCACAATATGGAAAATAATAGGACACGTCCTATAATTTGTGGAACGACCACATGGGTGATATCTGTGCGCTGGACATTTTTATTTTTTTGCGGACCCACAGAAATTAATTTTGCCGCGTACAGTAGACGCCAGGTGGATGACATGTCATCCTCACGCTGCAAAAATAAAAATGCGCTGTAAATGGACTTGCACCGTGGGTTTTAAATGCACGGAAATCAGTTTGCGCTGCCAGTATTACCCATGGCTTTCACGATTTGAAACGCGCAACGGAAGACCTGCTGTGATCCCGCAGGTGAGGACACCTGAAAACCAGCCCGTTTTGGCCTTTTTATTGCAGTGGCGGTTGTCAGAGAAACCGGCTGCTGAATTTCCATAGTTGAAATCCGGCAGTGGATTTGCCGCGTGTGAACTTACCCTTAACGAGAGCTAAACACTAAAATTTAAAAAGACGAGAACAGGGGAATTCACATACCGAGCCGTAAAATCTCGAAGATTCTTCCTAAAACAAAAAGGGGAAAAAAAATACATATATAGACCTCCGTTAGTGTTTTTTTTTTTTTTTACACTCTCAACATAAATTTCAAATATAGTAATTAGGTGGAACCTGGCAAGCATGGTATCGGTCACCCATGAGGTGTTTATACGGGACAGACGCCGCCAGCACGTGGATCTGAATACTTTTGTAATTGCATGTAATTAAACATTTAGCATAGCCGCTGAGTTATTCAATAAAATGTATCTGTATAGCGCCACCTGCTGTTTGTTCTATTCCTTATTTCTCTGTCCAACACTCCAAGATGGCCGCACATGCTCAGTTTTATCCTTCAACTGCCTCCTGAGAGGGCTGCTGCAGGAAGGACACCCCTGATTAGCTGCAGCAGAAAGGACACTCCCCTTGAGCTGGCAGACCGATATAAATCTAGGAGGGCAATGAATGGGGAGATCTCGGGATCTATGGAAGGTACAGGGCTGGTTCTATATGATAAAGGATTTTCATTTTTTTCACATTAATCATGGGATAACCCCTTTAACGTTCTCAGCGCCGCTAGTTGTTTCTGTTGTTCTGCTCTGTTAGAGGAGGAGAGCGATGAAAATAACGGAAGCGCCGGATTTGGCACATAACTGAAATCAATGGAACAGAACAGACCCCACTGACTATAATGGGGTCCGTTTTGTGTCCATTCAGGCCCCCCAATGCAGATGTGAACATGCCCTCTATAGTACGGCCATGTGTGACGAGTCCCCTGCGGATTATCCACACCGGAAAATCCGCAGTAACCAAAAGATGCAGATTCTGTTGCGGAAATTCTGCGGGGTTGGCCACGGATTTCACCCTTGGCATGGCAAAGGGCGAAATCTGCGACATTTTCTCACAGAAAACGTGTCAGAAGCATGTTGAGGTCACTGCTACTGAAAATGTGGCGGATTTTCCGTGTGCAACTTTACAGCTTTTAAGCCACGCGTGGCCGTTCCCTTGCAGTGCCACACAAAACACAGATATTATATGGCTGTAGCAAAACGGATTCACAATGGAGGTCATCAAGCGTTTTTAGACGCATAAGGGTCTCTACCAGGGGTTACGGTACTCCAGCTATTGTGAAACTATAACTCCCAGCATGCATTATTGCTCTGCCCTTCTCAGAACTCCCATAGAAATGAATGAGGCATGCTGGGAGTTGTAGTTTCACAACGGCTGGAGAGCTAAAGGTTGCCGACTCCTGGTCTACACACTGAGTGCAGCCATTACACTTGTCTGACTCCAGGGCTGTGAAACAAGTCTCCCGCCATTTCTGTCAGGTCACTCGGGGGCAGCCATTTTCAAGTTGACACACCAATTCTACATGGCATATATAGACATAAAATACAGGATTTCCCTCCAGTCAATGTGTGGACAGACAAGGCCTCACTTATGAAAACTACTGCACAGAAACGTGATGTGACGCCCCTAGCAACCAATCAGAACCCAGCTCTCATTTCCCAAATGCAGCTTAACAGGTGAAAGCAGCAATCTCATTGGTTGCCATGAGCAACACCTTGACTTCTGGGCCGTATTTACTGTAGATGAAGCTCAGCAGCCATTGCGGCCACTGTTCACTTTTTCCTGTCAGTTTACAAAATGAAAGCTCATCACTTAAAGGCCACTGACTCCCCTACCCCATATTTTCCCATATTACATCAGCGTATCACAAGTTAGTCATTGTTTTATTTGTGTGGTGGTTTCTAATCTGTACTATTAGAAAGATGGAGCACAATTGGTCGACATAGCGCCATTTTCAAATGATGTACCGGATTCGGTGACAACATGCACAAATCCATATAAAGCGCACAAAATGAAGCTGAAAGAAATTAAAGGGCTTGTTCATTTTTGGCATCTCAGCACACAGCCATGGAAAGTATGTCAGCTATATCCATATACAGATTATTATTAGGGCTCATTCAGACGGCCGTATGCTGTCCGCAAAAATACTGAATGCTGTCCGTTTTTTGGCGGATCCGCTAAAAAACGGATAGCATTCAGTATTTTTGCGGACCCATAGACTTCAATGGGGCCATGTCCTGATTTTCACAGACAAGTATAGGACATATTTCATTTGTTTTGCGAAACCCTAGACTAGAAAAGGGCCCCATAGAAGTGAATGGGTCAGCATTTAGTCCGCAAAAAAACGGATACGCATTTCTGCGGATAGCAAACGGCCGTCTGAATGAGCCCTTAAAATCATGTAGGCCTGGACTACAGGTATAGGGACATATAATCAGTTTATCTAATCATGATTGAATGCAAGGTCTCGTTCACACTGGCGCATATCATCTCTAATCTAATGGAGTTTTCTGACATATTTTAGGCATCAAGGGAGAATAGCTCCATAAATACGACATGAGATGGAACAGGGCAAAATCATATGAAATCTGACAGAAAAACCTGCGAATTCAAGGCATGCTATGTAAAGTCGCGCCCCGAACAGTCCTATGTGCAACCTCATCCAAAACCAGTGCTGTACTACAACAATGTGGAGATAGCCCAAAGACCATTCTGCTGGGGTGTGAAAGGTCTTTAAGGGGTTATCTAACCTGGACCCGCACCTATCTCTAGACCAAAGCTCCCGACTAGTGGTGATCCAGCATCCTCGGCCAAACGCCAGTTCGGCACGAGCATCTCGATGCTTGGCACATGGCGGTATTCGGCCGACATTATCTGCGCTACATCTCCTTTGTAACGTGTGCGCATCCCAAAAATATCTGTGATATCCAGTGTACTTTTTCCGTAGACGGTGTCCACTGCGGACAGTGACATTACTTGGGGTATATCTCCTGTGTAACGTTTCCACATCCTAAATACCTGTGACATTCCCTGTAATTTTTTATTAGCCGCTGCTGACATCAGCGACATTATCTGAGGTATATCTCCTGTGTGACGTTTCCACATCCCAAATACCTTTTTTAAATTTTTTGCGCATACACTTACAAATCCTACGCTACTTTACATGTGAAACTTTCAAGCATATATAACATTTAATATGAAGAAGGCGAGCAGTAAGGGACAGGGAACTGGCCATGATGCTGATGGTGCACACAGAGGCCGTGGCCCTGGGCGCGTTGAAACTGTGCCTGCTGCCAGAGCACAAGAAAAACAATCATCCACAATACCTAGCTTCAAGTCCTAGTTTGCAGGGGGGGCACAGGACAATGCTCTCGAAGTCAGACCAGTGTGACCAGGTGGTCGGTTGGATTGCAGCAGATAATACTTCCAGTCGGTTAAGCACCACCCTGTCTTCCACCAAGTCCAGTCTCAGTAGCCAAGAGTCTGGTCAACACAATCCTCCCTCTGATACGCCTTCCTCCCACCATGGAGAGTCTTGCCAAACAAGTGATCCCACACTCAGATATTCCGAGGAGCTCTTTTCAGCGCCATTCCTTCATTTGGGACTCTCGACAAGCACGCTTGAAGAGGGACATGAGATCTTGTGCCCCGATTTCCAAAAACTCTTGAGCATCCACAGTCACAAGAAGATGACAGTGGGGAACAGCAATTAGTGTTTCATGAGGTTGATGATGATGATGAGACACAGTTGCCAATAAGTCAACGCCAATTAGTGTCTCAAGAGGTTGATGATGAGGATGATATATGATGAAGTGGAGAACCGCACTCAATTATATGGACTCTGGTGCCAATCAAGGGCTGAGACCAGCCAATGTACATATAGTGAAATTGATGATGAGTATGAGACACAGTTGTCAATAACTGAAGTTGTTGTTAGGTCAACAAGTCAGGAGGATGAGCAGAGTGAGGAAGTGTAGGAGGAGGTGGTGGACGATGAAGTAACTGACCCAACCTGGGAAGATGGAAAGCCGAGCGAGGACAGCAGTAAGGAGGGGGAGGGATCCGCAGCACCGCAACAGGCTGGAAGAGGCAGTGGGGTAGCAAAAGGGAGAACGCGGGCTACACCAAACAGGCCCGCAACTGTTCCCCCGGAGCACACCCTTGCGGCAATCTCCATTGCCAAGGAATAGGTGTTCCGCAGTCTGGCGCTTTTTTGAGGAAAGTGTGGACGACAAAAGAATTGTAATTTACAACCTGTGCCATACAAAAATGCGCAGGGGCAGGAATACTAGCAACCTCACCACCACTAGCATGATCCGCCACATGGCATTCAAAGCACCGTAATAGGTGGGCCGAACGCCTGGGTCCACAATCTGTGTGTGCGGGTTACACCACTGCCTCCTCTTCCACTGCGTTACATGCTGGCCAATCCCCTGTCAAAGGCGCAGCCCCGGATGCCTCCCGCCCTGCACCTTTGCAAGCACCATCAGCGACCACATCCACTTCCGTGTCCCAGCGCAGCGTACAAACGTCCTTACCCCAACCATTTGAACGCAAGCGCAAATACCCAGCCACCCACCCACAGGCCATAGCACTAAATGCGCAACTTTCCAAATTACTGGCTGTGGAAATTTTGCTCTTTAGGCTTGTGGACACTGAGGCCTTCCGCAGCCTGATGTCAGCGGCCTTCCCCAGTTACGCAGTCCCCACTATTTTTCAAGGGGGCCGTGCCCCCCTTACACCAGCATGTGTCCCGTAACATCACCTGTGCCCTGACCAACGCAGTTACTGGGAAGGTCCAATTAACCACTGACACATGGACAAGTGCTTTTGGACAGGGACGCTACATTTCCCTGACGGCACACTGGGTGAACGTTGTGGGGGCCGGGAGCGAGTCGTGCCCTGGGATGGCACAGGTGCTACCGACAGCCATCCCAGGGTACGACCATCAGTCGGTAGCTGGAAGCAGTGTAGCACTGCTGTGGGGAAGCATCAACACGCCGTGCTTAAGCAGATCTGCTTAGGTGATAAACAGCACACGGCCGCAGAGCTGTGGCAGGGGATAAGGGACCAGACTGAGCTGTGGCTCTCACTACTCAACCTTGAACCAGGCATGGTTGTGTCTGATAATGGCCGTAACTTGGTGGTGGCTTTGGATCTCGTTGAGATGACACACATCCCATGCCTAGCCCACGTCTTCAACTTAGTGGTTCAGCAGTTTCTCAAAACCTACCCCAATTTGCCTGACCTACTGGTGAAGTTGCACCACGTGTGTGCCCATTTCCACAAGTCATCGACAGCTTCCGACGGTCTGTCAACGCTGCAGCAACGCTTACATTTGCCAGCTAACCGACTGTTGTGCGACGGGAGCACGTGCTAAAACTCGACGTTCCATATGTTGGCCAGGCTTTGTGAGCAGCAGAGGGCAGTAGTGGAATACCAGCTGCAACATGGTCGTCGCCTTTCCAGTCAGCTTCCTCTCTTCACAAGCGAGGAGTGGGCATGGATGTCTGACCTCTGTGAGGTTTTAAGAAACTTTGAGGAATCAACACAGATGGTGAGCGGCAATAACGCTATTATCAGCGTCACCATCCCACTTCTGTGTCTACTCGAACGCTCGCTGCTCACAATTAAGGCCGACGCTTTGCATGTGGAAGAGGTGGAAATGGGGGAAGACATTACACAGGGTGATAGCCAGAACACCCTCAGTTCGTCTTCTCAGCGCAAACTGGGTGATGATGATGAGGAGGAGGAGCTGGAGACGGTTGCCTCCGCTACAGAGGGTAGTACCCATGGAAGTTTAATTCTATCTGTTTAGCGTGGATGGGCAGAAGAGGAGGAAGAGGATGAGGAGATTGAGAGTCATCCTCCTGATGACGACAGCGAAGTCTTGCCTGTTGGGACTCTGGCACACATGGCTGACTTTATGTTAGGCTGCCTTTCCCGTGACCCACGCGTTTTACGCATTTTGGACAACACCGATTACTGGTTGTTCACCCTTCTCGACCCCCGCTACAAAGAGAACTTCTCATCTCTCATTTCTCTGGTGGAGATGACAAGCAAAACGGTGCAATACCAGAAGGTCCTTGTGGAAAAATTGCTCAAAAAATAAAAAATAAAAAGAGTCCGTAGTTCCTTGGGCAACCGAGGAGGGGAGACGAGGGGAACACACAGCAGTTCCAAAAGAGGCAGGGCAACACTCTCCAAAGACAAAGTTTCATGACACCCCGCCAGCACCCTCACCCTGATGAGCGGCCTAGTGTCACAAGGAGGTAAAAATTTTGGAAGATGGTGAAGGAGTACATAGCAGACCGTGTCAACGTCCTCAATGATCCCTCAGTGCCTTACAACTACTGGGTGTCCAAGCTGGACACGTAGCACGAACTGGCGCTCTCCGCCTTGGAGGTGCTGGCCTGCCCTGCCGCCAGCGTTTTGTCAGAGCGGGTATTTAGTGCTGCTGGTGGCATAATAACTGTTAAGCGTATCCGCCTGTCAACTGAAAATGCTGACAGGTTGACTCTTATCAAAATAAACTAGGCCTGGATTGCCCCTGACTTCTCCACTCCACCAGAGGAAAGTGGCTGAACATAAAGGCACTTTAAATGCGTTTTTTATAATGTACTGAATACACTGCATTCCCATGAACCCCTTCCACCACAAAAAAGGGCATATGGTTTAATCTTCCTTTTCTCGTCCTGCTCCGCCTCCTCTTCCATCACATCAACATGCTTATTAGTCAGCCCTCACTAATGTTGTAGAGCAGGGATGGCCAACCTGAGGCTCTCCAGCTGTTGGACAACTCCCATCATGCCCGGACAGACTACAGCTATCAGCCTACAGCAGGGCATGGTGGGAGTTGTAGTTTTACAACAGCTGGAGTGCCGCAGGTTGGCCATGCCTGTGGTAGAGGGTCAGCTCACCAGCAGGCCCTCAACCATGTTTTAGAGAGTCAGCTCACCAGCAGGCCCTCAACCATAAAGTTTTAGAGGGTCAGCTCACCAGCAGGCCCTCAACCATAATGTTTTAGAGGGTCAGCTCACCAGCAGGCCCTCAACCATAAAGTTTTAGAGGGTCAGCTCACCAGCAGGCCCTCAACCATAATGTTTTAGAGGGTCAGCTCACCAGCAGGCCCTCAACCATAAAGTTTTAGGGGGTCAGCTCACCAGCAGGCCCTCAACCATAATGTTTTAGAGGGTCAGCTCACCAGCAGGCCCTCAACCATAATATTTTACAGGGTCAGCACACCTGCAGGCCCTCAACCATAATATTTTACAGGGTCAGCACACCTGCAGGCCCTCGCATATAATGTTTTACAGGGTCAGCTCACCAGCAGGCCCTTACCTACAATCTTTTAGAGGGTCAGCTTACCAGCAGGCCCTCACCTACAAGCACCCGAGCATCCCAAAGTGTTCTACTCGAGTACCCGAGCATCCCAAGGTGTTCAACCCAAGCACCTGAGCACTTTGGTACTCGATTAACACTACTCTCGACGCATGCGCTGCCGCCCTCCATTAATTTCTATGGGAGTGCCGAAAACTGCCGAGTGGTGGCTCGGCTATTTTCTGCATTTGCATTGAAGTGAATATAGAGCGGTGGTCGCGCTTGTGCGGTGCGCTCTCCATTTGTTTCTATGGGACTTCTATGGCACGCTGCTGAGCTATTTTCAACGCTTCCACAAAAATGAATGCGCTCTCCTGAACTCTGGGTGCAGATGGGACCCCCACCTATCTGACATAACCTAGCAATATAATAATCAATATAAAAGTCAAATATTACCTCAAGGCACAGGACCCTGTATATTACAAACATGGATTTATTGACAAATCTCATAGTGAAACAAACTAAAAATAAAAAACATAAAATCACACAAACATATTGGAAACCCTAATACCTATAAGTATTAACATACAAAGAACAAATACAACAATAAGACACTACCCCAATAAATATATATATATACACAAAATCTAGGATTTTTTTCTATGGATTATATAGGGGTTTCTAATATGTTTGTACGATTTAAAACTCTTAGTCTGTTTCACTATACGTGATATATATATACACACATAGCTGTCTTCTCTAGTGTCAATAAAACCCATGTCTGTAGTATATAGGGTCCCCTGCCTTGAGCGATTATTTGACTTCTACTTGATTATTATAATGTTGTGACGCTCTATAACGCACATAGGGCGGTGTCATATTACTAGGCACAAAGGACGATCTACTATTTATTATAAACTATTTTTTAAAAACTTTGGAAGGGTAAAGCCATGTGTATTTTTATCATTTACTGTACGTATCCCACCAACGTTCAGACAACCCCTTTGAGGGCGCTTACACGCATGGATTTAGCACCATTATTTATTTTCTAGCAGCTCCGTTTTTTTGTGGTGTTTTTGGCGCATAGCGTGTTTGTGCTCACTAGCGCTTTCTTCATAATGTTTCTCCCCTATAAGGAGAGTGATATGAAACCACCTGAAAAACCAAAAATTCCAAGGGAAAACTGGCAACCAATCAGCTTCCACGTTTCATTTTCCAAAGGAGCTCTGAAAAATGAAAGGTGGAACCTGATTGGTTGCTATGGGCAACTGAGCCAGTTCTACTTTACACCAGTTTTGATAAACCTCAAACCCTTGCACTTATTCTGATGGGGTTTTATTTTTCTAAACGCCTGCAAATTCATGCTTGATCACCGAGACCCCCACGGTTTCGAGACCCCCCCCCCCCCATTACATAATGCAGGGCCCACTCCGTTCAAAGCGTACAGGACTGGGTACAAGGGTCAGTGCTGTCTATCGCCGTCAGTCCTACAGGCTTTGAATGGAAACCCAGCGAGCATGTGTGACCACCGATTGTGCAGTGAGGGGCTCTAGACCTCCATTTTAGTGACTGGTGCGGGGGTCCCAACAATCTTATCTATCACATATCCTGTGGATAAATGGTAGTTGCTAATAACCCCGTCCAGCGGTGCTCAACACGCCAGCTGTTAAGAAACTACAACTCCCAGCATGCACACTAGCTCAGCTGTTCTCAAAACTGCCAAAGAAGTGAATGGAGCATGCTGGGAGTTGTAGTTTAACAGCTAAAGCACCGGAGGTTGCTAAGCCCTGACGTAGAGCCCATGTGTGTGCAGGCCGGAGAGTCACCCGTCACGACTGACCCTACACGTGCCCCCATCATCTTCACACTTGGTGCCCAATGCTATGGCGAGGCAGCTGCACACGATGGCGCTACAGTCTCTAGTGTAGGATATGGCAGCGCTATATGGGCAGTATAGAGTACACTATGACCCGCCATGTCCGGATGTAAATACTACATGCGCGGCTGCGCCCATCCAAACAGAAAGTGATGCCATCTGTCTATGACACCGCCAGATGACATCATGCCCCTGGTTGGGACGGTGGGCGCCATATCACGTATAGCGACGTACATGAAACATGAAAAAAATTAAGCTGTACTATATTTCGGAAAAAAAATATATACAAAAATGACATTAATACGTGCACCACAGGCCTCATGCACACGACCGTTGTGCGTTTTGCGGTCCGCAAATTAAGGATCCGCAAAACACTGATGGCGTCCGTGTGCGCTCCGCAATTTGCAGAACGGCACGGACAGCCATTAATGTAACCGAACTTGTGTTTAAATCGCGTTACCACGGACCATGACCCGAACCTTAGACGCCAATCTTAAAACACAAGTTCGCTCAACGCTAATACCCGCCTATTATCCGCAAAACGGACAAGTTATATATTTTTTGCGTGATGCGGACAGCACACGGATTGAAGTGAATGGGTCCGCATCCGAGACGCAGACCAAAGCAACGTTCGCGTGCATGAGGCCTTACAATGAAAAAAGCGGAGGTAGTCCCACCACGTCGACCCGCCAGTGAGAACGGTACGTTTACCCCATAGGCCAGGGTGGGCGATTCTCGATTATTCTAAGGCCTCATGCACACGACCGTTGTTGTGTTCCGTGTCCGTTGTTCTGTTTTCCATGATTTGACTTTCAATGGGTCCGTTGAAAACTTGGATAATGCACCGTTTGTCACCCACGTCCGTGATCCGTGTTTCCAGTCCGTCAAAAAAATAATTATATATTTTTTTTTCACGAACAACGGTTCGCAGACCCATTCAAGTCAATGGGTCTGTGAAAAAACACGGAGGCACACAAGATTGTCATCCGCGTCCGTTTTTTTCCTATCATTTGCAAGGCAAACTTGACTTACACTTTCCATCATGTCTGGTGATCCTCCAAAAATCATGGAAGACACACGGAAACAAAAACGGATCACGGTCGTGTGCATGAGGCCTTAGGTATGCGATAAAGAAGAGTGCGCCAATTATTTCATCACGGCAGTCGACGACCATGCGATTATCTCATTAATAAATGTTCGCAGCGCAGCCATAGAGATGAGAGGGGGTCGAAAACACCCCCCAAAAAAAAAAAAAAAGACCCTTCTCGGTTATTTTTGCGCGCCGCGCTACGACCGCGTTCATTTCTATGGCTGCACTGCCAAGATCGCTATGTAACCCCATGCCTAAAAACTCACAATCCATCCAATTATTTTAAGAATATATATATATATATATATATACACGAGCGCAGAACGCTCATCGCGACTCACCGGTGACCAATCCGGTCAGACCGGGTATTTAGAAGATTTTCTCCTTACGTCTATAATATTATATCATAATAGGGACTACTCAGATCCCCCAGTATCAGAATTTAAAGGGAACCTCCCTCTCTGGGATCCAGCTGGGCCACAATCCACAGACCACCATCGCGACTCACCGGTGACCGATCCGGTCAGACCGGGTATTTAGAGGATTTTCCCCTTACGTCTATAATAGGGACTACTCAGATCCCCCAGTATCAGAATTTAAAGGGAACCTCCCTCTCTGGGATCCAGCTGGGCCACAATCCACAGACCACCTTTGTGGCCTTAAAGGGGAACACACCACATAATGGGGGGGGGGGCGAGCAGCCCACAGGGGAGAGCCTCTGCCCCCCCATCTCAGACGGAAATCGGATGTGCACTCACGTCGCTTTCAACCTCGATGTCATCGTTATCGCTCATGCTTTCATATACCCGCAAGGAGGAAGCCGTGACCCGGGGAGATCAGACGGGGTGGAAGGGCAGATCCGTGGTGAAGGCGAAGTAGGAACTAAACAAAAACAAAAAAAAAAGAAAACAAAAAAAAAAAAAAAAGAAACGAAGGCGCAGGGGACAAAACAACCCGAGTGAGGGGGAACTGCAGGAAGGGGGAGACCTCACTGTGCCCAGGAAAACAGATCAGCGGAAGCCACACGTGACTAGACACTGCTAGGGAGCATTAGCCAGAGCTGTGGCCTCCGACACGGGGAGAGCGCTGAGGATGCCGGGAAACGTAGTGCGCGAGAGCCCTCCCAGACAGCGAGAGTGCGCGGCTCGGAACTACACGTCCCACTGCGCTCGGGGCCGAGACGGCGCATGCGCGCGCTCCGCGGTGGCTGCCGGAAGTTGTAGTTTACGCTCAGATGGTTTCCCGGAAGACAGCTGGAGACACGTGGAGGCTGCTGGGTGCAGTGTTTTTGGGCAGTGCTGAAGGGGGGAAAGTGGCAGGCTTGTGATGTGGACAGCGGGGACTGCTGCTCACTGGTGTGGGTTTGGTGTGGATGTTGAGCTCAGTAGTCCCAGGTTAGCTGGTGGGATGGTCTTTTGAGATCTACATCCATACATTGCAGCATTACAAGCCTTAAAGGGATTCTCTGCACTTGGAGGCATTTTAAAGGGGAGTAGAGATTCCTGGCATAAATGTCTGATCACAGGGATCCTAGAGATTCTTAGAAAATGTGGGGGTGTGCCTTCCCCCCTGGTGACAGGTTGGATATTGTATGACAGAGTGATCTCATTCTCAGGGAAACAGTCATCAAATCCCGGTGTCAAGGAAATGATCAACTGATCCTGTTGTCAGGGAAACGGTGACTGACCTATTCTCAGGGAAAAAGTGATCCTGTTGCCAGGGAAACAGTCGTGTGATCCTGTTCTCAGGGGAAACAGTCGTGTGATCCTGTTCTCAGGGGAAACAGTCGTGTGATCCTGTTCTCAGGAGAAACAGTCGTGTGATCCTGTTCTCAGGAGAAACAGTCGTGTGATCCTGTTCTCAGGAGAAACAGTCGTGTGATCCTGTTCTCAGGAGAAACAGTCGTGTGATCCTGTTCTCAGGAGAAACAGTCGTGTGATCCTGTTCTCAGGAGAAACAGTCGTGTGATCCTGTTCTCAGGAGAAACAGTCGTGTGATCCTGTTCTCAGGAGAAACAGTCGTTGTGATCCTGTTCTCAGGAGAAACAGTCGTGCGATCCTGTTCTCAGGGGAAAACAGTCGTGCGATCCTGTTCTCAGGGGAAACAGTCGTTGCGATCCTGTTCTCAGGGGAAACAGTCGTGCGATCCTGTTCTCAGGGGAAACAGTCGTGCGATCCTGTTCTCAGGGGAAACAGTCGTGCGATCCTGTTCTCAGGGGAAACAGTCGTGCGATCCTGTTCTCAGGGGAAACAGTCGTGCGATCCTGTTCTCAGGGGAAACAGTCGCGCGATCCTGTTCTCAGGGGAAGCAGTCGCGCGATCCTGTTCTCAGGGGGGGGAAGCAGTCGCGCGATCCTGTTCTCAGGGGGGGGAAGCAGTCGCGCGATCCTGTTCTCAGGGGGGGGAAGCAGTCGCGCGATCCTGTTCTCAGGGGGGGGAAGCAGTCGCGCGATCCTGTTCTCAGGGGGGGGGGAAAGCAGTCGCGCGATCCTGTTCTCAGGGGGGGGGGAAGCAGTCGCGCGATCCTGTTCTCAGGGGGGGAGGAAGCAGTCGCGCGATCCTGTTCGCAGGGGGGGGAAGCAGTCGCGCGATCCTGTTCTCAGGGGGGGGAAGCAGTCGCGCGATCCTGTTCTCAGGGGGGGGGGGGGAAGCAGTCGCGCGATCCTGTTCTCAGGGGGGGGAAGCAGTCGCGCGATCCTGTTCTCAGGGGGGGGAAGCAGTCGCGCGATCCTGTTCTCAGGGGGGGGAAGCAGTCGCGCGATCCTGTTCTCAGGGGGGGGAAGCAGTCGCGCGATCCTGTTCTCAGGGGGGGGGGAAAGCAGTCGCGCGATCCTGTTCTCGGGGGGGGGGGGGGAAGCAGTCGCGCGATCCTGTTCTCGGGGGGGGGGGGGGGGGGGGGGAGCAGTCGCGCGATCCTGTTCTCAGGGGAAACAGTCATCTAATCCCGGTGTCAAGGAAATGATCCTCTAACCCTGTTGTCAGGGAAATGGTCAACTCATCCTGTTGTCAGGGAAACGGTGACCTATTCTCAGGGAAAAAGTGATCTTGTTGCCAGGGAAACAGTCAACCGATCCTGTTCTCAGGGAAACAGTCATCTGATCCTATTTGCAGGGAGACCATCAACCGATCCTGTTCTCAGGGGGGGAAGCAGTCGCGCGATCCTGTTCTCAGGGGGGGAAGCAGTCGCGCGATCCTGTTCTCAGGGGGGGGAAGCAGTCGCGCGATCCTGTTCTCAGGGGGGGGGAAGCAGTCGCGCGATCCTGTTCTCAGGGGGGGGGAAGCAGTCGCGCGATCCTGTTCTCAGGGGGGGGGGGGGGAAGCAGTCGCGCGATCCTGTTCTCAGGGGGGGGGGGGGAAGCAGTCGCGCGATCCTGTTCTCAGGGGGGGGGGGGGGGGGAAGCAGTCGCGCGATCCTGTTCTCAGGGGGGGGGGGGAAAGCAGTCGCGCGATCCTGTTCTCAGGGGGGGGGGGGAAGCAGTCGCGCGATCCTGTTCTCAGGGGGGGGGGGGAAGCAGTCGCGCGATCCTGTTCTCGGGGGGGGGGGGGAGGAGCAGTCGCGCGATCCTGTTCTCAGGGGGGGGGGGGGGGGGAAAGCAGTCGCGCGATCCTGTTCTCAGGGGGGGGGGAAGCAGTCGCGCGATCCTGTTCTCAGGGGGGGGGGGGAGCAGTCGCGCGATCCTGTTCTCGGGGGGGGGGGGAGGAGCAGTCGCGCGATCCTGTTCTCGGGGGGGGGGGGGGGGGGGGAGGAGCAGTCGCGCGATCCTGTTCTCGGGGGGGGGGGAGCAGTCGCGCGATCCTGTTCTCGGGGGGGGGAGCAGTCGCGCGATCCTGTTCTCGGGGGGGGGGGGGGAGCAGATCGCGCGATCCTGTTCTCGGGGGGGGGGGGGGGAGCAGTCGCGCGATCCTGTTCTCGGGGGGGGAGCAGTCGCGCGATCCTGTTCTCGGGGGGGGGGGGGGGAGCAGTCGCGCGATCCTGTTCTCGGGGGGGGGGGGGGGGGAGCAGTCGCGCGATCCTGTTCTCGGGGGGGGGGGGGGGAAGCAGTCGCGCGATCCTGTTCTCGGGGGGGGGGGAGCAGTCGCGCGATCCTGTTCTCGGGGGGGGGGGGGGGAAGCAGTCGCGCGATCCTGTTCTCGAGGGGGGGGAAGCAGTCGCGCGATCCTGTTCTCAGGGGGGGAAGCAGTCGCGCGATCCTGTTCTCAGGGGGGGGGAAGCAGCCGCGCGCTCCTGTTCTCGGGGGGGGGGGGGGAGCAGTCGCGCGATCCTGTTCTCAGGGGGGGAAGCAGTCGCGCGATCCTGTTCTCGGGGGGGGGGAAGCAGTCGCGCGATCCTGTTCTCGGGGGGGGGGGGGGAGCAGTCGCGCGATCCTGTTCTCAGGGGGGAAGCAGTCGCGCGATCCTGTTCTCAGGGGGGGGGAAGCAGTCGCGCGATCCTGTTCTCAGGGGGGGGGAAGCAAGTCGCGCGATCCTGTTCTCAGGGGGGGGAAGCAGTCGCGCGATCCTGTTCTCAGGGGGGGGAAGCAGTCGCGCGATCCTGTTCTCAGGGGGGGGAAAGCAGTCGCGCGATCCTGTTCTCAGGGGGGAAGCAGTCGCACGATCCTGTTCTCAGGATTTGTTTGAAGTATTGTGTTGATTTTTATTTGTTTTTCATATGCAAGGCAGCTTTCTCGTGTACATGTGACGTTTCGGTCCTACTTGGACCTTTTTCAAACACTAAATGAGAAAATACAAGAATTCATATGAGTATCAGAGAATTTGACAAATTGAGACCTTTGGATATATGGATAGACTATACTCTGCTCAAGGGGACCCGGCAGAGTATAGTCTATCTAATAGGTCTCACTTTGTGAAATTGGATCTATCTCATAATATGTAACAATATTGTCATCCTTAAAGGGATTCTGTCACCTCATTTTACCCTATAGAGCTGCGGACATGCACAGCTAGATTGCCGCTAGCATGTCCGCAATATACCTGTCCCATAGGGCTGTGTGCTTTTATTGTGTTTAACCCCTTAGGGACGCATGACGTACCGGTACGGCATGTTTCCCCGAGTCCTTAAGGACCCATGACGTACCGGTACGTCATGAGTTTAAACCGCGATTGCGGCGCGGCGGGGGTTAATCGGAACAGGATGCCCGCTGAAATCATTCAGCGGGCATCCTATAACAACGCTGGGGGGGGGTGACCCCCCGTATCGGCGATCGCCGCAAACCGCAGATCAATTCAGACCTGCAGTTGCGGCGGCGGTACCATCAGGTCCCCATGCGGCTGTGGGGGGGATCCGATGGCATGGAAGGCAGCGCGATGTCTAAGGAATGCATTGTAAAGGAATATACCACCCAAAGTTCAAGTCCCAAAGTGGGACAAAAAATAAAGTGAAAAAAAAGTTGAAAAAATAAAGTTTTCCCCCCAAAAAATTAAAGTTTCAAGTAAAAATAAACAAAAATTAAATTTTCCCCAAATAAAGTAAAAAAAAATTGGTAAAAAATAGGGGGGAAAAAAAGTATACATATTAGGTATCGCCGCGTCCGTATCGACCGGCTTTATAAACATATCACATGACCTGAACCCTCAGATGAACACCATAAAAAATAAAAACTGTGCTAAATAAACAATTTTTTGTCACCTTACATCACAAAAAGTGTAATATCAAGCGATCAAAAAGTCATATGCATTCATATTCCTAGACTCTTTTTTCACAATCTTTTGAAAATGTTGATCCAGTTTCTTCAAGTTGTTCCACATATTACAGTGTGGTATCCCATTGGGTACTGTGCTTCTTTGCCTAAAAATTGCCATTTGTTATATTACCACCTTATTCTGTGAACTCCGTTCAATCTCGGATTCATGACTGTTTTGATTCTTGGTAATTGAAAATGAAAATGGAAAATCTTAAATAAAGAATTTACAAAAAAAAAAAAGTCATATGCACCCCAAAATAGTGCCAATCAAACCGTCATCTCATTCTGCAAAAAATGAGATCCTACCTAAGATAATCGCCCAAAAACTGAAAAAACTATGGCTCTCAGACTATGGAGACACTAAAACATGATTTTTTTTTTTATTGTGTAAAACTTACATAAATAAAAAAAAGTATACATATTAGGTATCGCCGCGTCCGTATCGACCGGCTCTATAAAAATATCACATGACCTAACCCCTCAGATAAACACCGTAAAAAATTTTAAATAAAAACTGTGCTAAATAAACAATTTTTTCCCCTCCCCACGACAGCACCATAGAGAGAGGGATCCACCCCCAGGGACAGGAAACCTACAGAAATAAAAGGGTGGAGCCTCTCCTCCTATTCAGCCTTAAAAAAACACAAGGGGATGTTGAATGTCAGGATAAAAATTTCAGACACAACCAGAAGGAGTCTATCTTTGTGGCTGGACAGGGACAATCTAGTTCAGGGGGTTCCATGGTCCTACCCAGATCCTATGGTCCTGACCACGGATGCGAGCCCTTGGGGGTGGGGTGCCCACATTCGACAATACAATTTTCAGGGTCTATGGTCCCCTTTTCAAAAATCATTCTCTTCCAACTGGAAAGAGTTGGTAGCTGCAGGAAAATTATCAGCGATGCTAGAGAAACAAGTCAGCCACGTATCGGCCCTCCACATAAAAGGAAAGGAGAATGTTCAAGCAGATTTTCTCAGCAGACATCCATTAAAGCAAGGGGAATGGTCCCTGAACACCTCAGTATTTTCCAGGATCAGTGCGTCATGGGGCATGCCAGTCATAGATCTCTTCAGTACAAGCCAGAACAAGAAGGTGGAAGTCTTTTGTTCCCTAAATCCAAGAGAATCCCCATATGGGGTGGATGCTTTTCTACTGAAGTGGGACTTTCCCCTAGCATATGCTTTTCCCCCCTTCCAGTTGATTCCAGCAGTCCTAAGAAAGATCAGAGAGGACAGGGCAAGGGTCATCCTTATTGCCCCCTTTTGGCCCAAGAGGGCATGGTTCACCCTGCTCCGGACGATGTCGATCTCAAAACCCTGGATTCTGCAGGACCTGCCGGATCTGTTGTCCCAAGGTCCAGTTTTTCATCAGGCGGTCAGTGGTCTCCATCTGACTGCATGGAATTTGAACGGAGCTTATTGATCAAAAAAGGTTTCTCCCAGGAGCTCATCACGACCTTGCTTAAAAGCAGAAAACCTGTTACCATTTCCATCTATGCCAGAACTTGGAAGAAATTTATTGAATTCAGTAATCTGAACCCAGGGCATTTACCCTTGTCTGTCCCTATTTCCCAGGTTCTGGAATTTTTACAGAAAGGCCTTTCCTTAGGTCTTGCTAAGAGTACCCTTAAGGTACAGGTCTCTGCCCTGTCAGTTCTATTCGAGCAGAACTTTGCCTCCAATCCATGGATCACTAGATTCTTTAAAGCGGTAGATAGGATGACGCCAGTTTTATCCCCTAGAGTTCCCCCGTGGGATCTTAACATTGTGCTTAACTCCTTAACCAAAGTACCCTTTGAACCTATTGATTCTGTAAGCATAAAGCTTCTTACTTTCAAGCTTGTTTTGCTAGTGGCCCTCACTACTGCTAGAAGGATAAGCGAGTTACAGGCCATTTCCATTAACCCCCCTTTCACTATAATTCTGGAGGATAGAGTTATCATTTTGCCTGATCCGGCCTTTTTACCCAAGGTGTCATCTAAATCAGCGGTCCCCAACCGCCGGGCCGTGGAGGATTGTTAGCCGGGCCGCGGCGATCAGGCTCTGTACTAATGAAGCGCTTCCATTATGGAAGCGCTTCATTAGTACAGAAGGACCAGGAAGCGGTGAGGGATCTGTACTCACCGCTTCCTGGTCCTCGGCTATCGGCTGTGCAGGGCTGCGCACAGCGTAAGGTCGCTCTGTGACCTCACACTGTGCGCCGCTATACACAGCCAGAGTCGACAGCAGAATGAAGAGGATCGCGATGGTGACCAGAAACAGGAGAGGTAAGTGTTTTATTATTTTATTTTTATTTGCACTGGGGGCTGATGGCTGACATGAGGGGCTAATGGGGGGCTTATGGCTAACATGAGGGGCTAATGTGGGGCTTATGGCTGACATGAGGGGCTTATGGCTGACATGAGGGGCTAATGGGGGCTTATGGCTGACATGAAGGGCTAATGGGGGGCTTATGGCTGACATGAAGGGCTAATGGGGGGCTTATGGCTGACATGAGGGGCTAATGGGGGGCTTATGGCTGATATGAGGGGCTAATGGGGGCTTATGGCTGACATGAAGGGCTAATGGGGGCTTATGGCTGACATGAGGGGCTAATGGGGGGCTTATGGCTGACATGGGGGGCTTATGGCTAACATGAGGGGCTAATGGGGGGCTTATGGCTGACATGAGGGGCTAATGGGGGGCTTATGGCTGACATGAAGGGCTAATGGGGGGCTTATGGCTGACATGGGCTAATGGGGGGCTTATGGCTGACATGAGGGGCTAATGGGGGGCTTATGGCTGACATGGGGGGCTTATGGCTGACATGAAGGGCTAATGGGGGGCTTATGGCTGACATGAGGGACTAATGGGGGGCTTATGGCTGACATGGGGGGCTTATAGCTGACATGAGGAGCTAATGGGGTGCTTATAGCTGACATGAGGGGCTAATGGGGGGCTTATGGCTGACATTGGGGGGCTTATGGCTGACATTGGGGGGGTTTATGGCTGACATTGGGGGGGTTATGGCTGACATTGGGGGGGTTATGGCTGACATTGGGGGCTGATAGATGGCTAAAGGTTTGGGGGTTGATCTGAGACATTGGGGGTCTGATCTGAGGTCTGATTAACATTGGGGGTCTGATTGCTGGTCTGACCTGAGGTGTAATGAAAAATATTTTTTTCTTATTGTTCTCCTCTAAACCTAGGTGCATCTTATAGGGCGAAAAATACGGTACAGTGCAGCAGAGACCATAGTCAGTTTATATAGTCAATATATAGTGTTATATATTTTAATATGCACCTTGTGTTTTGTTATGCACGTGAATCAGTCAGCCCCCCCACCCCCTAAGCCCCGCCCCAGAACCCCCCCCCCCCCCCCCCCCCCCCCACCCGGTCCCTGGGAAAATTGTCTTGCATAAAACCGGTTCTTGGTGCAAAAAAGGTTGGGGACCACTGATCTAAATTTCATAGGTCTCAAGAGATTATTCTTCCCTCCTTTTGTGACCATCCCAAAAACTCTGGAGAGTTGACATTTCATACTCTAGATGTACGGAGATGCCTAATTCAGTATCTCAAAATTACGCAAAAATGGAGAAAGTCTTCTGCTTTATTCATCCTCTTTTCAGGACTGAATAAAGGGAAGAAGGCTACCAAAAGTACCCTGTCTAGGTGGCTTAGACTGGGCATTATACAATCTTACCTGGAGGAGGACCTGTCTCCTCCAGTCTCGGTGAAGGCTCACTCTACTCGCTCTGTTTCCACTTCTTGGGCAGAAAGGTCAGGGGCCTCTATCGAGCAAATTTGTAGGGCAGCCACGTGGTCTTCTCCCTCTACTTTTTTCCATCACTACCATTTGGATCTGCACTCTTCTTCTGATCTTTCTTTCGGTAGAAAGGTTTTGCAAGCGGTGGTCCCTCCCTAGGAAGGGTTCTTCCTCTGTAATTCTCTCTATGGTGCTGTCGTGGGGGAGGGGAAAAAATGAAGATTACACTTACCGGTAATCAGATTTTCCAGACCCCACGACAGCACCCTTCCTAATTCAAGATTTGTATTGTTTATGCGAATATATGCTGTTCAGCTCAGACTGATTAATGGTGTAGGAGTCCCTCTCTTGCTCTGTAATCCACTGAATAGGAGGAGAGGCTCCACCCTTTTTTTTCTGTAGGTTTCCTGTCCCTGGGGGTGGATCCCTCTCTCTATGGTGCTGTCGTGGGGTCTGGAAAATCCGATTACCTTCATTTTTGTCACCTTACATCACAAAAAGTGTAATAGCAAGCGATCAAAAAGTCACACGCACCCAAAAATAGTGCCAATAAAACCGTCATCTCATCCCGCAAAAATCATACCCTACCCAAGGTAATCGCCCAAAAACTGAAAAAATTATGGCTCTCAGACTATGGAAACACTAAAACATGATTTTTTTTGCTTCAAAAATGAAATCATTGTGTAAAACTTACATAAATCAAAAAAAAGTATACAAATTAGGTATTGCCGCATCCGTGACAACCTGGTCTATAAAAATATCACATGATCTAACCTGTCAGATGAATGTTGTAAATAACAAAAAATAAAAACTGTGCCAAAACAGCTATTTCTTGTTATCTTGCCTCACAAAAAGTGTAATATAGAGCAATCAAAAATCATATGTGCCCTAAACTAATACCAACAATACTGCCACCCTATCCCGTAGTTTCTAAAATGGGGCCACTTTTTTGTAGTCTCTACTCTAGGGGTGCATCAGGGGGGCTTCAAATGGGACATGGTGTCAAAAAAAACAGTCCAGCAAAATCTGCTTTCCAAAAACCGTATGGCATTCCTTTCCTTCTGCGCTCTGCCGTGTGCCCGTACAGCTGTGTACGACCACATATGGGGTGTTTCTGTAAACTACAGAATCAGGGCCATAAATATTGAGTTTTGTTTGGCTGTTAACCCTTGCTTTGTTACTGGGAAAAATTGATTAAAATGGAAAATTATCCAAAAAACTGAAATTCTGAAATTTCATCTCCATTTGCCAATAAGTCTTGTGGAACACCTAAAGGGTTAATGATGTTTGTAAAATCTGTTTTGAATACCTTGAGGGGTGTAGTTTCTTAGATGGGGTCACTTTTATGGAGTTTCTACTCTAGGGGTGCATCAGGGGGGCTTCAAATGGGACATGGTGTAAAAAAAAAACAGTCCAGCAAAACCTGCCTTCCAAAAACCGTATGGCATTCCTTTCCTTCTGCGCCCTGCCGTGTGCCCGTACAGCAGTTTACAACCACATATGGGGTGTTTCTGTAAACTACAGAATCAGGGCCATAAATATTGAGTTTTGTTTGGCTGTTAACCCTTGCTTTGTAACCGGAAAAAAATTATTAAAATGGAAAAATCTGCCAAAAAAGTGAAATTTTGATATTGTATCTCTATTTTCCATTAATTCTCGTGGAACACCTAAAGGGTTAACAAAAATTGTAAAATCAGTTTTGAATACCTTGACTTCAGACCTGAACTGGTCCCTAAAAATTTGGTTTTTGAAAATTTCTGAAAAATTTCAAGATTTGCTTCTAAACTTCGAAGCCTTGTAACATCCCCAAAAAATAAAATATCATTCCCAAAATGATCCAAACATGAAGTAGACATATGGGGAATGTAAAGTAAAAACTATTTTTGGGGGTATTACTATGTATTACAGAAATAAAGAAACTGAAACTTGGAAATTTGCAATTGTTTACAAATTTTTGGTAAATTTGGTATTTTTATATAAATAAAAATGAATTTTTTTGACTTCATTTTACCAGTGTAATGAAGTACAATATGTGACGAAAAAAACAATCTCAGAATGGCCTGGATAAGTCAAAGCGTTTTAAAGTTATCAGCACTTAAAGTGACACTGGTCAGATTTGCAAAAAATGGCCTGGTCCTTAAGGTGAAATAGGGCTGAGTCCTTAAGGGGTTAAAAAAGGATTTTATAGATATGTAAATGAGCCTGGTAAGGAGCCCAAGGGTGCCCAGCCATGCCCCCCTGTGAAGAAGCCCAGAACCACCTCCGAATCTCCTCCTTGCTCACAGTCAGATCGCCGTAATCTCGCGATGTGCAGTTCCTTCCCTGAGGCTGATGCCAGCACAGGGAAGGAACACTATGCCGACACTGCGCATGCGCGAGATTACGGCGATCTAACTGTGAGCAAGGAGGAGATTCGGAGGACGCAGGCGGTGCTGGGCCCCAAGAAGGTTAGTGCAGCCCCTTGGGCTCCTTACCAGGCTGATTTACATATCTATAAAATCATGTTTTGAACACAATAAAAGCACACAGAGCTATGGGACAGGTATATTGCGGCGATCTAGCCGTGCATGTCCGCAGCTCTATAGGGTAAAACAACGAGGTGACAGAATCCCTTTAACCTCGATCTACAGTGAACCATGTAATGTCTGTTTTCACCTTATCACGTATTATTGTAGGATCAGCCCGAAACAAATGTCTGTGTCATATTTACACGCTTTGCCCTATTTTTTTTTTTTGTCATTGTCGTCTTTCTCCGTTTTTGACTAGCTTTATTTTCGTGTATACCTATCCATAATGTGATGTATATAAGACAATGCAGCCCCTACAGGAGGATTCCAGCCTTTGGCGCTTATACTCTGCCTCAGTAGTGCTCTTTTGAACTTGGCATACCACTTGATATCGTATGCCCTGTAAGGCTACTTTCAACACTCACGTTTTGGGCGGATCCGTCATGGATCTGCACCGACGGATCCGCTCAGATAATACAACCGTCTGCATCCGTTCAGAACGGATCCGTTTGTATTATCTTTAACATGGCCAAGACGGATCCGTCTTGAACACCATTGAAAGTCAGTGGGAGACGGATCCGTTTTTTATTCTGTCAGTGAAAACGGATCCGTCCCCATTGACTTACATTGTTTGTCAGGACGGATCTGTTTGGCTCAGTTTCTTCAGACGGACACCAAAAAGCTGCAAGCATCGTTTCGGTGTCCGCCTCCAGAGCGGAACGGAGGCAAACTGATGCCTTCTGAGCGGATCCTTTTCCGTTCAAAATGCATTAGGGCAAAACTGATCCGTTTTGGACGGCTTGTGAGAGCCCTGAACGGATCTCAGAAACGGAAAGCCAAAACGCCAGTGTGAAAGTAGCCTAAGGCCCCTTTCACACGGGCGAGTATTCCGCGCGGATGCGATGCGTGAGTTGAACGCATTGCACCCGCACTGAATCCGGACCCATTCATTTCTATGGGGCTGTGCACACGAGCAGTGATTTTCACGCATCACTTGTGCGTTGCGTGAAAATCGCAGCATGCTCCTCTTTGTGCGTTTTTCACGCAACGCAGGCTCCATAGAAATGAATGGGGTTGCGTGAAAATCGCAAGCATCCGCAAGCAAGTGCGGATGTGGTGCGATTTTCACGCACGGTTGCTAGGATACGATCGGGATGGAGACCCGATCATTATTATTTCCCCTTATAACATGGTTATAAGGGAAAATAATAGCATTCTGAATACAGAATGCATAGTAAACTAGCGCTGGAGGGGTTAAAAATAAATAAAATTAAACTCACCTTAATCCACTTGATCGCGCAGCCCGGCTTCTCTTCTGTCTCCTTTTTTGCTGTGTGCCTGTGGTGACGTCATTCCGGTCATCACATGGTCCGTCACATGATCTTTTACCATGGTGATGGATCATGTGATGGACCATGTGATGAGCGCAGTGACGTCACCACAGGTCCTTTTCCTGCACACAGCAAAAAAGAAGACAGAAGAGATGCCGGCTGCGCGAGCAAGTGGATTAAGGTGAGTTAAATTTTTTATTATTTTTTAACCCCTCCAGCGCTATTGTACTATGCATTCTGTATTCAGAATGCTATTATTTTCCCTTATAACCATGTTATAAAAGAAAATTATACAATCTACACAACACCGATCCCAAGCAGTTCGGGTTTGGGTACCAAACATGCCGATTCTTCTCACGCGAGTGCAAAACGCATTACAATGTTTTGCACTCCTGCGGAAAAATCACGCATGTTCCCGCAACGCACCCGCACCTTTTCCCGCAACGCCCGTGTGAAAGAGGCCTAAGACTTGTTTTGACTCTACTAGGCCATCCTATATATATATAGAATATCACAGACGGATGTCGTATAATCGTGTTTTCTCATTTCCTGTAATTCTCTGAAACTCATATGAATTCTTGTATTTTGTCATTTAGTGTTTGATAAAGGTCCACGTGGGACCGAAACGTCACATGTACACGAGAAAGCTGCCTTGCATATGAAAACCAAATAAAAATCAACACGATACTTCAAGCAAATCTCAAGGAGTGCCTACGTTTATTTTACCCCCTGTCTTCTACGGGGTTGGGACCCCACAACTAGAGCACCCAATTAATAGGACACGAGTGCCACATGCTACCAAAAGTTCTCAGGAGTCAAATACACTATTCATACGCAGTAAATGTCTATAAGGACTCATGCACACGACCGCTGGGTGTTTTTTGGTCCGCAAAACAAAGATACCGGCCATGTGCATTTCGCATTTTGCAGGACGGAACGTCCGGCCCCTAATTGAAAAGTACTATCCTTGTCCGTAATGCAGACAATAATAGGCCATGTCCTATTTTTTTGGAGATCGGACATGGAATTCACACGGCCCCGTTGAAGTGAATGGTTCTGCATATGGGCCGAAAAAATTAAAAAAGGACACGCCCTAATGGGTGTATTCTTACAGGTGGCCAGTAGTTTTGGACCTGGTGGCTGTGACCTAACCCTGGTTTAGCAATTGTTGGGCTTTTTTTTTTGTCACGTGGATGGAGGCCAAGCCTAGCAGCAAGGAATGCAATAGATGAAGATTTTTAGAATAACAACTTTTCATATTAGTTTGATTAGGTTGATTCTGCATTCATAGGTTTGTAGAAGTTAGGATTAAGGTCTTTTTCTCAACTCTGAGAACATTTTTGCTGTGAAGAAGAGGCATGTGATCTCTGCTGAGTCAAATTCAGTTTTGAAAACTGCAAAAGTAAACCAAGCATCTGTGATAATATCTTGTAGGCACAGAAACTGCCCAATAATCTTAGGCTACTTTCACACTTGTGGCAGTGTGATCCTGCGGGCAGTTCCGTCGTCGGAACTGCCCGCCGGATCCGCCGATCTGCCGCTGACTGAAAGCATCTGTGAGACGGATCCGGATGCGGATCCGTCTTACAAATGCATTGCAAGAGCGTATCCATCTCTCCGCTTGTCATGCGGACAGACGGATCCGTCTTGTATCTTTTTTCAAATTTTTACCGGTCTGCGCATGCGCATGCCGGAAGGACGGATCCGGCATTCCGGTATTTTGAATGCCGGATCCGGCACTTATAAATTCCTATGGGAAAAAATGGCGGATCCGGCATTCAGGCAAGTCTTCAGTTTTTTTCACCGGAGATAAAACCGTAGCATGCTACAGTTTTATCTTTTGCCTGATCAGTCAAAATGACTGAACTGAAGACATCCTGATGCAAACTGAACGGATTACTCTCCATTCAGAATGCATGGGGATATGCCTGATCAGTTCTTTTCCTGTATAGAGCCCCTAGGACGGAACTCTATGCCGGAAAAGAAAAACGCAAGTGTGAAAGTACCCTTAGGCCCCTTTCACACGGGCGTTGCGGGAACATGCACGATTTTTCCACGCGAGTGCAAAACATTGTAATGCGTTTTGCACTCGCGTGAGAAAAATCGTGCGTGTTTGGTACCCAAACCCGAACTTCTTCACAGGAGTTCGGGCTTGGGATCGATGTTCTGTAGATTGTATTATTTTCCCTTATAAAATGGTTATAAGGGAAAATAATAGCATTCTGGATACAGAATGCATAGTACAATAGCGCTGGAGGGGTTAAAAAAAATAAAAAATAATTTAACTCACCTTAGTCCACTTGATCGCACAGCCGGCATCTCCTTCTGTCTCCTTTGCTGAACAGGACCTGTGGTGACGTCACTTCGGTCATCACATGATCCATCACCATGGTAAAAGATCATGTGATCCGCTCATCCCTAATAGCCATCACAGAACAAAACTGGCAATCTAATTATGTAAAAAAAAATAATTTTTAAATACCCCTTCTCAGTGCCCCCGTAGATGACCCCATAGTGCTCCTTCCCCCCACCATAATATGCCCCTATACAGAGCCCCCCGTATAAAATACCCCTTCTTTTTAGCCTCAGTAGATGCCCCTATAGTGCCCCCAATCATGTGTCAGTAATATGTGCCCCCATAGATGCCCCCCAATCATGTGCCAGTATTAAGAGCCCCCCCACCATCATGTGCCAGCAGCCAGAGCCCCCCCACCATCATGTGCCAGTAGCCCCCCCCTTATGTGCCAATAACCCCCCCTTATTATGTGGCAGTAACCCCCCCTTATGTGCCAGTAGCCCCCATATCATGTGCCAGTAGCCCCATATCATGTGCCAGTAAAAAAATAAATTAAACATTTCTTACTACCCCTATCATGTCCTCTTATCACCAGTACGGATAAGACCGCCATGCCGTCTTAAGGATTCTCTGCATCCGCGCTCTCTCCGTCCTATATTTCACTTCCCTCCTGTCCTCAAAGCCTGAGGCATTTTCTGCATCAACATCTGTTGCAGAGCTTTAGTGCCGTTACCATGTGAGAGGTCCTTAATTATTAACCCTGTGTGGTCAGAGGAGGTACGAGCAGCGCCTCCACAGAGCCAGGAATAGCCAAGTACCCTATAGAGTTAATGTGCAGGAAATACTTGGAGAAATGGGATTTATTCATAAAGCTTGAGAAATGGTGGGAGAGGAGCAGCGTGTGAATGTGTTAGGCATAGCCGCCTATCTCCGTCTGGTCTGCTTAGGACTGCCGAAAGGGCATCGAGACTGGGGCACAATGCCGCACAATAGAATATTTTTGTTTCTCATTTTGATTATGGAAAAGGGGGACACCGTTTCATAGCGCCATAATAGGGGTTTCCTGCTGGGAAGGCCACTGATCACAGGGATCGTTATTCCCCCGGTGGACAGGTGTGACCGGCGCTCCTTTGGGATTTGTGGGACGGCTGATTACAACAGTGATAATAAAATCAAATGGAGCGGTGGCCAGGCACTTGCACTACAGCGCCGTTCCTACGGAGGACTCGGGGACCCCCCAGTCTCATTCTCAGCAGTCGGACCCCCCAGTGATGATGCATTTATCACATAAGCGGTGGGCATGCACTTGCACTAAAACTCCATTCCCGTTCTCAGCAGTCGGCCAATTTCATGTCGCCTGCCACCTATACAAATGAATGGCCATCCATGGGTTCATCACGTAGAGGAGGGTCATGAGTGGGGTTCCTGACACGCCATGTGGAAGCTGTCGTCATAAGAACTCTTGGCGGCCGCCAGTAGAGGTGATCTGTATACGGCCATGTACTGTTGATATTCCCTTGATCAGGAAGTGCAAACAGGTCAGTCCGGAGTGTGAGTGGGGGGTGTTTTAGGAAAAATCTTCCCCCTCCTTTCGCTTTAACTAATCATGGCTGCGGATATAATAAAAAGCAGCTTCTTTGTGGGGGGTCTCCACCAGGATAGTCCGGGGGGCACAAAGCCTCTGAATCACGCTCCATATTTTATTATATTTACAGGCAGACAAAAGAGCACACCACAATGCACTGGAGCGCAAGCGCAGGGACCACATCAAGGACAGCTTTCACAGCCTAAGAGACTCCGTCCCTTCACTCCAAGGCGAAAAGGTGAGCTGAACATCGTAATCGGATGTGTGATATGTAAGGGTTAGGCTAGTTTCACACCTGCTGCTGTCCGCCGGGCAGGCTGTTCTGGCATATAAGGCCAGGAATTGGCCAGACAAAAACCGTTGCGTGCAGTCGTTTTTGTCCAGCCGATTCCCAACAACGTGGCCGGTCTTCTGGGGTCCGGTGGGCAGTCGGCAGAATCGGGAGAACTCCAGCAGGCTGCTGTCTGCCGGGACAGCCTGCCGCAGATGTGAAGCTAGCCTTAGCGCTTAGATCTTAGAGGACATGTCCCCTCTCCTGACATCCGTTTTTGTGACTACTTGCATTCCCCATGTAATAACCATTCTGGAGCATCTATTCTTACGACTCTATGATCTTCCATTCCTTTTTTATTCGTAGTAGAAGTTTATTAATGATTTGCAATCCAGGTTGGTGGATATTACCAGTTAGTCTGAGAATATCCAGTCAGTTCTGCTGGTGTCGGACTGTGCACGGGCACGCCCCCAACTGGTTACACTCCTCTGAACCTTCATTGGAAACTGCTGGCATTTCATTCATAACGTGTGGATGGAACAACACAGCAATAGATGCTCCAGAATGGCAATTACATGGGAAATGCAAGGAGTTACTAAAACAGACAGAGGTGACAATCAGATGGTATTAGGCAGTCAGCAGTTTTGACCCGTCCCGGTGATAGGGGGAGCAGTGTGAGCATAGCTGGGGCGATGCTGATGCAGACTGCATGACCACAAGTGCCATGGAGGCGGTCGCCCTCCGCTCTGTGCACTGAACACCTCGTCAGCCCCTCCCCTCTGCTGTGAGTGACAGCTCTCGCTGGTTCCTGATTGGACGCAAAAACAGAAGAGCGGGGCTGGCAGGGGCACTGAACGCATGGCGGGACTAAGAGTTATTTTTTATTTATTTTTTAGTCCTACAACCTGTATGATCCTCGCCCCAGGTCTGGCTTACACTGCTCCCCTGTCACCTACATGGCGCGGTCAGCAGTATTGAGGGGTCAAACCTGCTGATAGACTCGCTTTAAACCCCAGAAGCTTTGATTTAAAATGCGGGTGCAACACTTTTATATTTGAAGTCTGGGAGCAGCATTGAAATGTGTAGTTCCTGGTTGGGTCTGTGTGTAAGGGAGGTGGGGGGAGGGGTATGATGCAAGTAACGGCAGGAGTCAGACAGCACGCTTTCTTTCGTTTTCATTTTACAATCATCGGGAGGGGTTTGAACAAACACGCGATCACTCATTCCACACCCGCCTTCCTGTGTCTTAATTAATCTGACAGACATTAAAGGGGTTGTCCAGCTTTTATTAAGTGATGGCCTGTCCTTAAAATGAGCCATCATTAGCGGATCAGCTTCGGCCCAACATCCAACACCCCTGCCGATCAGCTGTGCCGCCGAATCTCCAGCACTGACTCACGGCAGTCAGTGGTATCTGTGCTGCAGCGATGGGCTGTGTAGTTTTGGCGCTGGACTTACTCCCAAACAGCTGATGGGTGCGGGTGCCGGGTGTCAGACCCCTGTCAGTCCGCTAGTGATGGCCTCTCAGTGTATATGCTAGGAGAACCTTCCGCCATATACGCCAAATATCTGCATCCTTTAAGGCAGGTTCTCCATTAAATTGGTGTTCCGGGACCTAGTGCGTTACACACCTGTAGGAGAAAGTTTGTAATATACTTAACCACTCTGAAGTTGCGTGGATCAGCCACACGGGAACCGAGCCACGTGACACCCCTCTTCTGAAAGTCCTAGATCCACCGACGTCACATCCTTTACTAAGTTTTTGGCCTGGGCTTTGGATGGGATGTCGTTCTGCTGTGGACGGGACCAGAACTGTAGCTCTCCCTGGTCCAAGCGAAGATGAGATGGATTCCGGATTTTGTGTAGGCGCCATGAAGAGGACTAGTTCTGGTCCGGCCCATAGCTCAGACTGGAAACCTGGTAAAGGGTGCGACCACAGCGGAAGCTGGATTCTCAGAAGAGGAGTGTCACATGACCACGTTCCACGCACCTTCCGAACAAAGTATATTACAAACTTTCTGCTGCAAGTGTGTTCTGTGTAATTAAGGTGGCTTTGAGGGACTCGCTGGGTCCTGGAAAACCCCTTTTAACACTTTTTTTTTTTTGGATTACGTCTAGGTAACAGTCTATGGAAAGGTTGGTATTCGTTAACTGAACGGTATTGGTCTAGTGACAACTTTTCATTAACTTAGGAGGAATAATGTTGATAAAGGTGATCAGGTGTAACCCTTTTACTTCATCCCTTCAAGGCTTCACGGGCTCAAATACTGGACAAAGCCACAGAATATATACAGTATATGAGAAGGAAAAATCACACACACCAGCAGGACATCGATGACCTAAAGAGACAAAACGCTCTGTTAGAACAACAAGGTATGGACGTGTATTCCAGGAGGTCCACCAGGTCCATCCGGAGGTTTCCACCCATTAATAGTGGGGATATCTCCAACGATGCAAACCACGTCTGGACATGTCCCCTACTCCAGGGCTGCATCACAAGCATCTCCTCCAGTCTAGTAGTGCTCAGTATTGGGGAGGGGCAAGAACCCCAAAATAGCTGTCCACTGATGGGTGTCTGTGGTGTGGCTGATATGAGATAGTCTGTAGTCAGCACCTTAGGGTGCCTTCACACATTCATTTGCATCTTTGCCTCCCATGGACCATTGCCCGTAAATAAGTCTTTACACATCAGCTCGGTCTCCCTAATGAGTCTCCCAAGGACATGGGACAACCCCTTAAGGGTGCCTTCGCACACTGCACACTTAATAGTGGGGATATCTCCAACGATGCAAACCACGTCTGGACATGTCCCCTACTCCAGGGCTGCATCACAAGCATCTCCTCCAGTCTAGTAGTGCTCAGTATTGGGGAGGGGCAAGAACCCCAAAATAGCTGTCCACTGATGGGTGTCTGTGGTGTGGCTGATATGAGATAGTCTGTAGTCAGCACCTTAGGGTGCCTTCACACATTCATTTGCATCTTTGCCTCCCATGGACCATTGCCCGTAAATAAGTCTTCATAAATCAGCTCGGTCTCCCTAATGAGTCTCCCAAGGACATGGGACAACCCCTTGAGGGTGCCTTCGCACACTGCACACTTCTGAGGCTGACAACCAGAAAGTCACGTGCCAGTGAATCAGATGAATGGAACTCATTTTCAGTTTACGGAAATTTCTGCAGAATAGTCTTCCACGTGTGAAGGCCCCCTTAAGGTTATGTGGCCCTATTTGTGGGACCCTGAATACGTCTGGGTTAGGCTAGTTTCACGCTAGAGATCCGGCAGGCTCTGTGGATCCAGCATTGCCGGACGCTTCCTGAATGCCCAATAATGGAGACCGGCCGAGATCCGGCCTCAACCCGGTAAATATGCAGAGAATCGGCTGGACAAATATTGCTGCGCCAAATCTCTTGACGCTGGTGTGAAGCTAGCCTCATTCAGCGATACGATGATTACTTCATGTAGGCCGCAGCTATGCTTTGATCGGCGGCACAGTTTGATCGTGGCTCAAACGTTCAGCCATTGTAAAAACCAGGGCATGTTTTTTTTGGGACAGGGCCACCAACCTTTAAAAGGGGTATTCCAGTGTAATAAAAAATTATATTTGTAAGCCCTTAGCAAAATCTATATTTTTTTCTTCCAGCATCATTTCCGCGAGACCAGACGTTCAGTAGTTACTTGCCTCTCAACACATATGAATCAGATTTCACTCTCGCATTTAATCAAGTGACCAGTAGGGGGCTTTACTCGCACACCGTGCTGATAGTCGGGCCGATTATCAGGGGCGAGGCTTCTGCAGCCTTCAATGTACTGTGAAACGTAGAAGGTGCAGAAGCCAAACGAGCAACATTTTTTATAAAAACGCTCAGGTGTCTGTAGCCTTAAAGGGGTTGTATCACGTCAGCAAATGGCATGTATCATGTAGACCAAGTTAATACAAGACACTTTCTAATGTATTTTGTGTCACATGACCACGTTCCATGCAACATCGGAACAAAGTATATTACAAACTTTCTCCTGAAAGTGTGTTCTGTGTAATTAAGGTGGCTTTGTGGGACTCGCTGGCTCCCAGAAAACCCCTTTAACACTTTATTTTTTCCTATCGCCCATGACAGCACCACCGGAGAGAGGAGGATCCGCCCCACAGAGACAGGAAACCTGCAGAATAAAACGGGCGGGCATACTCCTCCTCGTCAGTGTGGTTTCCTGTCTCTGATGGGAAGCCTGCAGAGCGACATGCTGGATCCTTCCCTCCGGTGGGTCCCCCACTTACCTGCGATCCTGGAAGCTGCAGAGCCAGCAGGGCACATCTGAGCTCCGGAGGGGGCGGCAGTGTGCGGGGAGACGGCGGCATGTGTGGCGCCGGAGGAAGAACGCTGACCACCAGGGGGAGGAAGAGGAGCGGCTCCGGCTGTGAGTAGGCCGTGGAGCGCTCCTAAAGTCACATGACGCCGGCTGTGACGTCATCTGCAGGCGCCTATGAGAGGTGCACGAGTTGTCGGCCCGGCGTCTATTCCGGCTAGAGCATGGAGGATGAGAGCCTTCAGAAGCGATCTGAGGATCCCACAGTTCCTGCCCCAGCTAAGCCCAAGAAAGTGGGGGCAAAGAAGAAAAATAAAGAATGTGCGTTATGCAGCAAGGGCTTGCCATCTGAATGGGATAAGAAGATGTGCCAGCCCTGTATAGATAGGACGGTGGCTGAAGAGTCTCCCTCATTTTATAAGTGTTTGCAGACGTTGGTGCGCTCTGAGATTAATGCATCCCAGGTAGCCCAGAAATGGCAGAAACCTAAAACCAGAGCACCTTCCAGAGAACCCCCATCGTCAGACGAGGGTGAGATCCCTTCTTCAGTATGTGGTCCTTCTGATATCTCGTCACAGGACTCGTCAGGGGAAGAAGAAATAGGGGGGAGACCCTGTTTTCCGGTTGAGGACACCGAGAAACTCCTTAAGGCTATTCGCTCGACTATGGGCATAGAAGAAATTCGGGAGCCCCGCTCAGTTCAGGATATTATGTTCGGGGGGTTGGAGTCCAGGCAGCATGGTACCTTTCCAGTGCATAGGAATGTATCAGCTCTGATTAAAGGAGAATGGAAAAAACCCAATAGGAGGGTATTTATTTCCAGGAGTCTCAAGCGTAAATATCCTTTTAAGGAGGAAGATTCTGCGTCTTGGGATAAGGCACCTAGGATAGATGTGGCTATATCCAAAGTTTCCAGGAAAACGGCCCTACCATTTGATGACACGGGAATCTTGAAAGACCCGCTGGATAAAAAGGCGGATGCCTTTCTGAAAGGGGCCTGGGAGGCATCTACCTCTTCCTTTAGGCCTAGTATAGCCTCCACTTGCACGGCCCGGTCTCTTATTGTATGGTTGGATGAGCTTGAATCCCAATTAAAAAATAGATGCCCCCGTGAAGAGATATTAGCCTCCCTCCCTACAATTAGGAAGGCAGCAGACTTTCTGGCAGATGCCTCAGCCGACTCAGTTAGATTGGCGGCCAGATCAGCGGCTTTGTCAAATTCTGCACGGAGATCTCTTTGGCTGAAGGGATGGTCTGGAGACATGTCTTCTAAATCCAAGCTTTGTGGTGTTCCATGTGAAGGGGAATACCTTTTCGGTCCAAGTCTGGACGACCTGCTAGATAAAGCGGCAGACAGGAAGAAAAAGTTTCCGGGGTTTCAAGGATCCTTTTCTAGCAGAAATAGGTTTAGTCGGTCCTTTCGTCCCTTTAGGGGTAGCCAGGAACAGGATAGGAGAACTAGGGAGGACCGATTCAGAGGTCAGAGGAAAAATAGAAATTTTTTCTTTAACCAGTCCTCCGCAGACAAGAGAAAGCCTGAACAACAATGACGCCAGGATTCCGGTTGGGGGCAGGCTGAAGGGCTTCTTAACGGAGTGGAAGAAAATTTCCCTAAGTCCGTGGGTTTTAGATACAGTCAGCCAAGGGTTAAAGTTGGAATTCCTTCAGTCCCCTCCGGCCCGATTCCTTCCAACCATAGTCCCCCCTTCAGTCCTAGGGAAATCAGTGATACAGGCAGAAGTGCTGAATTTAATAGAGAAATCGGTCTTGATCCCAGTATTAAAGGAAGAAGTAGGCAGAGGATTCTACTCTCCACTTTTTTTGGTAAAAAAACCAGACGGTTCTTTCAGGACCATTATAAATCTGAAAAGATTAAATCAGTTCATTCAGCCCAAAAGATTCAAAATGGAAACAATACGATCAACAATCAATCTTCTTTATCCATTATGCTTCATGGCCGTTCTCGACTTAAAAGACGCATACTACCACGTCCCCATTTCAATAGAACACCAGAGGTTTTTAAGGGTGGCCATCCAGTTGAAAGGTCAACTGGAGCATTTCCAATTCCAGGCTCTACCCTTTGGCCTTTCCATGGCCCCAAGGGTGTTTACAAAACTAGTGGCGGAAGTAGCAGCCCACATAAGGGAAAAGGACATTCTCTTCGTCCCTTACCTGGACGACTTCTTAATAGTAGGTCAGACAGAAGAAGCATGCATCTGGGCAGTATCAGAGATCCGGGTTATCCTGAACAGGTTAGGGTGGATAATAAACGAGGAGAAGTCAAGACCCCGTCCATCGAGGAGGCAGACCTTTTTAGGCCTAATACTGGACTCTTCTCTCCAAAAAACCCTTTTACCTACAAGCAAGGTAGTAGTTATCCAGAACAAGATCCAGGATCTAACCCGGAGACCGGTTACTTCAGGAAGAACAGCAATGTCGGTCCTCGGCTCCCTCACATCCTGTATTCCGGGAGTAAGGTGGGCTCAGCTGCACTCCAGAGCCTTACAGTGGGAAATCCTGTCTGCTTGGAAGGAAAGCCGGTCCTTGAATGCGAAAATGGAGATCTCAGCGCAGACCTTACAGAAACTATCATGGTGGCTGGATACGGAAAATCTCGTCCAGGGGATCCCGTGGAAAACAGGAAGATTGGTGTGCCTGACTACAGATGCAAGCCCGTGGGGGTGGGGTGCCCACATTCAAGGAACCTCCTTCCAGGGTCGTTGGGACCCCCTACAAAAAGTAGAGTCCTCCAACCTGAAAGAATTGATGGCAGTCGGCCTTGCGATGAGGGCCTCCCTCCTGAAAATAAAAGGGAAGGACCTAAGGATCCTTTCGGACAACAGGACTGTAGTCTCCTATTTGAACAGGCAGGGAGGGACAAGATGCAGGGCTCTTATGGAGGAAGCCTATGTCACTCTGAGTCTAGCAGAAAGAATATGCACCTCGATTTCAGCAGTCCACATCAGAGGGGTAGAGAACAGACAGGCAGATTTTCTGAGCCGCCATACCCTGTCCCCAGGGGGAATGGTCCCCTAGACCCCATTGTTTTCCAGAAGATAGTAGATCTCTGGGGAGTTCCCGAAATCGACTTGTTTGCCACGTATTCAAACAAGAAGGTGGCCAGGTTCTATTCCCTAAGCAGAGCGGGATCCCCCTGTGGGATAGACGCCCTGACACAGGAGTGGGAATTTCCGCAAGGCTTATGCCTTTCCCCCTCTTCCCCTGATTCCCCGAGTTTTACGGAAAATCAGGGAGGAGCGGGCCACAGTAATCCTGATCGCGCCCTTCTGGCCCAGGAGGTCCTGGTTCACGGGACTCCGAACCATGTCGATCGCCGATCCCTGGGTGCTTCCGACGGTCGGGGCCTTCTGAGCCAGGGACCAGTGAGACATCCAGCTGTAGACAGCCTACATTTAACGGCCTGGATTTTGAAAGGTGGTTATTAGAGAAGGAAGGGTTCTCTAATGCCTTGGTTTCTACCCTGCTAAAAAGTAAAAAGGAGGTTACTATAAAGATCTATAGCAGAGTTTGGCATAAATTCTTAAATTTTGCCCAGATCCAGTTAAGGAGCCTACCTAGGGTTGCTCCCTTGCTTTCTATTCTTGAGTTTCTCCAGAAAGGTTTAGAAATGGGTCTATCAGTCAGTACCCTGAGAGTTCAGGTCTCTGCCCTGTCGATTCTGTTTAATCAGAACATAGCTAGTAGCCCTTGGGTTGCCAGGTTTTTTAGGGCTGTGGAGAGGTCTTCCCTGGTGGTAGTTCCAAAAGCCCCCCCCTGGAGTCTAGAGGTGGTATTAAAAGCTTTGTCTGGGCCTCCCTTTGAGCCCATTGATTCTATTTCGATTAAGCACCTTACCCTAAAGCTATCTGTTCTGATAGCCTTGACTTCTGTTCGGAGGATTGGGGAGATCCAGGCCATCTCCATCAACCCTCCGTATACCTTGATTTTAGAGGACAAAGTTATCATCCGTCCTGACCCGGCTTTTCTTCCAAAAGTCGCCTCCAAATTCCACCGCTCTCAGGAGATTGTTCTTCCCACTCTCTGTCAAAATCCTTCCTCTGAGAAAGAAGAATCTCTCCACTGTCTGGATGTCAAGAGAGCCCTTTTGGCCTATCTGTCCTCTACCTCTTCCTGGCGAAAATCTTCCTCACTCTTCTTACAGTTTCAAGGGAGAAACAAAGGTTCTGCTGCCTCAAAGAGTTCTATATCTCGGTGGGTCGTGTCAGCCATCTCCTTATCCTACCTTTCATCGGGGTTGTCTCCCCCGGGGGGCCTAAGGGCCCACTCAACCAGGGCAGTGGCTGCCTCCTGGGCTGAGAGGTCTTCTGTTCCAATGGAGAAAATTTGTGAGGCAGCAACCTGGTCTTCCCCTTTGACCTTTTTTAGGCACTATAGGTTGGACTTGAACTCTTCTGGTGATCCTTCCTTTGGTAAAGGGGTTCTTCTTTCTACTTCCCACCCTTATGGATTACTCTAGTAAATCTCCGGTGGTGCTGTCATGGTGCGTTAGGAAAAAAATGGTATTACTTACCGGTAATTTGATTTTACAGAGCCCATGACAGCACCCTGGGTTTCCCTCCCTGGTGGTTCTTCTTTATTACACGGGTGTGCAGAGAAAAAAAAAAATAAAAAAAAATTTTATATAAAAAAAAAAAAAAAAAAGAATATATATAATATATGTTCCGGCCTTCCTCCGATACTTGGAAAACTCACTGACGAGGAGGAGTATGCCCGCCCGTTTTATTCTGCAGGTTTCCTGTCTCTGTGGGGCGGATCCTCCTCTCTCCGGTGGTGCTGTCATGGGCTCTGTAAAATCAAATTACCGGTAAGTAATACCATTTTTTTGGGATAACCTCTGGATAACAGTCTATGGACAGGGTTAGATGTATAGGCTAGGTTTGGTATGTTTTTTTTTTTTGTTTTTGTGAGACAGGGCCACCAACTATTAGTCTAGTGACAACTTTTTATTAACTGAAGACAAATAATGATGCTGGCTTTATTCATTTTTCCATCACATTATACCCTTCTCGGTTCCATGGTTACGTCCACCCTGCAGTCCAGCAGTGGTGGCCGTGCTTACACACTATAGGAAAAAGCGCCGTATGTGACAGGAAGTAGTCTTGTGTAGTGTTCAATGCAGAGTATCCGAATGCCGACTGGAGTGTCCTCAATGGGAGTCTATAGTCACAGGCAGCCCACCCCCTACTTGTACATCATAGCTCCACTCAATAGAGAGGGGGTTGTTTAAAGGGCAGTCCCCCAATATGGTCTGATCTCCTTCCACAGTCAGATCCAGAGCAGGATGATCGGCTGATCAGCGATCGGCGACTTCTGTAGTGTGAAGGGGGCAGCCGCTGACTTTGTGCAGTTTGGATATAGATATAATCCACCCCCCCCCCCCCCCTAAGCTTTTTCTGGTATTAGACCATATTAGGGGATTGCTGTTTGAGCAGTTGCCCATATGTCTTGTAAAAGTCTATTCCAAACTACAGCTTTATGTTGATGTTATTTTTTCCAGTTTGTATTTTTTCTTTATTATGTCTTTTTGGAGTGTTTTTACATCGTGATGTATTTTGTCTGTGAAATCCGCCATTTGCTAGAGGAGGTTCCCTTCTTAAAGGGGTTGGCCCATCTGCACCTATATGCTGTCAATGTCAGATGGGTGCAAACCCCACCTCTGGGATCTGCTCCTTTCTAGAAAGCGGGGCCCCTGAAGTGATGGAGAGCCGCGCGCTCTTCATTCATCACTATGGGAGTTCTGAAAATGGCCACTAGAGCGCGCTCCTCTATTTTCAGAAGTCCCATAGACGTGAATGGACAGCGCACAGTGCAAGCGCGGCCACGTCTCCATTCACCGCCACGCGACTGCTGGAACTAGCCGAACCAATGCTCGCAGCGCAGCGAACGCAGGGTGGCCACCCATGAATGGCTGCTCTGTGCTCACTTCGGGGGGGTGTCCCAAGTCTGGGACCCCATCCTATCTAACACGGATTATTATCCTAGTGATACGCCATCAATGTCCCAGATGGGAACTTTCTGTATCATTTAATGTGTATGTCCACAGGGCTGGAACTGCTGTGCGTTTCCCATCCAGTTTTGCGGTCGGACCATCCTCCATAAGATACCGTAGCCGTGAAGTGGGTGAGATCTAAAATTTCTGCACGGAAATGTTTAAATCCACAGCATGTCCATGCCTGTTGCGGACTTCACAGGGAAGTGAAAATCCGCCATCATACGCTTATGTTGCGTATTTTGCTGCAGATTACACACGGAGAATCGTAAAAGTATATTCACCTTTCCAGTCTTTTGCTGCTCCTTTGGCGAGGCTTTGCTGGACCCCTGGCCGATTTCAGATTACTAGCCCCTTCCAGTGATGTGTAGTGTTGACATGTGAGTGCTGCAGCCATTCACGGGTTTCAGCGGTCAATGGGTCAACACGTCATCGCTGGAGCTTGCAACTACACTGCAACATGTGTCTCACGACACATAGGGCACAACTACACTGGACACGTGAGATACAGAGGTATTGAATGAAAGTCATGAATTTCTCCTCAAACACATTGAATACTAGATGCACAAGCTAAGACATTACTGCTGAAATGTAGACGGTACCAATACGGTGGAGAAGTCTTACCTGGATGACTCGAAAAGCAATTCCAAAGCCTTCTTCTACATTCTTCCCACCTAATATGACCTACAGAAATTGTGTAAGAAAACAAAATATACATATATCAATTTGATATACATCCAAGCAAGGGGGCTTGTGGCGGGATCTTCTGTGATGGACTTGCAGCCGTGCGTTCACATTACATCGCTATTCTGAACAAATGTCATAAAATGGCGCTACTAGGGTCACGTAACATGCCAGGGCCACTACTTCTGTCACACACAATGATCCCTCAAATGTAATTTACCAAGGGGTTTTGTACACTATAGGTCAAGGACAACTACTGCTATACACTATAGGTCAATGTTACTGGGCTGTACAGCAGAAGTTTCCCCTTCTCTGACATCACTCACTATCAGCTGAAGCTTCATCTCACCAACTTCCTGCTCGGCCCGACCCCTGCACATAATACTGGTAATACAGAGACTGGATTGTTTTACGGCTTCAGCTAAGGCACCTGCCTGAGCAATACGGTTCCTAGCTTTCCTAGTCACTCCAAAGAGTCATCAGATCTTTCATGCCTGACTTGACCGTGTTAAACCTGTTCCGCTTCCTAGACATCTCCCTGTTTATTATATCGACCCTCTGCTGCTTGCCCTGACCATTGGCCTGATTACCGGATTGAACAAATGTTACCTGCCCTGACCTTGGTTTGTCCAATGACTATGATTCTGCCTGTCCCTTTTGGTGGTGTCTCCTGACCTGCCTGGGTCTCCTGACCTGCCTGGGTCAGGTGTCACTGAATAGAGACTACTCCAAAAGTTAGCGGCCTGGTGGTTCCCCTGCAGCGAAGACCAGATTACTGTATAGAAGTGAAAGGGTGAAAAGCAGGGGGGCATTTAGATAACAGCCTAGGAAAAATCTGTTCCGTGACACAGTGAATCCACAACCACTGCATTAGACTGACACAAGGGCAATGGACTATATGAGGACCTCATTAAATAACCAAAATGACTAGGACCCCTGAAAGTACGATTTGAGGCAGAGTGACACTGTGCTTAGCTGGATCAGACTTTTTTTTATTATTATTCTAGTTGTGGGGATAGGTGCGGTTCAGTTCTGGATTTCATTTGTTTGTTTTTTTGTAAGCAATGCAAGAACAGATCACACCGAGAAGACAAGATGATATTTTCCTTTATCCTTCTACCCTTTCTGGGGTCAGTTCATGTTCTTATATAATAAAGAGAAACTCCAGAAACGATTGATAGACTACGGGCATTATCATTTGCTAAAAAAGTCAACAGGGCACTCACGCTGCTGGCCACATCGATCATCATGGCGCTGTTTCCGAACAGCGTGGGCGGTGGTTTGTCGTACACCTGAGCAGTCCGCAAACTCTCACATCTCTGCAGGAACTTGGTGATCTCCATCTGCAGTTCAACAGTGTTGATATGCCTAGAAGACAAGGTCAAGTAGTCCCTAATGCAGTCAGCACGAGTTCACCTCTCCTGCTGGGGAGATTTGGATTTCAGCCACTTCCTTTATAGGGATCACACCAACTCCATCCTTCGAGAGGTGGTCGGAAAGCCGAGTGGACCATGCTTCCCTGCCCTAAAATCTGCTGTTAAAATTTCCTACCTCCCTTCTGAACAGTGGAGGTGACTTCAGTGAACCCATTCCCGCATCATTTTACGCTAGACGAAGCGCTTACTTTGTAGAGTAATTACCTGGAGACATCTGTTGCAGACATCTTTTTCCTGAATGTATCAAATGATTTTCTTCTATTGCTTCGGGACACTTCCTGTAGGTAGATTTTCAGATGCTCCTTGGATTTTACCAGCCACGTCTGATTGTTACCCAAGTCCCGGTAGCTCTTAGCTTTGTGTGAGAAAAACCGTATGCAGGTCATGGCTGCACGTACATGGTCCTGTCAAAAACCGAGACATATCTCATTTAGGAATGGTCACCTTACATCTCAGAGAATTGATCGCCTCTGGTCCTCAGAAATGAGAAATGGTGCCGCTATAGCAGGAAAGTCCCAGACAAAGCTCATTATTCCTGATCCAAGTAAAGGGGTCTTAAAGCAAATAGATGGAGACCAGAAGAGTTGCTTGGACGGCTATACTACAAACAGATATAAACTCACCTTCATAAACTGCTGCAGTTCATACAAGATGTTGTAGTAGTTCTTCTGCTGGAGATGTTTGCAGGCATCGATGAGGTAGGTGCTCCAACTCTCCAGAGTCGAGTCTATAGATTCTAACATCGTTTCAAGCGTTTGCAACTTGCCACTTTCATAGCTGGGCACAAAAATGCCTTCTATGAAAATATCTCCCGAGCATTCCTACACGAAGAGCAGTCAACCAAAATCAGCAAAAGCAATGCAAATGCAGAAAACAGATATGAGGGGGAAAAAAAATGGTATGGCCCATTTTAGTCCGGTAAAATGCATCCATAGGAGAAATAGATAGGACCAAACATGACATCAGTCATGTGAGACTCGCATTTATCATCTGACCTGGCTTTCAGTTAACTGACCAGGTGATATGTACAGTATATACATTATTACTACCTCATCATGGCTACCAGTGTCTGTGGAGAAGCAGATCTGTGTGTGTGTTGGGTTTGTTTTTTTCCACTAAACTTTATGAACAATGCAAGATCATCACCTAGAGCCAGACAGGCAGTAATTTTACAACATCACCTAGAAACAGGAGGTCATTTTACAAATACCATTCTACATTCATATAGGGGTCGACTTCCTGATATAAGAAAGGTATGTATGCAGAATTTTAAATACATACAGTATATATACAGTGTATTAGATTACAACATCACCTAGAAACAGGAGGCCATTTTTACAAATACCATTCTACATGCATATAGGGGTCGACTTCCTGATATAAGAAAGGTATGTATGCAGAATTTTAAATACATACAGTATATATACAGTGTATTAGAAAATAGTCAGATCAGATTTCCTATTATATATAAAAAAAAAGATGGAATACTCCTTTAAGAACAAAAGGATCGGGATTTCACCATCCGCTGTTCGTGAAGAGCTGGAATACTCCTATACATATTAAATGGTTGGCTGGTCCTGTTAAAAATCAGCAGGTTCAGCCAATGTTAACCTAATTAAAGTGATTGTGAACTAAGGCCTCACGCACACGACCGTTTTGCGGTTCGCAAACCGCAGATCCGCAAAACACGGATGGCGTCCGTGTGCGTTCCGCAATTATGCGGAACGGCACGGACAGCCTTTAATATAACTGCCTATTCTTGTCCGCAAAGTGCGGACAATAGGACATGTTATTTTTTTTTTCGCGTTGTCACGGAATGGAGCAACGGATGCGGACAGCACACGGAGTGCTGTCAGCATCTTTTGCGGCCCCATTGAAGCGAATGGGTCGGCACCCGAGCCGCAAAAACTGCGGCTCAGATGCGGATTAGAACAACTGTCGTGTGCATGAGGCTTAACACAGAGGGATCATATAGATTTTCAGTTTATGTGAATAAGACTTACGACTACGTAAACAAGGCGGCAATTTTCCAATACACTTTGGGGGACATTTACTTGGGGTACTTTCACACTTGCGTTTTTCTTCTCCGGCACTAAGTTCCGTCCTAGGGGCTCAATACCGGAAAAGAACGGATCAGGCATATCCTAATGCATTCGGAATGGAGAGTAATCCGTTCAGGATGCATCAGGATGTCTTCAGTTCAGTCGTTTTGACTGATCAGGCAAAAGATAAAACCGCAGCATGCTACGGTTTTATCTCCAGCAAAAAAAAAAACTGAAGACTTGCCTGAATGCCGTATCCGCCATTTTTCCCCATAGTAATGTATTAGTGCCGGATCATTCAAAATACCGGAATGCCGGATCCGTCCTTCCGGTCTGCGCATGCGCAGACCGGTGAAAATGTGTAAAAAGATACAAGACGGATCCGTCTGTCCGTATGACAAGCGGAGAGACGGATTCGTTCTTGCAATGCATTTGTGAGATGGATCAGCATCCGGATTGCTTTCAGTCACATCCAGATCGGCGGATCCGGCGGGCAGTTGCGACGACGGAACTGCCCGCCGGATCACACTGCCGCAAGTGTGAAAGTAGCCTAAGACTGGTGATTTAGATGCTGGTCTTGGTCCATGTCCGCTGGAGCCTGATGCGCCTCAGTTATGCCGAGCCTCCAGCCTCTGGCCGTGCGACTTGCTTAAATCTACGCCAGCTCCCTTGCTGGAGTAGATTTAAGTATTTTTCTACGCCAAAAACAGGCGCAGAAAATGATAAATGACACCGGCCGGCCGTCTCATTCTCTTTTTCTGTCAACTCAGAAAAGTGTTGCGAGCGGGGAAAAAGTCACAGATTTGGTCGCAAAGAGGATTTGCGAGTGAATCTGCTACAGAAGTACACCAAAAAGTGCATCATAAATGACCCTCTTTTGTTTAAATTCCTCACTGTTTTCAAGATCTCTGCTTGCTGTCTGTAAATTAGGACTTTTTTTTTTATTTTTTATCTAGCGGCTGAAACCTTAACCTGTATCCAGTCCAGGCAATAAGGACATGTACAATACAAAGCTCTCTCCTATTCTAATAGTTTCCTTCAACGTATTTATCAAAGGACACAAAGGGTTTTTGCATAACTCACCAACACAGCTTGGTCCCCTCCACCGGGCTGCAGCAGTGACATCCCATACACCACTTCAGCCAATCTATAGCCTCAGCAATCTCATGCTGTACACCTCTGAGGCCAGACACTGGCTGCAGTAGTATATGGGATATCAATATTGGAGCCGGGAGGAGAAGACCAGCACTCTGGGTTGGAGGAGGCTGGGAAAGGGAGTTAAAGGTTTTTGCCTTTTTATTTTAATGGGGTTTTCCAGGTTCAGAGCTGAACTCGGACATACCCATAATTTCACCCAGGCAGCCCCCCTGATGTTGGCATTTCATGCTCCCATGCTCTCCTTTGCCCTGCGCTGGATCGCGCAAGACAAGGGCTCTTATTTACAATAACACACTGCCAGGCGGAGGCTTCAGCCCAGCAGTGTGTTCAGCGACGTCACCGGCTCTGATGGGCGGGCGTTAGCGCTGCCCTAGCCGTTTTACAGGCTAGGGCAGCACTAAAGCCCATCCATCAGTGTCGGTGACATCACCGGTCTCACTGCTGGGCGGAAGCCTCCGCCTGGTAGCCCCATGGAGAGCCCGGTACGTCACCGGAACTCCAGAAAATGCCTTTGCCCTGCGCAATTTAGCGCAGGGCAAAGGAGAGCATCGGAGCGTGAACTGCTCCGATGCTCAAGTCAGGGGGGCTGCCTGGGTGAAAATGGGGATATGTCCATGTTCAGCTCTGAACCTGGACAACCCCTTCCACCCTGTCCTGTAGTTGGCCTGTAATAAATATAACTTGGAAAACCCCTTTAAACTCACTGAAGTAATCTAGAATGTCCCTATTCATAGACCGCAAACTGAGATCTTGAAAACGATGCTGTGTAGAAATACATTACAAAGTCCCCGAACTGAATTTTGCAATGATTTGCTTACATAAGATCTGACAACCTTCAGGATACCCTACCTTGTTCAATAGATGCAGCAAAGCATCCCGCATGAGGTCATGTCTCATATAGAACTGTATAATTCCCAGGTGGGTGCCATACGTGTGCAGGTAATACAGACACTCCTGGTAATAGGCGTTATTTTGGATCTTCCCCTCAGGCATCATCTCGTACCAAAGGCAGCGCGCTTTCAGGGTAACTTCCAGTTCTTTCAAGGTGGCAAAATACTCGTCGTCTTTCTGCAAGAATGGAGACAGTAAAACCCGCCACAATGAAAAGAAATGGCTACCCTTGTACAAAACATTGGTCTTTATAGCATTCTGAGCATCAAATCCCATGTGTAGACATCAGATTTATGTCATGTAGACATATCCCTCCCAGTAACATATGCTGCATGTGAGACTTGTGTGTCTAGGATACTGCTGCCTTCACTAGCTGACATATCAGCACAACTTTCTTCCAGGACTGATTTCTCCTTCTTCAGCCCATGAGGGATGTCCTCTCATTTGTACTGACAGACATTGATGCTGAGGAGCACAATTCCCTCTTCCTTTCCATTTTCCAGTCTACAGTGGGCGCTCTCCTCCCTCTCTACATCCTTCTCTTGTACACAGCCCATGTGATTCGCTCTTCCTGATCTCCGGCAAACATTTATCACCTATCCCCTAGCGTTTTGTGAGATAATCCCTTTCATTAATACAATTAAGCTCCCCCTAGTGGCAGCTGCAGACGGACAGAATGTTATCTTTTAAATCGCTGTATTCGGGAAGAATTAGGAGCCTTTAATCAGAAAAAATAAATAAAATGGAGCTCCAAACAAGATCTAAAAACGACACGATGATCATCTTACACATACAAAAACCCATTTCCTTATTCTAAGTGTCACTATAAAGCAGTGGATCATTTTAGGTTCTCTCTCACATTTTGCAGTAATAATTGACCAGTCAGTCTCTAAAACCCCTTGACCATACATAAATCACAGAAGAGGACATCTCACCACCAGTAGAATGGGTTTGGCTGCAGACTCCAAGTGCTGAACAACATCTTCCAAGAGCTTCGAGCCAATATTCTTTTGGTTCAGATCTAAAGGAGCTTTCATACATCTGCTAAACTTCTCCCTGGCTCCGGGTAAGTTATCAGACTTCAGACAAGCCATGCCCCAGGCGTGCCACACACCAGAAGGGTCCAGTCCGGTCTTTGTAGATACCTAATGTGGAAGCAATGCAAAAACTATGCTATGAAGCATACTGGAAAAAAAAGGTATGCTACAATAAATTTTATACAATACAACAAAAAAATTAAGCTTAAATGTTATGGACACTCCCGGGGGCATATTTTGCTAATTTGGGGCTAAAAATATTTTTTTGTTTTTTTTTGTTTCTATTTTCTTTGAATCCCGTCACCTGATGCCTCATGTGTAGCTCTTATCTCTGATCTCCTGACCTCATAAACGGTTATTATAGCTCAATTCTTATAAAAACTGGTAAGAATATGGCTTAAATAAGTGTTAAGTATGAGCGCTGAGACCCCCACCAATCACTAGAACAAGGGAGAAGCGCTTGCTTAGCTCACTCTCTCCTCGCTGCGCGAGATGGGCCCATTGACTTTTTGGCTATTAATCACATTTTATGCATTTCACATAGTTAAGTTTTACCGGAACCATGGCTTTTTTATTCATCATTTTTAAATTCTAATTTTGATCACTTGGCTGACATCATGATTGTATAAATGATTGTAGTGTAATGACGTTTTTTTGGAGTATGCACTTGGCACTTTACACGCACTGATGGTCACCTATAATTGGTAATCCTCATACTAGTCCTGTCGTTTCTTTTTGGTTACGCCTTGCTTTATTTTGTTCCAGCCTTAGATATACATTGAGAAGCCCCCTCCAGCTACCCTCCAGACGAGACGATTCCTATATGTGCGCTGTGGCCCAGCATAGTTGTGCGCTCAGCATTGCCGATTCCCATAGCTACGAGCGGCATCCGCGCTGACGTGGCCAGGCTGATCACGTGGTGCGCTTCTCACGAAACGTCAGCTGGGGGCGGGCAGGAGCGCAATGGCGATGATGTGAGCCTCATCACATTAGGTTTGTGTCTTTATGTCTCTTAGGTGTGCTTGGCCTATTTAATACCTCACTCTTTACTGTGTTACTGCCTCCTGACGAAGCCAGTGAGATTGCTACTAGTTCTGGAGGGCCCGTATAAACTCTAGCACTGCTATACAGTCAGGTCCATAAATATTGGGACATCTACACATTTCTAACTCTATACACCACCACAATGGATTTGAAATGAAACGAACAAGATGTGCTTTACCTGCAGACTGTCAGCTTTAATTTGAGGGTATTTACATCCAAATCAGGTGAACGGTGTAGGAATTACAACACTTTGCATATGTGCCTCCCACTTGTTAAGGGTCCAAAAGTAATGGGACAGAATAATAATCATAAATCAAACTTTCACTTTTTAATACTTGGTTGCAAATCCTTTGCAGTCAATTACAGCCTGAAGTCTGGAACGCATGGACATCACCAGACGCTGGGTTTCATCCCTGGTGATGCTCTGCCAGGCCTCTACTGCAGCTGTGCTCTGTTCCTGCTTGTTCTTGGGGCATTTTCCCTTCAGTTTTGTCTTCAGCAAGTGAAATGCATGCTCAATCGGATTCAGGTCAGGTGATTGACTCGGCCATTGCAGAACATTCCACTTCTTTCCCTTATAAAACTCTTTGGTTGCTTTTGCAGTATGCTTTGGGTCATTGTCCACCTGCACTGTGAAGCGCCATCCAATGAGTTCTGAAGCATTTGGCTGAATATGAGCAGATAATATTGCCTGAAACACTTCAGAATTCATCCTGCTGCTTTTGTCAGCAGTCACATCATCAATAAATACAAGAGAACCAGTTCCATTGGCAGCCATACATGCCCACGCCATGACACTACCACCACCATGCTTCACTGATGAGGTGGTATGCTTAGGATCATGAGCAGTTCCTTTCCTTCTCCATACTCTTCTCTTCCCATCACTCTGGTACAAGTTGATCTTGGTCTCATCTGTCCATAGGATGTTGTTCCAGGACTGTGAAGGCTTTTTTAGATGTCGTTTGGCAAACTCCAATCTGGCCTTCCTGTTTTTGAGGCTCACCAATGGTTTGCATCTTGTGGTGAACCCTCTGTATTCACTCTGGTGAAGTCTTCTCTTGATTATAGACTTTGACACACATACACCTACCTCCTGGAGAGTGTTCTTGATCTGGCCAACTGTGGTGAAGGGTGTTTTCTTCACCAGGGAAAGAATTCTTCGGTCATGCACCACAGTTGTTTTCCGTGGTCTTCCGGGTCTTTTGGTGTTGCTGAGATCACCGGTGCGTTCCTTCTTTTTAAGAATGTTCCAAACAGTTGTTTTGGCCACGCCTAATGTTTTTGCTATCTCTCTGATGGGTTTGTTTGTTTTTTCAGCCTAATGATGACTTGCTTCACTGATAGTGACAGCTCTTTGGATTTCATCTTGAGAGTTGACAGCAACAGATTCCAAATGCAAATAGCAGACTGGAAATGACCTCTGGACCTTTTATCTGCTCATTGTAATTGGGATAATGAGGGAATAACACACACCTGGCCATGGAACAGCTGAGAAGACAATTGTCCCATTACTTTTGGTCCTTTAACAAGTGGGAGGCACATATGGAAACTGTTGTCATTCCTACACCGTTCACCTGATTTGGATGGAAATACCCTCAATACCGTCATGTGGCGCATCACTCACTGCACAATAAAATACTGTACCTCTATGGCTAAATTGTAGTATTCTGCCTCCAAGAGCCGATTCCTTAACCGTACGACCGCGGCTGGTCTAACGATCTCATCCAGAGAAGGGATGTCCTGGTAGGATGCTGCCACTAAAATCTTCAGCAAATCCACCTTACTGCTGTAACTGCGGGAGAAACAGGATAGGAGAAATCGAATGCGTCAGATGCGGACCATTGTGATGCTAATGGAGGTTTGAGCTCGGGCGCGTACTACTTACCTGTCGCACAGGGCCAGGTCGTTACTCCTTGCTGCTTTGACAAAAATCATTTTGGCACTGAAGAGCAAATTCTTCATGATGTCCAGCAGAAGACGACTGTCCATCTCGGGGTTGGTCAGCCCCTTGGACAAGAGGCAGCAGCGCTCAATCAGCTGGTAGCCACATTCATCGCTTTTTGAGTGCAGATTAAGGATGGCGGAGCACAATGATGAACTTGGGGCCTGCAGACATGAAGTAATGCAGATTTATACCACATACGTGCTTTAGAGTTGACTTTATACAGAATGGAGCAGGCGCACACATGCTCGACCACCGCGCCATTCAAACTCTTTCTCACGGCAGCCATGCTTTATCCCACTGAGGGTCGATCTGATGCTGGAAGTGAAGTCAACTTTCTTTATCTGCTACATAACCCAAAAGGGTGGTGCCCCTTGAAACAACATCTATCACTGTGTGAATGCAGCAGTAGTGCACCAAACACGTCTACGGGGTCTGCCATAGATAGCTCTGATTACACATGGGACTCGGGGGTCCCCCGGTGTGGGGCTCCCAGGTATCATACATTGCTCATGGGCCAACTCCCTGAAATAACAGAACGCTGGAGAGGTTACTAGATCCTAAAGTAGGCAAAACACATTACGTAGCAGGCACCTACCGTCCAGACCCCCCCCCCCCCCCATAGGAATTTATTTCACTGAGGAAAAGGGAATAAGCAACTGGCAGACGTCTCTCTGGTATCAGCTCATCTCGGATCGACATGTTGAAATCAACCATTCTCTCCCATCATGGCAGAAGTCAGGCTGCCCCATGCACATTATACTAGCAGCTAGGCTGACTGCAACCATTGTGTTGACCCTGGCATTATTATATGGAAGCGCACATACCTGCTCATAATAAAACTCGCTCCTCTCCACTTCATTTTCAGCTTCATTCAGCGTCAGCCACCATTGCACCTCAGCAGCTTTAGAAAGCCGGAGGACTTCTGAAAGATCCAAGATCCCAGCTGGTTTTTCTGTGGGAAACAACAATAGTCAGACTTAATAACCAGTGAACATGAAGGTGAACAGGCCCTTACCGTGTTTGTTGAATGCCCCCCCCCCCCCCAGTGCCATTGAGTGAGCCAAATCCCAAATTTCTTAGGAACGGGCAAAATCCACTCGCCAGTGCTGACAAACAATGGCATCAATGTCCACATTAAAGGTGAGATCAGAGGCAAAAGTCTCTGCTCGTGAAAAACACACCAGCCGTTTAATAAAGTTTAGCGGTTTAGTCACAGGTCACAGTTACGTTATCATTTCTATTATTTCAGAAAAACGAAAGCATCTCCTGGGATCCAAAAAGCAGAACAATAGGCTGATACAAGCCTATCCCCGTTATAGATAAGCTCCGTCTCTGATGCCACCAGATGTAAGGCAGCTATCCTATAAGTCAATGTTTGACCTTGAGACGTGACTCGGATATTAAGTAAGCCAGCATCTCATCTGCAGACAGTGCAAAGCAGAGAGCACTGGCTTCACTGGGCGAGAGGTCCAAGTCAGGATTCAGGGGATATTATATTTCCTTGTCTCCTTATTGACTTCTAGGATAGCTGCCTTACATCTGGTGGCATTAGAGGCAGAGCTGGTTAAGAGCTTATTTGCATCCCTTTCTTCCCAGCGGAGCGTGTATGGTCTATAAGTCTCCCGACGCCGTTTAATACGCTGTGACACAGTAAAGGGAGTTGTATGGGGAGGCAGTTATTTCTCCTGGACTGATTAGCGGCCAGGTGGGGTCAAACACCGGACTGGACTCATGTGCCGGTCCGGGTTTTGACAACACCTAGCTGCCTTTAAAAGACAGCTGGGTTCAGCAGAAAGGATCTCTGTATTGGGATCTGAGGCTTGTGCTGGGCTTGGAGGTCTGAGACCAGTGTCTGTTCACGGACTCTTTGAGGCAGAACTGCCAGCTGGGTGTAAACTAAGACCAAAACCAAAAGGTGACTTCTTGTTTATGAACTTGCCAACTGTTTGGTGCCTCCATACTGCGTCCGCTCATCCTGTCTACCAGAGAGAATCCCCACAACGCTCTCTATAAGGAGATACTGTATTCCACAAATACTATCCCAGTTATAAGCATAGTAATATGGCTTCACCAGCGGACGATCTAACTCCCTATTCACCCTCCTCGTCTTCTCTCTCTGTCCCTGCTCTTTGCTGAGCCTAAAAAAAAAAAAAAATTACCTTCCAATTGCTCTGAATCCTCGTCTGTCTTGTTAGCACTAGAATAAAAAAAATCAAATATTAAGTAAATGTATGAGTATGCTTTAAATTATGAACACACATAATCTTATCCCAAAGATATAATCTCATCCCATACGTAAATGCCCGATGGGACCCCCACCGATCGTCAGTAGGGAGCAGCGTGTTGCTGGTCCATTCACTTGTATGGGACCGATACCCTTTGGCAGTTTCACAGAGATGAAGGGAGTGGAAGCACAAGGGGTGGTCCGGATTCAGAGCTGAACCTGGACAACCCTTTTAACCAGCGCTCCATTCTAATGGAGGTGGCACAGGACTCCTTTTCTCATCATAGCCGACTCCCACCAGACACTTATCACCTATCCACAGTTGACACGAACACCGATCTGGTCGAGTGATCATCTGATGCTCAGACATCTCCCTTGCAGAGAACTCTACAGCATACACGTAGCATTACAGTACATGGTTCAGCTAGGTCTGCCAGACCGCAAACTGCTCTTACATTCCCGAAAAAGTTTCTGATCAGGTACCCCCTCCTCCCCAATTATGTCCACATGCCCTCAGAGTACATATGGTCGTCCTAGGAAGCCAAGCACTTTGCTAACTTGTGCAGAAGACGTCTACACTTGCCTCCAATAGTGAAAAGATTTGGAAAAGGTAAAGGAGCCTCTAGAGATGTCCGACTGGCCCAGAGCACCAGGTCATTGAGCAGATGCTTTCTTAGAGCAGATATCATGGACCACGGACTATCAGTAATGGAGAGCTATGGCAGGAAGGAGCTTCACGGACTACCATATCCTTCCATCTCCTTATGAAACCAAATACTTACTTTGCAAAGAAATAGTTATGACACTGGTCACACACGCGGGCAGGATTTTCCCGGCAGCCTTCAACCACCATCTTCTTCATGGAGCAGGAGCTGCAGACCAGTCTTCCACATCGCCTGCAATGATGTCTGCGGTTGAACTACAGGGGGGAGACAAGACAGACCCATGAACATATGGACCATAGGCGAGCATGGAGAGAAAAGCGCATGCCTGGCCATTCATGGTGGAACCGTTCTTGAGACAGGAGTGGATTCCAGATGCGGGACCTGCACATATGGCATATTCTGTAGATCTGTCATTAAAGGGGTAATACGGGAATTGATATTAATGATATATTCTTCAGGTCATCAATATAAGAGCTGCAGAGGTCCAGCTCCCGTCAGTTAGCTGTTAGACGAGGTCCGGCACTCCGTGAGGAGTAGGCCAGTGATGTCTCCGTACCTCAGTCACATTCAAGCCGATGGGGCTGAGTCTGCAATACCAAGCACAGCCACTATACAATGTGTGGCGCTGTGCTTGGTGAGCTGTGAGGAGGCCATGGGGCTCACCAGAGATCCGGTGAGTGCTGTGGCTATCTGAAACAGCTTCAGACTCAGAGAACCCCTTTAAGTAGAGGCAACAGATTTCATGCATTATATGGGGATTTACGGTATATTTTTGCCCATGGTAAGAAGCCTACAGAGCAGACGTGAGATCGGCCCACATACTTACCATGGTGAACCTCTCGTTCTTGCAGACCATGCAGATGGCTTCCGTTTCATCTGGAATCCACTGTGTTTTAGCTGGGGGTTTGTCAGGAGGTACAAACTCTGGAGAAGACTTGTTCCTCCTGTGCCCTTTCTCCGATGACTGCACCCGAGATCGATCTGGAGCGGGCAGGACAATAGAGTAGAGGAGGTAGATACTCGGACCCTCTGCAATTCCTGCAAACGTCTGTAAGTCACATCACTTACATTTCAAAGTACTTACCTACAAAAGGAGAATTGGTCTGGTCTGCAGGGGAGGACGAGGTGACTTGTTCTGGATCTGCTGACTGACTGCTGCTTTCTGGGATGCGACTGACAGAATCTAGAGAAATGGAATTTACTGCATCAATGCAAACGCTACGATGCCGGTAAGTGGTCATACACATTAAAGGGATTCTGTCAGCTAGTTTGAGCCTATAGAGCTGAGGACATGTGCTGCTAGCATGTCCACAATATACATCTCCCATAGCTGTGAGTGCTTTTATTTAAAAAAACAACGATTTTTTATATATATATATATATATATATATATATGCAAATGAGGCCAGTAAGGAGCCCAAAGGGCTGTTACTAACGTTTCAGGAGCCCAGCCACACCCACTGTGAAGGAGCCCAGCACCGCCCGCATCCTCCGCATCTCCTCCTTGCTCCCCCGACGTCACAGACTTGAAGTGCTGTAATCTCGAGTATGCCGCAGGTGAGTGCCGGCACGGTGTTCCTTCCCTGTGCTGGCCTCAGCCTCAGGGAATGAACTGTGCATGCCGAGATTACGGCGCTTACACTCTTCTTGCATCGCAGGGCAAGGGGGAGCATCAGAGCAAGAAATGCTAAATGAGTGAAGATGAGGTTATGTCCGGGTTCAGAGCTGAACCCCTTTAAAGCCCAATTCTACTTGCAAAGCCACTTTCATGTGACCTAACAACAATCAAATCTTTCCCTCCTGGCTGAGCACCCCCTCACTGATCCCCATCCCCACCTCCCCCCATTTCCGCACTTTTGGGTCTGGTTTCTACTTCCTAGTCCTAGCTTTGACATGTTGGAAATGTCCACTCAGCTGATCACTGGCGAAGGCCTGTCACCACTGCGGCCGATGAACAGTTGCAGGCATTTCCTGTGTCGAGACAGGACCAGAGAGAGACCAGCGGGCAGACAGTATGTGGGAACGGCGGTAGGTATGGATTCTTAAATTTTTTTTACCTAGCCTGAGCCCTTTCTAAAAAAAAAAAATTCTGTCTTAAGACTCATTCACACGGCCGTGGAACACGGTCCGTGAGATACCGGACTGTCATCCAGCTTAGTGCAGGAGCGCGCGGCGTCATTGGTTGCAATGACGCCGTGCGCTTTGTGCCACCGCCGCCGCAGTACAGTAATACACTGGTATAGATCATACATACGTACTGCGGTGGCGGCACAAAGCGCACCAATGACGCCGTGCGCTCCTGCACTAAGCTGGATGACAGTCCGGTATCTCCCAGACGTGTGAATGAGCCTTTACTGGAGAACCTTTTAACGAGGCGGACTTAGATCTGAAAAGCAGAGACTTAGGCCTTATTCACACAGTCAGTGATTTCGAGCCAAAACCAGGCGCGGCTCTAAATACAGAACAGGAGCAGATCGTTCCCTTATACCTGATCTCTGTGGAGGCTCCAATCCTGGTTTTGGCCACAATCACCGACGTGTGAATGAAGCATTACCTGTACGTTTCTCTCTGAAAGAGAAGGGGATGGCCAAGGCTTTGCCAGCGTAAGTGCACAGCAATCTGTCCACATCTTCAATAGAAAAGGTGAAATCGGACTCAATGGGAAGCTGCTGCAGTGTCTGTACCGCCGCGGAGACCCACTCGATCTTCATGTTCATCAGCAGCTGCTCCACCATCAGCAGCGGGCTGGAGATGAGATGTTCATAGTTGGTGTGGGCGCATTCTGGAAGGGCCAGCAGCAGCTGTAAGAGAGGCCATTAACAATGAAACAGGTCCGTAGGCGTCTCGTGTCAAGTCACAGCTCCTAGAGATCCTATCATCTACCTTTGATCCCAAGTACACATTCCGGATTTCATTGCATCGCATCTCCAAAAGACCATTTGGAAAATGGGCCAGCAAGTACTCCGATAAAAAATGACTAGCAAATATGCCAGGAGTCTGAAGGAGCGCCTGCTCCGTGACGGCGAAACGCAGGTTCTGATCCTCGACTCTCTTCAGCAGCTATGGAAGACAGAAGAAAAAAAAACAAAACGGTGCAGGTCATAAATCCCGTATTATAAAGGAATCCCTGGAGCACAAGAAGCCCAAAGCATCTACAGGACTAAGGAACTGAACAAAAACAAGTAAGCAAGGAAGGGATTGGCTTTTCTGAAAATCCCAAAGTCTTCAGACCCTTCCATCGCGCCCCCAATGCCACCATCTCCGCTGGCTGCGGACTTTTCTGCTCAGGTCCTGACCTGCTGGTCAGGAAGAGCCCCCCACCTAGTCTGAGCACGGCAGAGGGTCTAAGGACTTCAGAAAATTCCAGAGAACCCCTTCGAGAAACCCAAGGCAATTTGGACAATCCCTTTTTATTAGGAGGGACCTCGCACGACAAGATGATCAACAGAATGTCACGCCGGGACCCCCAGTGATTTCATGTAATCTGCAGCAGAAGGTCAATTTCTTTGCAGCCTCCCCACAAGGTGCTAAGCCATGAATTCAAAGGGGTCGTCTGAGATTTTGATATTTACCATGTTGGGGGTCCGACACTAAGCCAGTGATGTCACGTTTATCAGTCGCGTGGCCAAGGCGCAGCTTAGTCCTATTCAAGTGAATGGGACTGAGCTGCGATACCAAGCGCAGCTGCTATCCAATGGACACCACTGTGCTTCACTCACCGAAGTCCGGCAGCCTCCTCAAACAGCTGATCAGCAGGGGTCTCGAGTGCTGGACCTCCGCCCATCTAACATCGATGACCTGATCTGAAGATAGGTCGTCAATATCAGAATCTCGGAAAAACCATAAAAAAAAAAACACTTCTTAACTAACTGACTGGCTTATCTGGAGGACTTTCCTCCCTTGCTGTGGGTGGGCAGTAGCTCACATGATACAATCAGGAAAATTGTAGGAACCCAGCCCTCCGGTCCTAGAGAATCGCAGTGTACGTGGGCAGGCAGATCCGATGTATGGTGAAACAGAATACCGGCACTCTGTATTTTCCTATTAAAGGGGTTCTCCAACCCTTTAATGACCCCCCCCCCAATGCTCGGGCCTTCATATAGATTATACATACCCCGCTCCCTGACGCCTGCATCGCTCCTGATCCCTGCATGGCCGCCGCTGCATCCCAGCGACGAGAACATGGAGCGGCGGCCGTGCAGGGATCAGGAGCGATGCGGGTGCCCGGGAGCGGGGTAAGTATAATCTATGTGAGGTGCCCAGGTACTGGGGGGGGGGGGTCATTATATGCCTTTTACTATTATTTTACTTTCTCAACGGCTACACAGGATACAATCAAGCATCTGCATCTCGCAGTGCAAATAGCTCCTGTTAACCCCTTCCTTTTCTGCATAGAAAAATGGCCCCTAAGGTATAGCTGCAGAGACACATACGCTATATAACGCCAACCAAAATTTCCTTCCCTGCTGTCTACAGAGAGATAGAACTATAATAAATGTAAGAATAGGGATCAATGAAAGTCTTCACTATGAGACTGGTACACCGGCTACTGAGCACGTCAGTCCACCTCCGAACGCAGGAGAAGGTGGACAAGAAGGAGAAACGGCAGGGGAAAATGTAAATGCCTCGCCAAGCAGGTGCCACCAAATTCTGAAGTCCGCCAGTAACTGCTGTTCATATGTATGAGTTAGGGCTCTTTCACACTTGCGTTGTTCTTTTCCGGCATACAGTTCCGTCGTCGGAGCTCTATGCCGGAAGAATCCTGATCAGGATTATCCCCATGCATTCTGAATGGAGAGAAATCCGTTCAGGATGCATCAGGATGTCTTCAGTTCCGGAACGGAACGTTTTTTGGCCGGAGAAAATACAGCAGCATGCTGCGCTTTTTGCTCCAGTCAAAAATCCTGAACACTTGCCGCAAGGCCGGATCCGGAATTAATGCCCATTGAAAGGCATTGATCCGGATCCGGCCTTAAGCTAAACGTCGTTTCGGCGCATTGCCGGATCCGACGTTTTTAGCTTTTTCTGAATGGTTACCATGGCTGCCGGGACGCTAAAGTCCTGGTTGCCATAGTAGGAGCGGGGGAGCAGTATACTTACCGTCCGTGCGGCTCCCGGGGCGCTCCAGAGTGACGTCAGGGCGCCCCAGGCGCATGGATGACATGATCACATGGCACATCATCCATGCGCATGGGGCGCTCTGACGTCATTCTGGAGCGCCCCGGGAGCCGCACGGACGGTAAGTATACCGCTCCCCCGCTCCTAATATGGCAACCAGGACTTTAATAGCGTCCTGGGTGCCATAGTAACACTGAACGCATTTTGAAGACGGATCCGTCTTCAAATGCTTTCAGTACACTTGCGTTTTTCCGGATCCGGCGTGTAATTCCGGCAAGTGGAGTACACGCCGGATCCAGACAACGCAAGTGTGAAAGAGGCCTAAAGTGGACCGGAAACTGCGCTCCCTTACCTCCAGGTATAATGCGGAATAGGTGATCGTAAGCTTGTGTTCACATGTCGTGGCCATATTGCCTTTACTGCATTTTTGCCACAGTATGCCACGTGTGACCACAACCTGCGACTGGAAGCCATAGTAGATGTCAGGATTACTACCTGCAGGGACCTCTCCGTGTCCTTTTCCTCCAGAAGATGTAAGAGATGCTCGCGGTACAGGCTTATGAGCAGATCCATCGGGATTGGATAGAAGAGTCCCCAGTCCTCACACAGCAGATAATCCTACACAGATAAAATAAGGACATCACGTCCGTGGTCATCTGGGCGCAGCAGACGGGAAAGAGGGCAGAAGGGCAGGAGGGGACCTTAAATTCTATACAGCAATTGCTGCATTAGGTTTTAGATTAAGGCCGCTAGCACACGGTCAGTGTTTGGTCAGTGATTTCCATCAGCGATTGTGAGATCTTTCTTTTATACCGTATCTCTGAGTGGCCACCACTCCTCTTGGCTCACAATCACTGATGGAAATCACTGACGAATCACTGACCGTGCGAAATCGGCCTTAGAAACACATGAAAAAAAGTATATTTTAAAGGGAGTCCGCTACCAGGAAAGTCACTGATAAACCAGGCACAGTGCCTAGTAGTGTTAGCTCAGTTCATTATAATGAGGTTTTACGTAGGGATCCGTAGCTTCACTCTGGAGAAAAAGTACTATGCAAATGAGCAGATAAGTGCACCAGGGGCGGGCCCAAGCCACTGGGTGCAACCTTGCTCCTCCTGCTTAATCTGCCTGTCCCTCCCTCTCCTCCTTCATGGACAGGGTCAGGCTCCTGTGTAGTTATCTCATCTGGCTCCGTCACTTAAGAAAAGGGAGAGGCTGAAAGCAGGAGGAGCACGGGTGCACAGAGTGGCTTGAACCAGCCCTCAGTGCACTTAAAGGGACTAAAAGTACTTTTTTTCTACAGAATGAAACAACGGACCGCTAAGTGAAAGCCATCAGAGATGTCCCGACTTTCCTGGCCTCATGAAGATAACTCTTGCCACGTGTCCTATTAGAGCAGGCAGCCTCAAACTGCGGCCCTCCAGCGGTTGTAAAACTACAACTCCCACAATGCCCTGCTGTAGGCCGATGCCTGTAGGCTGTCCGGGCATGCTGGGAGTTGTAGTTTTGCAACAGCTGAACGGGCCGCAGTTTGAGGATGCATGTATTAGAGGATATAGAGGAGGGTCGATTTTGGGCAATACCTTCGCCTCTAGGATAATTGTGATTATGGCCTGAGGATCTCTAGTGCAGTCTTCCTTTAAATCTTGCCAACTTGCCCAGGCTACATCTTCACGCAGGCTCAGAATCTATAAGGAAGTAGTAAAAAGAAGAAACTCAGGGTTACAAGTTTTGTGGGTAACTTATTAAAGTATTTCCCATATTCCAGAGAAGTGTCCTACAGTGTAGGTCAGTGTTTCCCAACCAGTGTGCCTTCCAGCTGTTGCAAAACTACAACTCCCAGCATGCCCGGACAGCCTTTAGTTGTGCGGACATGCTGGGAGTTGTAGTTTTGCAACAGCTGGAGGCACACTGGTTGGGAAACACTGGTGTAGGTTATCAAGTGCACATGCCGAGTAAGAGGCCACACTGCTCTCCTGAGCTACGCAGCCCCTTCCAACAACTGATTGGCATGGTTGCTGGAAATCAGACCCCCCCCCCCCCCAATCAGATATTGAGGACCTACACTGAGAATAGGTCATCAATATTTAAAAGGATTTTCCGATATATTTTTACTGAGGTCCTGTCCTTAGGAGAGGTCATCAGCATCTGATCGGTGGGTGTCCGACACCCAAGACCACAGATGATCAGCTGTTTGAGAAGGCAGTGGCGCTCGCAGTAGTGTGCAGCCTTCTCACAGCTTCCCCTAGGCCAGTGATGTCACGTTCATCGGTCACATGCCCTAGCCCCATGGAAGTGAACAGGGATGAGCTGCGATACCAAGCACAGCTGCTATACAATGTTGTGCTTGGGGAGCTGAGAGAAGGCCGTGCTGCTGCCTTCTCAAATAGCTGATTGGTGGGGGTCCCAAGTGTCGGACCACCCCCACTGATCAGATACTGAGGTAAAAATACCTCTGAAAACAAGTGCCTATTTTGCTAGAAAAAGTTTAAAAAAATAAATTAAAAAAAGATATATATTTATAGTTTTAATAAAGCGTAGGTGAAGGTTTATGTGCACTTTAATCACTGCCAATGCTGCTGTGATCACAGGGATTTACTAGCTAGCAAGTTCTAATTCTCTGGGTAATATATTAAAGTTATTATAGCTAGATCTCTAATAAACCTTTGCTCTCTAACGTGGAAGGAAGTAAAGGACTGAAGTCATTCAACACCCCTCCTACTCTGGCCAATATTAAAATAGACTGTGCAAGTTTTTTTGGACAAGAAACCTGAAACGTTGATTTCACAACTTTATGAAGTACAAACTACAAGAGATCTCTCTCTACCTTCCTGTACACTTCCAGTTCTTTCCTTTTGGTCTGCAATTCCCCTTTAAGGCCGTCTTCCATATCGGTCTCACACGCACAGTAAGACAAGAGCTCCCTGCACGCCTCCAAAGGCCATCTGTCCAGAAAACGAAGGGCCAGTCTGCTCCTCAACGTGGGGTCCTGAACAGCGAAAAGGTATCTCCAGCCTTCTTTTTCTAAATAGATCAGTAATAAGGACTATTAATACAAAAGACGACAACATTTAATAAATGCCAAGCTTACAATATAGGCTCCCCTCAAAGGGCACTCTACTGTTATTAGAGCTGTCACCCATGTCCATGACCAGGACAGCTTCCTATCCACTTACAGTAAACAATGGAGGTTCCTATTGAATGACTGCAAACAGAGATCTGGAAATCTGCAGAAATAGAAGGGAAATGTGCCGCAAACCGGAAAACCCTTTTAGAACGTTTACCTTCAGCAGCTGCGCAGCACAAAAGGGCATCTCTGACTTGTTTAAGATCGAAATCTCCGACGTAAAGGCTCAAAAACTGCAGCGCGCTCCTCCAGTCCTTCCTGGAGAGCACATCTTGGAAAGCTTCAGATAGCGATGCAGACGCCGAGGACGCGTGCAGCCCTAGGAGGACTGAAGCAGTGCATGGCTTCCCACACAGAAAACCACTCAACCCACTGAGTTCCTGGGAACTGTCTCGAAAAGGTGCCGACATTAAGGTAAGGAACCTCTGCAAGACCGGGAACTCTGCCAGCAGTAGGTCACACTCCTTAGCGATGATATCCATCTCCAGCGTTTCCTTCTTGCTGCCTCGTAACTCCTTCCAGGACAGGCCAGACTTGGCCGGCTTTAGGCTTTTGGCGGCACTTAAGCACACTACGACTGCGTTTAATGTAGATTTAGCCTTTAAAAAGTTGAGAGCTGATGCTGTAAGAGAGTACTGGCTGGAGTCAGAAGAAGAAGGAGACGTAGGTCTACTCTCAGCGGTGTCCTCAGAGTCCTGGGGACACATAGACATCACAAGGTCCACGTCAGGAAGGGAAGCGTCCACGCACTGCTGTGCGGACTGGACCAGGCTCAGTAACAGACACTGGGCTTGATTCACCCTCCTCAAGTTGCAGAAGGACAGACTCTCACAGCAGTAATCTGCAATCACCTGCCCCACATCCAAGACCAGATTCTCCTTCTTCAACAAGGACGACAACCTTAAAGACAAGGAAACGGGACATTAATAATCACCAAAATCCTAGAAAAATCTTCAAAAAAAACGTATCATTATTAGTAGATCTCACAGGACAGAAAAAGTTGGTCCAACTGCCCCAGTAAACGGCCCATGATGGTGCAGATCAGGGAGTCCTAAAGGCTTTGGACACCTTCGGGGCAATTTTTTTATGAATGAATTTTTCTCATTTAATCATTTTTTCAATTGGTCCTCATCAAAAATGTTCAGCCGTTTCTGTTATCCAAGGCTTAAAAATCAGTCTGAGGTTGTTTTCTTTAAATCCTGTCATCTGACGGCTCATGTATAGCTCTCATCTCTGCTACCCTGACCTAAAACGCTTATGAAACCTCAAATCTTATCAAACTGCTAAGCAACAGAGTTAAATAAGTGTCCATTCACACGTCCGTGGTGTGTTGCGGATCCGCAATACACCAGTCCGACACCCCCATAGAAAAGCCTATTCTTGTCCGCAATTGCGAACAAGAATAGGACATGTTCTATTTTGATCGGCGGCGCGCTCCGGGAATACGGATGCGGACAGCACACTGTGTGCTGTCCGCATCCATTCCGTCCCCATAGAGAATGAATAGTTCCGCACCCGTTCCGCAAATTGCGGACCCATTATTACGGACGTGTGAATGGAGCCTAAGTGTTTATGAGATCAGAAATAAGAGCTACACATGAGCCGTCAGATGAGGGGATTCAAAGAAAAGACAAAGAGACAGCTGATTTTTAACACTTGCATCTCAGAAGTGGCTGGACATTTTTGATATAAAAAATGCAATCAGAAAAAAGGTCTCCGAAAGTGTACATAGCCTTTAAAAAAAAAAAAAAAAAAAAAAATAAATAATCGAGATCCAACCCTTAAAGGGAAGTTGCTAGAATTATGCTGCCCTATGTGTCAGCAGGATATGATGAAGAGAGAGAACCCGACCTCTAAGACATATTGGGTTATAGGAGTAAAAAGCAGAATATATCCTGACAGGACTCCCAGGAGAGAATGAGGGTCCCGATTACCCCGTCCACCCAGGGCAATTGAGACCTCTTCTCCCTGTTTCAATGTGTATATAGAGAAAGCTGTCAATCATCCCATGTGGACGGAGCAATCAGGACTCTCACTGTCTCTCCTAGGAGTCCTGTTGGGATTTACTCCAATCTGGCCTTCAGACACCACTGAACAAAAGGATCCGACATGCTGAAATTTGCTGGAAGGTCTTCCATCCACACCGCAGCACAGCGAGTATTACCTTTCTGGTGGGACCTGCCGTTCAAACAGCAGATGGGATGCCACTTGTGATGGCTTTTGATGCAGAAGAACAAAAGGATTTGCCACCTTTACTTCCAAAGAGGTTTCTACAAAACAAACTCAAATTAGAAAAAATGTTCCTGGACCGCCCCCCATGCCAGTGAGAGGCAAGTGTATTAGAACAAGGTAAAGTAGAGCGTCCCCACCCATCCTTTGGTTGAACTTGATGGACTTTTGTCAACCGTATTAACTATTTACAGCATGTCCTAAATTATTATTATAAGCCGCTCAAGCGCTCAACACCCCTGTCCATATGCCCTACTGAGACATACCAACTTTAAAGGGGTTCTGCAGTTTGTTTAAACGGATGATGATCTATCGTCTGATCGGCGGGGGTCCCGGGGGTCGGACCCCCGCCGATCAGTTTAAACAAACTGCTGAACCCCTTAAAGGGAGAATGGGTCTCCAGCTTTAGAACCCCCTAAGAGCCGGCTCCTGTTCTGGCAGACTTGAGCCATCCTTGTAGTACTTGAACAGACAGGTAATTGACTGGCTGCAGCTTCCATGGCAAAGTCAACTGTTCGGCAAGGGAGCGGTAACCCTGGTCAGAGCCTAACCTCATGCAAACCCCTAACAAACTTAATGGGGTTGTCCCATCAGGCATTTAGGACAAAAGGGCCTCGCGAGGAAGAGAAAAATGCTTGGCACCCCACCTCAATCCGCACAGATCAGGCTTCGCTGTATTCATTTTCTATTGTTCCCTACGCAAAACTTGTGCAAGTGGCCACTCATAGGAGGAGAAGACCTGCTGACATTTGGCCGTCAGCAGTGATGAGCTAATCTACAGTAGACTGGTGCGGTCCTTTAGCTTCCAAAAGTCGGGGGTGCCCCCAAGTAGAAAACGTCATGCACTGACCTGAAAACTGTATACTAGAGTGGTCTAAAACCATTTACTCCCCCTCCTGGGAAACTACAGTTCCCAGCAGCAGGGAAAGGGATCACTTAGGGTCCACTCACACGTCCGTGGTGTGTTGCGGATCCCCAACACACCCGGCCGGCACCCGCTATAGAAATGCCTATTCTTGTCCGCAGCTGCGGACAAGAATAGGACATGTTCTATCTTTTGCGGAGCTGCGGACTGGAAGTTCGGGGCCGCGCTCCGCAAATGCGGAAGCGGAGAGCACATAGTGTGCTCTCTGCTTCACGTCCGGGGCTATAGAGAATGAATGGGTCTGCAACCGTTCCGCAAAATTGCGGAACGGGTGCGGACCCTTTTGTAGAGGTTTCTCCTACACCAGCTGATCACGGGTGACCGCAGGAGCTGGACTAGTATCTCTTCAGATACCTGCAGTCTAGAAAGTAGGAGGACAACTTTAACATTGAAGACTGTATAGCCAACCCTCAGTCTCTGCCCACTTACCTAAATCGGAATTTAAGCTTTGAATAATGACTTTGGCCAAAGTGTCCATGTAGGTGAAAAAGCAATGAATGGGGCTGAAGGTTAAGCCCTGATTGTCCGACAACAGTGCGAGTTCATCCAGGTTGCTCATGAGAAGAGTCATTTGCTTGCGGACAGGATGGGTCTGAACATCTGGAGGTTTCATCGACAGCTGATCCATTAAGGAATGGACCAGATTTCCTTTTGGTTCTGTTGAAAACATAAAATCAGACAGACGATGCTATAAGGTACAGCAACTAGGTAGAGGATGCGGAGGATTACACACGGCCAAATATAGGTGCATCACAATTATCGATGTTACTTAACTGTCCGGGATCCAGCGGCGAGCACTACCTTTCTCTCCTCCTCTGGCCGGTCCAGTCGTTTCTCCAGAGCGTTAGGTTGCCATGGCAACCCAAGGCGCGCCTATAATGGCACTTGGCCAGGTTATTATTGAGGATTGTCACGGGTGTCCCTGTACACCGGCCGCTGGTCATCAACTCTGCTACTTTAAGATTTTTGTTCAGCTCCACTTCCTTGTTAACTCAGCTGCAACTCTGCTACATCACTAAGGCTACTTTCACACTGGCGTTTTGGCTTTCCGTTTCTGAGATCCGTTCAGGGCTCTCACAAGCGGTCCAAAACGGATCAGTTTTGCCCAAATGCATTCTGAATGGAAAAGGATCCGCTTTGCCTCCGTTCAGTCTCCATTCCGCTTTGGAGGCGGACACCAAAACTCTGACGAAACTGAGCCAAACGGATCCGTTCTGACACACAATGTAAGTCAATGGGGACAGTTTTCTCTGACACAATCTGGCACAATAGAAAACGGATCCATCCTCCATTGACTTTCAATGGTGTTCAAGACGGATCCGTCTTGGCTATGTTAAAGATAATACAAACGGATCCTTTCTGAACGGATGCGTCTGTGCAGATCCGTGACGTTTCCGCACCAAACGCAAGTGTGAAAGTAGCCTAAGCTACACAAGTCTCCAGTCTGCTGCTACAACCCTGCTACATCACTCTGCTATGCTGGTCTCCAGGATGCTGCTCCAGCTGTGCTACATCATCACTGCTACACCAGTCTTCTGTTAGACTCCACTGCATCTGGTCTCTAGCTTCATTGCATTACGTCTACAGTTCGGAGTACAGGGCCGTATTACACCAACAGATTATCTGACCAATATCTGACCAATCAGACCATCTGTGTGTGTAATTGGCCATCTGACCAATGATTAGGTCAGAAAGTCCATCAGATAATCTGTTGGTGTACTACAGCCCTTAGGGTCTATTCACATTTTGCATGAACAGACACTGACTGGACTCACCGAGGGAAGCGACTGCAGCTTTGAGTTGTGCGCTGTTCTTCTCCAGCTCGTGGCTCAGGGTGATATGGCGCACCATGTGTTCATCTCTTAGCACAGAGTAGCAGGTATGGAAGAGCTCCGTTATGCTACATCTCAGCTGGCCGCTTATCTTCTCCTCTGCAATGTCAGGGGTAGAATAGGATTACAACTCACTAATTCCTTTTTAAGGGTGCAGAGGAATAAAGGATAGGCAAGAACTGGAGCTCTCCTCAAAGACTCAACCAGTGGTCTGGGGAGAAGGTGTGACATCAATGACATTCAGAGGTTCATGATCAGATCGCTCTAATTATTAGGACCCTCAGGGTTCGTTCACACAGTGTCTTTTGCTGGTGGTCAAAATTTCACATGGTTTCTGCCTCTAACTTATTTCAAAGGGAGGCAGAGCTAAATATTGTGAAGTGGCGGTTAAAGTGGCAGAACCTTCACAGTCTTCTCGATTTTTATTTTTGATGGGCTATCTTTAGAATAGGCCATAAATATCTGATCGGGGGGGGGGGGGGGTCAGACAGCATGCATACGTGTCGATTATCTGTTCCCAAGTAGCTCCGGCGACGGAAGTACACAGCTCCATCCAATATGCAATGAACAGAGCCACGTAAACGGACACAGCTGATCGGCAGGGGTGTTGGATCCCAACCAATCAGATGTTGATGGCCTATCCAGAGGACAGGCCATCGATAGTAAAATCCTTGAATACCCGTTTAATGATCAAGATTACTACCATAAAACCCAGAATGCCACAATGGTCTCCACTGGCTCAGCTGACCTGGGAAGACCACTGACATAACTTAAAGGGGTGTTCCTAACTTGGACACTTCTAGCGTCTCCCTAGAATGTGCCTTAAATGTCTGATAGGTGCAGGTCCCACTTCTAGGAACTGATCTCTAGAATGTAGCCACAAAGTGAAGGGACGAGCAGCCACCTTCCATTCACCACTGTGTGACTTCTGAAAATACCTAAAGCACTGGCTCAGCTATTTTCAGATGTATAGTAGTGGTGAATGGGCGGGTGGCCTACCTTGGGCAGCTAGGTCTTCATTCACTGGTACAAGACTTGCGACCACGGGCGAGCTCCTTACTCGGTTATTTTTGGAAGTCCCATAGCAGTGAATGGAGAGCATGGGTGATGTGCCCACATGAACTAAAACACACTATTTGCAGGGGGGAAAAAAGACCACAAAAAGGCAAGTAACAGGAGAAAAAATCCAGACCAAATTTGTGTGAAGGAAGCCTAAAAGGTGGATAAGAGGAGATACACATTTGGCTACTAGAAATAATCCACCGTCTGTGTACTCAAAAGACAATAGTGTAATTCAGAACTACCTATCTCCGTCTGTCCTTGTGGCAGGCTGGGGTAGTTAATGATTTTACTCATCTGCTGAAGAACCGCTTGGACACCTCTGATGCCTTCAGGATGTTCCTTCATCACCTCGGTACTCCGGCCTGTAGAAATGAAACACTTAATCCTTAAAGGGGGTGGCTCACAAGTAACACTGATCAACTACCTAGGAGACTGCCGAGCGTAGGGCTCTGCTATGTCCACCAGTGCCGTGGTCACGTGCTCACTACAGCTCTACAAAGGGGCCTAGAGGATCGTATTCTTGTGATCGGTGGTCCGAACCCCCCGTCATCATAGATTGATCACCTATTCTGTGAATGGGTGATAAATGTTTTTTAAGCCAACCCCATCAACCTTTAAGTCTCTGAGGACACCTTTTCAAGAAGGGATTACTGCAGGTCTGGCACTGGAGAAGCCAACATGACATAATTGCTATTGAGGGGACGCAGTGGACGTGGTATTACATCGATCCAAATAAACGAGCAACTCTATAATACAATTATAATACAAAAATTTGTTGAAGTTTGCCTATGTACATTTTTAGGTGGTTGTCCACCATAAGAAGTTATCCACAGCAAAGTATCTGACTTAGCTTTTGGATTTTGATCTGGCCCTGGTTTTGCCCCCTTTCTGTTTTTTTACCCCACTAGGTTTAGGCACCTGCACTTAGCCAAGTCAGGGACCGTCGCCAAGTTGGAGGGTGCCATTTAGGGCGGATTGTCCAAGTAGGACGGGACAGTGGTGCAGGTTGAGTATTGCTGGGAATTCCCATTTTATAATAAACAGGCGCCGAAGCGCATGGAGTGAATTAGAGTGGCAGTCATGCATGCACGCAGCTGTATTCGGCTTCTCTTCGGCAGTCCCACAGAATGGTAAGCTAGTGAGCGAGCATGACCACCGATCCATTCATTCCAGGGACCTCATTCTTGTGATACTTACCCCTATCTTATGGATATGGGGGAAGTTCTTATAGTGGGACAACCCGCTTTAAACCGTCTATTCATCATCTGCCCTTCCTTCATCTTGGGAAGGAATTTAATAATTTCGCTTTTACCTTTGCTCTCCAGACAATTTTGCAGACGTCTCTCCGCCGCCTCGAGCAGCTGTTTGCACGTTTTCCAGAGATGGGCTTGTGTGCATGCCAAATCAAAAGCTGCCATTGCGGCTGGATTCATCTCTTCCACCAGACGTCTCCAGCGATCAGTCTTCTCCAGGCGCGCACTTCTCAGCCAGAAGTCATCTTGTAAAGTCGGTAACAGGCAGTCTGATGGAGCGACCAACCTGTCCGTCACATCAGATATAGAATAGAAGACCATTCCTGGGAGGGTTAATATCAGAATGTGATTTTGAGATCAAAACGGCAAAATAAAAGAATAGGAACTGCCTTTTCTGTGTGTAGGGGGCTGTCAAAGTACAAAGACCCAGGAAGCTGCGGGCAGTCATAAATGCCTCCAAGTCCAGCAGGTGTCATGTCTACATTAATAAAAGTTTACTGAGAGAGAAGAAGATGTGCACACACCTAAGACCATACACATGAATGTTGGAGAAACACGCCGATATCTGCAGGTGTCTTTCAGCGCCTCATTCTCCTTTCCCATTCAGAACGTATGCAAGCTTGGTCAAGCTGGGCATGCATGTGTACGGGGCAGTCAGGAAGAGCTAACGTCCCAATGCACTTATTTACTTCCCTAGTAAACCACGAGGCTCACCTGCTGCCGCCGCGCTTCCTATTGCTTGCAGAGTAGAGCGGCTGCTCCCCAGCTTTTTGATGCTAACCTCGGAGGTCTGATTTTCATTTTTTTTCTCCACTTTTGAGAGTTCGCGTGTGACTTCTTGATATCGCTCCATAAAAACGAGCTCGCCGTGGTTTGGAGAAGATTGCAGATTAAACATCCTGGAGACCTAGACAATGTAAAATACATATAAATAAAACCTGGGGAGGTGAGAAAACCACCAGGTATGCACATCCTCTTCTACCCTCGACCACCAGGTATGCACATCCTCTTCTACCCTCGACCACCAGGTATGCACATCCTCTTCTACCCTCGACCACCAGGTATGCACATCCTCTTCTACCCTCGACCACCAGGTATGCACATCCTCTTCTACCCTCGACCACCAGGTATGCACATCCTCTTCTACCCTCGACCACCAGGTATGCACATCCTCTTCTACCCTCGACCACCAGGTATGCACATCCTCTTCTACCCTCGACCACCAGGTATGCACATCCTCTTCTACCCTCGACCACCAGGTATGCACATCCTCTTCTACCCTCGACCACCAGGTATGCACATCCTCTTCTACCCTCGACCACCAGGTATGCACATCCTCTTCTACCCTCGACCACCAGGTATGCACATCCTCTTCTACCCTCGACCACCAGGTATGCACATCCTCTTCTACCCTCGACCACCAGGTATGCACATCCTCTTCTACCCTCGACCACCAGGTATGCACATCCTCTTCTACCCTCGACCACCAGGTATGCACATCCTCTTCTACCCTCGACCACCAGGTATGCACATCCTCTTCTACCCTCGACCACCAGGTATGCACATCCTCTTCTACCCTCGACCACCAGGTATGCACATCCTCTTCTACCCTCGACCACCAGGTATGCACATCCTCTTCTACCCTCGACCACCAGGTATGCACATCCTCTTCTACCCTAGACCATCAGGTATGCACATCCTCTTCTACCCTAGACCATCAGGTATGCACATCATCTTCTACCCTCGACCACCAGGTATGCACATCCTCTTCTACCCTAGACCATCAGGTATGCACATCCTCTTCTACCCTAGACCACCTAAGCCTCTCAGTTCTCCTCATTGCACCACTATAGGAGGAAAAGGGGGACCTCCATGAGACAGGTGGACCGATGTTAAATGTTTTTCACAGAATATGGCTTTTAAAGGGAATCTGTCACCACGATTCTGGACCATTATGTGCAGTAAAAGATGATTAATACTGCAGGTAAGGAGTCCAGATCACTACTTTTTAAATTTTCCTACTGCCCCCGATTCCCCTACTGTCTGCATTCAAAGCTAGTCTGAAATACAGTCAGGACTGCTGTGCCACGCCAACATAATGAAGAGGACTAATGTGCGCATGCGCAGCAGTCCTGACAATGTATTTCAGCTGACACTATCCTAGGTGTTTTTCTTGTCTAAACCTAGGTGCATCCCTAGCTGCATAGGCCTACAGTATGAGTGTGAATAATGTCAGATCCTGATATCAGTACACATACACAGATAAGGGTCCATTTTCAGTCGAACAGTCCCACAAGTAAGTTCCATATTGTGGGAGACAAGGCAACAAGAGTGCAAATGTCAGCACAGGAATAAAATACGGCGGCACGACCACTATGCCGTTCACCTACATCATGGGCATCGGTATAATTTCCTCGCAATATACACGAAACGAGCAGGGATTCTGGTGGTGAAAGCATCATAGGGATCAGGTTATTTCGCTGCTGGAGGTAGCTCCTGCCGTCCATGTCAGCTCTGGCCGACAGGTTGGTGGCACTGCTCTCTGTAACACAAGACGTAAAACTATTCAGACTAGTGTAGGCGTGAGGAGGACGTGCAGTACTCGGGGTCTCGCTGCTCGTGCTCGTTACCTGACGTGCTCAGTTCGCTGCTCGTGCTTTCAGTCTGTTTCCTGGATCCTGCTGCGTTAAATTAAAAGAAAAAAGGTTGATCACAAAGAGGTGTCAGGTCACCACACATCGAGCAACGGACAGAGATGAAGAAAAGTCGAGAAGAGAAGCTCTGGTAACCTCCCTGATCTTCTGGGGGAACAGATGATTGGACAGGCTGAACACCAACATGCCCAATTTGTCTTCTCTCTAAGCTTTGCCGTATGCCCTCCGAGATATACGGTCCGTGAGCGGGCCACATGTCCCGGAGCGGCATACATCCTGCGCACAGGAGCGCACAACATGATAGGTTACTATCGTGGCGCCCACGGGACTATTGTCCGGCACTCATATGATCTTTTGAGTGCGGGAAAGATTTCAATTACTTACCGGTAATTGGTTTTTCCTCTAGCCCCCACAGCGGCACGTAACAGGAGGATACCCCGCCTCCCCAGGGACAGGAAACAACATGGAGATCTTTAAATAGTCCCCTCCCCTTACCCGCTCCAGTAAATAACCGAGAAACTCTGGAAAGGATGCAACATATTAATATTTATGTATTTTCCAAATTGAACAAAACTTGAAAAAAGAAAACTTTCAATATAGAAAAAAGGCAAAATATAATGGGGGGGAATTCCCCGTGACGGGGGCTAGAGGAAAAACCAATAACCGGTAAGTAATTGAAATCTTTCCAAACCCCCCCCCCCCCCCCAGCGGCACGTAACAGGAGGAATAACAGAGAAGCTCTAAATTAGGGTGGGACTACCGAAGATAACACTCTACGAGCAAAGGATAACTCTCTATTCTTTAACACATCCAACTGATAATGCCTAAAAAAAGTGGAAGGTGAGGACCAGGTGGCTGCCTGGCAAATCTGCTCTAATGGAACATCTGTTGATTCAGCCCAAGATGCTGCTACCGACCGAGTTGAATGGGCTTTAAGACCACAAGATTGCCGATCTGATCCATCGGCTGATAGATGCTTTGCTTGCCGCGTTACCCCCGTTTGGGCCTGAAAATTGAACAAACAGTCTGTCCGTTTTTCTGAAGTCCTCCGTGGCTTTAAGGTAGGTCAGTACTGCTCTTCTCACATCTAGGTTATGAAAGCCTCTTTGTTCTTGACTGCCAGATGGAGACCCAAAGGATGGAAGAGACACTTCCTGTAGACAGTGGAACTTAGAGAGACCGCCTTGGGCAAAAAAGAGGGAGAGCGTTTTAATACTATTCTATCATCTCTGATGGTTAGATAAGGAGGTCTGCACGAAAAGGCTTGTATTTCCCCCACCCTTCTAGCCGTGGTAATAGCTATCAGAAAAACTGTTTTGAAAGTAAGCAATTTTGAGGATATCTCCGGTAAGGGCTCAAAGAGATTGTCTGTTAAGGCAGATAGTACCAGGTTTAAATCCCAAGGGGGAACAGTGGGCCTAACCATGGGTTGTTTTCTTCAGGCCCCTTTCACAAATCTTTTGATGAGATCCACTTCTGCCAGTTTAATGTCCAGAAAGGCACTTAGGGCAGATATCTGGACTTTAATTGTGCTAACTCTAAGACTCTTTGTAGACCTGACTGGAGAAACTCCAGAACCTTAGCGATCATAAAGGGGCCCCTGGTATCACCATCTGTAAATTTCAAAAATAACTGCCAGATTCTGTTATAGATCTTTGATGTCACATTTTTGCGGCTATAGAGAATCGTGGAAATTACTGCATCGGAGAGGCCTTTCTCTCTTAATAATACCCGTTCAGGTTCCACGCTGCTAGCTGAAGTCTGGCTGCCCTGGGATGCCAAACTGGGCCCTGGTGAAGGAGATCCGGAACATCCGGTAGTAGATAAAAGTCCCCTGCTGACATCTTCAGTAGTAGTGGGAACCAAGATCTCCTGGGCCAATAAGGTGCGATCAGAAGCAACCTGTGGTTTCCCAGTAGCACTCTTTGTAGAACCTTGGGGATTAGCACAAATGGAGGAAAGGCATACAAGTTTTCGTCCGGCCATGGTTGGGAGAGGGCGTCGACTATGAATGAGTGACCCGTGTAGGACAGAGAACCGAACTTTTCTGTCTGTCTAGACGCGAAAAGATCTACTTCTGGAAAGAACCACTTTTTCGATATCTGAAGAAATATTTTCCGGTTCAGGCACCACTCGCCCTCTTTCAAGACATCTCTGCTGAGGAAATCCGCGACCTCGTTGTTCTCTCCCCTTATGTGAACTGCTGAGACTGATAGTACATTTCTTTCGGCCCACTGGAATATTTATTTAGCGACTTTTGCTAGGGCTGAACTCTTTGTGCCTCCTTGTTTGTTCAAGTATGCTACAGTTGTGGTATTGTCCGATAATACTTTTATCTCCTTTCCCCTGAGTTTTGGGTGAAGGGCTTTTAATGCTTCCCAAACTGCGGTTAATTCCCTTAGGTTGGAAGAAGCTAAGCTTAGGTGTTTCTGCCATGTACCTTGCACTATGGACTGATCTGAAAAGGCTCCCAAGCCGCTTCTGCTGGCGTCTGTAGTTATTGTCACAACGTCTGTTTGCTGCCAAGGAACGCCCCTGCTTACGTTTTTTCTGACGAGCCACCAGCTTAAGGAGTCCTTTACGTATTGAGGAATTTTCACTTTCATCTCCAGGGAGTCTACCCTCTTGTTCCATGCTCTGAGCATAAATGACTGGAGGGTCCGAGAGCGAGCTTGGGCCCACTTTACTGCTGGGATAGTTGAGGACATCAGACCCAAGATCTTCATTATCAATCGGATTGTCACCTTGTATTTGCTGCGGAACAGGGTTAATTCCTGATTGATCTTCTGGATCTTTTCTTGTGGAAGAAAAGTCTTCATGAGCTCCGAGTCCAACATCATCCCTAAAAAGACTTTTTTCTTTTCTGGACGGAGATCTAACTTCTCTGCATTTATCAACCACCCTAGATCTGGTAGACTCTGCTTTACCAATTCTATGTGTCCCAGAAGTAGATGTTCTGATTCTGCGGCAATAAGGAAGTTGTCTAAATAAGGGACAACTAATATTCCCTTCAGATGTAGGACCGCTACCGCATCTGCCATAACCTTGGAGAAGACTCTTGGTGCGGACGTAAGGCCAAATGGGAGGACCTGGAAGTGATGTACTACCGTCTCTGACCGAACTGCAAATCTGAGGTATTTTTGGTGATCTCTGCAAATTGGAATGTGGTAATATGCATCGGTGAGATCCAGAGTTGCTAAAAAGAGGTTTCTTTTTAACAGACCGATTGTGGATTTTATACTCTCCATCTTGAAACGCTTGTAAAGCAGATGATGGTTCAGCCCTTTTAGATTTATAATTGCTCTGTAAGAGCCGTTCGGCTTTTTTACAAGGAATATAGGGGAATAATATCCTGTTCCTTCTTCCCCCGGGGGAACTGGAACTATGGCTTCTTTCTGTAATAGGACCTTCACCTGGTCTAGGATCAAAGATTGGACCAGTCTGGTCTTTTCGGTAATCCGAAAAACATCCTGGGGTAGAGAGGAAAATTCTAGCTTTAGGCCTGACGAATTTACGTTCAGCACCCACGTAGAGCTGGAAATATTTCTCCAGGCCTGGACGAAATCTTTTAACCTTCCTCCTACCTTGCCTCTGGCGTCATTGTTTAGATGATTTTTGGGAAGAATCTGAGGGGTTGAATAAAAACCCTTTTCCTCTTCCCCTCCCCAAATGCCATCGGGACGAAAAATCTCTTTTTTTCTGATCCTGCCTGCCTCTTGATGCCGCAGGAAAGTTTTGTTTTTGACGAAAATTTCTCGGGTCCGAGGGAAAACCCTTCTTTTTATCCGTGGCCTTTTCTAAAATGTCATCCAGGACTGATCCGAACAATCTATCTCCTTCACAGGGGATGCCGCACAACTTATTTTTAGATGCAAGGTCCCATGCCCAAGACCTCAGCCACACTGCTCTTCTGGTGGCATTTGAGAGGGCCGCTGATCTTGCTGCCAGTTTAACCTTTTCTACCGAGGCATCTGCTAAAAACTTTGCCGCCTGCTTAAGCATTGGTAAGGAGGCCACAATATCTTCTCTGGGGGTCCCTGCCACTAGGTGTTCCTCTAACTGGCTTATCCAAATTAACATGGATCTGGCCGTGTAAGTGGAAGCTGCACTAGGCCTTAGGATGGACATAGAGGCTTCCCATGATTTTTTCAGTAACGCCTCACCTTTTTTGTCCATAGGGTCTTTCAGCAGACCTAAATCCTCAAAGGGTAGCGCTGATTTTTTTGTAATTTTTGCAACTGGGGCATCTACCTTTGGACACTTATCCCAAAAGGCTGTATCTTCCTCTGCAAAAGGGTATTTTCTTTTTAGAACTCTAGAAACCCCAGATCTTTTTTCTAGGTCGACCCATTCCTTATTAATTAATCCCGTTATATTGGAGTGAAGGGGGAAAAACTCTTTTCCTTTTTTCTCCTATGCCCTTGAACATAAGGTCCTGCACCGTCTTTGGTTGTTTGGATAAATCTTCTAAGTTTAGGGTTGCTCTAATAGTTTTTAATAATGCGTCGGTGTCCTCTATGGAACAAAGCGGCCTTCCAGACTCATCCTCTGAGGAATCCGACTCAGACCCGGAGGGGAGTTCACCATCTAATTCATATTCCTGACCGTCAGTCTCTAAGGAAGCGGACAACTCGGTCATGGAAGTAGAGGGTCTTTGAGACGTGGAAGCAAAATTTTTGATCCACCGCACCGCTCACTTCCTCCTTTATAATGTGTCTGATGTTATCCAACAGGGAAGGAGACTCATCAGAAACAATCTTTTCCAAACACCTTGAACAGAGGTTTTTTTTTATATCCAGACGGCAAACCCTTTTTACAGATGGAACATATTTTGACCCGCTGGGAAGATTCCGCTGATTTCTGAGCCTCCCTGACCTAGGAGATACATAAGAGTGCTCTTTCAGAAAAGGGAGGCCGCCCCAGAACACAAAAAGTTAGACCCTCACCCAGGTGCAAGTAAAAGAGGGGTGCACAGATAAGAAAGGACTGCAATCGTTTTGACCTCCCAAGGAGTTTGGAAAATAGCCCCGCGGGTGGCCCGATGCGCACAGCATCATAGTAACCCATGATGCTGTGTGCTCCCGTGCGCAGGGTGTATGCCGCTCCGGGACATATGGCCTGCTCACGGACCATATGTCTCGGAGGGCGTACAATCGTGTGCATGAGCCCTAAACCTCTACAATCCTCATCCACAAGGAGCAAGTCAGTGGAGGTGACGTGATTCATCCATGTCACTGCTTTCTGTGATGTCCATGGACAGATCAAGCACTGAACATGCTCATTTATGGTCCAGCGCTTACGCAGGAGAGGATCCATCCAGGGACAGCACAGAAAGTGGCGACACAGACAGGTCACTCCACCGTCGCCATCTTGCACCCTTATACGTGCAGCAGCTTGCAGTGCCAACACATGGGAACTCGTGGTAAGTCAAAGTCAATCAAAGTCAAGCAGTAAGTCACACAAAAAATTAATAAAAATTAGGCACTATTGGAAAATATTTCTAGAAATTTGCCTTCCGCTTTAACTACACTTCATATTTTACTACTGAAGTATGATTTTCTAAAAAAAAAACAAAAAACAAAAAAACACACTAAAATGAAAGTGAAATACTAAAATATAAGACTGAGCTGGACGCAAGCATCCTATATACTGAATGTGTAGGGAGGAAGCCCATGGGCTGGATTTTAATTCACCCTTGGAAGGAGCTTCTCCCTCTTTTAAAGGGCACCAGTGCATAAATCACTAGTACTAGGGAATATATGACATTTTGCATCCTGTAGTCCCTTTCCCTGCAGGCTCTGACCTCAGTTAGCAAGACGTTGGTCTTCAGTAACTCTGGCTCTCCTCTCATCTACACTGAGGCTTCCACGTACAACAGAAGCCAGAACGTTCTGCCAGATGCGTCAAATGAGATACCAATAGAGCCCAACGGAACCCACCGGCTTACACAAGTATGTCAGTTGAACCTCCACATTTTGGTGGGATCTGCCGACCATTCAGTATGTATGAGGGCCTGCTGACCATCTCCTATGACTGATGCCAAGGAAGAGAAGGGTTGACATCCTTTAAAATCCTGAGATCCTTTTATTTTCGTGAAGACAAGCCACCTGCCGGAGCAGCAGCTTTCTCCCCTCTCCCATTCACAACATATGCATACTCGGGGAAGCAGGGCCATGCATGTATTTGTATGGGGAGATTAGGAGAGATATCTGTTGGCCGAAAGAGTGTTCGACAGGGTCTTATGTGCAAGGTTGGATTTAGAACGGAGTCAAGAATAGTACCGTAGGCACTACTATTCCTCCCATTAAAGGGCAACTAGACCTGGCCAAATGAAGGTGCGGAAGCACTGAACTGCTTCCATGTTCATCAGTTCTGCTTGGCTGAAGCATGTGGCGTATACAGCGTAGGGGTGGGCGATATGGCCTAAAATCTATATTGCAATATAATTTTAAGCATGTGCAATATGCGATATATAGCGCAATATATTGTTTGCTATATTTGGGGGGGGGGGTTTAAACTTTTTTTTTTTTTTTTTACTTTTTATTTAATAACTATTAGCCTCCTTAAGGGCTAGAACCCTTGTCATATTCACCCTAATAGACCTCTATTAGGGTGAATAGGACTTTACACTCTCCCTGCTGCCCTGTGCTTTGCGCACACAACAGCAGGGAGCTGACCATGGCAGCCAGCCTCTGATCCGCCCCCCCCAGCCACTCTGATCCGCCCCCCCCAGCCACTCTGATCCGCCCCCCCCAGCCACTCTGATCCGCCCCCCCCAGCCACTCTGATCCGCCCCCCCCAGCCACTCTGATCCGCCCCCCCCAGCCACTCTGATCCGCCCCCCCAGCCACTCTGATCCGCCCCCCCCCAGCCACTCTGATCCGCCCCCCCCAGCCACTCTGATCCGCCCCCCCCCCAGCCACTCTGATCCCCCCCCCCCCCAGCCACTCTGATCCGCCCCCCCCAGCCACTCTGATCCGCCCCCCCCAGCCACTCTGATCCGCCCCCCCCAGCCACTCTGATCCGCCCCCCCCAGCCACTCTGATCCGCCCCCCCCAGCCCCTCTGATCCGCCCCCCCCCGCCACTCTGATCCGCCCCCCCCCCCAGCCACTCTGATCCGCCCCCCCCCCCCAGCCACTCTGATCCGCCCCCCCCCCAGCCACTCTGATCCGCCCCCCCCAGCCTCTCCCTCTTATCAGCCCCCTCTGGTAACTTGAACCCCGCCCCCCCGCCCCCAGTATTAATCATTGGTGGCAGTGGCCACAGAGTCCCCCTCCTCCCCCCCATCATTGGTGGCAGTGGGCAGTTCCGATCGGAGTCCCAGCAGTGTAATGCTGGGGCTCCGATCGGTTACCATGGCAGCCAGGACTCTACTGAAGTCCTGGCTGCGATGGTATGTTAGTGAGCAGCATTATACTCACATGCGCCGTGGCTGCCGAGCGCTCCTTCTTCTCATAGGTCTGTGCGGCGCATTGCTAACGCTATAAGCATTAGCAATGCGCCGCACAGACAGAAGAAGGAGCGACCGGCGGCCACGGCGCACGCGAGTATAATGCTGCTCGCTAACATACCATCGCAGCCAGGACTTCAGTAGCGTGACTCCTGGCTGCCATGGTAACCGATCGGAGCCGCAGCATTACATGCTGGGACTCAGATCGGAACTGCCCACTGCCACCAATGCAGAGACTGAAGAACATTCCCGGCACCCGACCTCTGACAGGACACTGTGATCCGCGCGATTAACCCCTCAACTGAGGGGTTAATTGCGGCGGATCGCAGCGTGCAGTCATAGGGGCTGGGATATGGCCGGCACATGAACGCTACGTTGGTATTCAGGCATTTATTGGTGGCGCAGTGGCCACAGTCCCTCCCCTCCTCCTCCTACTCTGTTCTTATTGGTGGCCAGCGGCAGCCGCGCACAGTGGGGAGGGACTCCCTCCTTCTCCACTGTGCTGGCTCAGGAGAACATAGTGCGCCGAGAGCGCGATCATTCACTACTGCTCCGTGGTCATATCACGGTCCGGCGATATGCACAAAATCCATATCGTGGCACAAATTTATATCGCCCACCCCTAATACAGCATGTCGATCCATATACAACACGCTCGGTTTTCAGAGGACAGCTGAGCAGAACTGTTGGAACCTGAAGGAACCAGTGCTCAGAGCACTGATGAAATGGCCACGATAGGCGCGGTGATACTATGCACCTCTATGGGATCACCGCTTATCAGTGAACCTGGCTGCGACGACTGTCGCGTGACCCATGTAGCCGTACCCTTAAGCGTAATAAGAAAATCTGAAAAACAAGCTGATTTTTGGATGTAGATTTCAGTGTATGATTTTTGATGGCATGAGAACATATGGGGTAAAGGAATCTTTTAGAAACACAATCGGAGTGGTTTCACTTTACACATCATAATGCTGGTGTCTACTTACATCCTTTGGCTCTTCTACGTCTTTTATTACTTGAAGCTTTGTAAGTTCTCAGTTGCAGTCGTGCAGAGACAAGCTCGCACTCTAGAGGAAACATGAATGGAAGAACACTGACATAAATGAACACGTCAGGGAGAGGGTCACTTCATAAGATCCTTATCCCACAGGAGGGCATCATGCAGTCCGCAAGCCGCGAATCCACAAAACACAGATACCAGACACGTGCGTCCTACACATCCCGCCCTACTGTAAAAATGGACAAAAAGGACACGTTCTATTTCTTTTGCGGGATGGACATACGGCCTCATGGATGCGGACGGCACGCAGGTGATATCTGTGTGATGTCCACATTTCTTGGGGCCCCACAGAAATGAATGGGTCCGTGTGTAATCTGCAAAAAACATGGATAGGACGTGACCAATGATTCCGGCATCACACCAGAATAAAACCCCTTTAACATTGTGGTTCGATTATCCATCATTTAAAGGGGCAGGAATGGATAATGATGGTCAGCGGAGGTCTGAGTCCCGGTGTTCTGCCAGATCTCCATACCTTGCGAAAAGTCTATACCGGAAGTGATGCGGCCGCACCAGAAGTGCCTCCCCCTGAGTGCGCAGGCGCCCACAAATCATCAGTTGCAGTTCATCCTTACCGCAGAGCTGAGTGCTGGATACCGAGGTCACCAGTCGCCTGCGCACCCAGGGGTAGGGAGATCTGATGCAACATTTTGCGCTGCAAAATCTCTATACCCTTAAGTGCGCACGCAAGCCAGCGGATGTGCGCTTGCGCAGCGCACACCCTCCTCCAGCTGATTCCTGTGCGGCTGCGTCACTTCCGGTATAGACTTTTCGCAAGGTATAGAGATCTGGCACCACGCTCACCCGAGCTCTGGTGAGTGCAACCAGCTCCCAGCAGCTCTCCAAGCACAGCGTGGTATATTGTATAGTGGCTATGCTTGGTACTGCAGCTCAGTCCCATTCACTTCAATAGGGCTGAGCTGCAACTAGGTCATGTGACCGATGTACGGTGACGTCACATGGCCTAGAAAAACTTGATTTTTGTATAACTTACCAGTAAAATCTCTTTCTCGCTCTTCATTGGGGGACACAGAGACCGTGGGTATAGCCATGTCCTCTAGGAGGCGTTGACACTAGATAAAGCTGTTAACTCCTCACCTGGCAGCTATACCCCCTCCAGCCTGGAGAGAGAGCTTCAGTTTGTGAACAAGCAGTAGGAGAAGCAAGTAAACCAACGAAAAAAACGTGGAACAGCAACAATGCCAAGAACCGAACCAGGTTCTAACCAGCAACAGCGACAACTGTGGCCGAACAACAATACTGGGTGGGTGCTGTGTCCCCCAATGAAGAGCGAGAAAGAGATTTTACTGGTAAGTTTTACAAAAGTCTCGTTTTCTCGATGTGTATCAGCTGTAGGAAGGGGCCACAGCCCTCAAAATAGCACAACAACGTAGATTGCATAGTGGTCATACTTGGTATTGCAGCTCAATTCCATTCACTTGAATGGGACTGAGCTGCACAAAGGCCATGTCACCGAAAGACTTGACGTCACAGGTCGGGTAGGAGGTTGCAGCTCCCGTCCAAGCTCTGCAGCCTCTTCCAACAGGAGTCAAATCCCCACTGATCTGATACCGATTACCTATCCCAGGGATGGGCAAACGGCTCTCCAAGCTGTTGTAAAACTACAAATACCATCATGCCCAGTCTGCCTACAGCAGGGCATGATGGGATTTGTAGTTTTACAACAGCTGGAGAGCCGCAGTTTGCCCATCCCTGACCTATCATGATCACTGGTCATCAACACTGAAGAGAAAGGAAACTCGTGTCACGTACCCGCATTCCTGTTGCTCATCACCACTTTGTACCTCCACTGGGCTTCAGAGATATACTTCGACAACTGGATTACTCTATTCTTGAAGTCTTCTGATGTAAGCAAGCCTACTTCATCGCCAAGGTTGGGATTGTCCATGCGAATGGCCTCTATAATTAGGTCTACCTGTTCTTTCAACATTTTCAAGAACGTGTCCAACACAACCTCATCCACCAAAAATCCGCTCAACCTACTGGTGAAATGCTTCAGATCTATATAGTTCGATCCCACCAGGTCCCACAAATTGTTCGGGGAGTTTTCTAAAGCACACAGTGTTGATGCCTGAGGTGTACCATTCAGGTAGGTGATGAAGGCGCTACTGTTATTATGTAAGGAACTTTCTAGCGGAGACCTGGTCGGTGTAGACTCCACTTTTTCAGTGCTACTGTCCAGGCTACTCAGCCTGCCGACCTTCACTTCCGAGTCTTCTTCACCTTCGTTCCCAGCACTGCCCTCTGGAAGGGGAGACTCGGAGTTGAGATCAGCCAAGGAAGTAAACATTAAGGAGAAGATGTTTTCCAGCAGCTCCAGTTTTAGTGGTAAAGGCAGAGGATATAAATAATACTGGCACTTGGTTAAATACTGAACAAAGAGATTTGGAGATTCTGCAAAAAAAAAGGAAAAGGAAATATTGTGACCACCATGAAGACCGGTTTCTACAAGTGATGAATGGTACCTTCACAGGTGTCCCTCACCTGAGCTCTTCCCACACTCGCTGTCATCCAGTGAGCTGCTCTGCTGGTTGGTATGGTGGTCCTTGTACTGGGCATTACTGGGAGCACTGCCGCACAGAGCGTAGATGGCATACTTCATGGCACAGAATGCCCGAAACACAACTATGTTCCGGTGTTGACTCTGCTCATGTACATCGTGATGTTCTGCATAAACTGTAAGAGAAAAGAGAAGTCCATCCACAATCTGCACTAAACAAAACCCTGGACACTTCGCCAGGGATAGAGTATTAACCTCTCCACTACCATAGAACTCCTGAAAAAAATCATATATTTAACCCTTCATACTACCCTATACCACCTCCATCCTCCAACACCATAAAACTATAGGGAAATAATGTAATAACCCCTCATGCACTAACCTCTTCTACTACCCTAGACCACCAGGGATGGTGCATGAACTTAGCTGCTACTCATTAACTACTCTAGACCACCAGGGATAGAGTATTAACTCCTCCACTACTGTATAACTCCTGAAAAAAAAATCATATATTTAACTCCTCCCGCTACCTCAAACCACCAGGGATCGATCTCTAAGCAAATAGTGTATTGATCCCTCATGTACTAACCCAGACTACTAACCTGACTTACACCTCCACTTCCTCAAAACCACCAGAAATATTGATACAGATGAAGAAAAAAGACATTTCTTTACATGAAAGAACTATTTCTATATGTCTAGCGAGTCATTATCACTGCATAAGACCAATCAAAAATAGCCTCCTATTTCTTGCGGCTAGAGAACGTGGCCTCTAAACCTAGAGCTTATTAGAGTAGAGGGGAATATCACACATTAATGTTGTGCTCCCATGGATTACATTTTAGTAAGCCGTATAAGAACAAATCCCAGCACCTTCCTGTGGGAGTCCTCTGTGCAGAAGCTTCAGAACTTCGTCTTCGTGAAGCTGAGGCAGGTTGGTGAGATGATGAAGAATGTACAGAGCAGAGTGGCTGTCCAAGGTGCATAAATGTCGGAGAACGTCTTTTTTGGAAATCTCCTGCCTGTATTATTACATAATAGAACGAGGTTAAAGGGGTTATCCCATCAATAATTTTCATGCCAAAACTCCTGAAATGCTGTTATAGTCGCTTCAAGGTAATTCACTGTTTTTTGTATAATAAATATATTTTTCACCATTTTTGATTCCCAGTGCCCGCCCCACAGATAACCTGCACTACTGGGTTCTGGGTTCTGGAAAGAATCAGTCTCCTCCATCCCCTGGAAGGTGACAAGATAGTCTCTAATTTTCTGTGCAGAAGGGATTTAAATGGTCACAAACTTTTCACACGACTTTGCATAAAGCAGTAGCAGAAGCAGCCACAAGAAACTTCGTAATATATCTTCTCTGAGAATTGTCGAGTTCTCCCGTTATCTCGTTAAATACTTTTCATCGCATTCTCCCGGGCCGACCGTGGCTCCCCTGACCCAAACTGGCTTTATCATAGCAATTTATGACACAATGAGTTTGTATCAGACTGTGGGGCTAATGCAGTGTGAAAAAAAATAACTTATTCTGGTCAATATCTCAATGTAAGTCTGTGGAGAGGGAGGGGGGGGGGTGGGGGGGGACGGGAGAGTAAGCAGGAACTCAGAGACAGCCATGCAAGGACCAGACTGCACAGCTACATAGGAAGGTTAAGGCTTCATTCATAAACATACAGGTCAATACTCCTCTGTAATGTCCTCCATTATTCTGGGGCTGCTTGTGAGTGACTGTGTAATGCCACCGACGGGGCGGCCTCTTGTTTGTCTGCCGCGGTCCTCTGCGTTCCACCGTGGAACGCGGAAGACGCACGAACTCAGGGCTGTGGCGCGGCGGATGCGTTCCACGCTGGAACGCGGGAAGGTCGTCCCTGGACCAGGTCAGCGATCACCTTCACACTTCCTGGCCCTACTTAAGGGCACTCATGAGGCAGCATGGCGTGCTGTGATTGTTGTCTGAACGCCTGCTGCCTCATGAACCTGTGTTTGGGAACTATTCACCAACCGGCACCTCCTCATCTCTCAGCTCCATGTGGAAGACGGACCCTGCTCAGTCCTGAGACTAGAGTCACCTGGGAGTCTCACCCATCACGCAGCATACTGCCAATCGCAAGTACACCCTATCGGAGAGAGAGCACTTCTCCTCTGCCTGCATGCAGGCTGCCAATCACTGTGTAATAGACTTACTGCGTACCCGATTCATTTAACCCTGCCGCAGCCACTGCATTATAGTGTTCTACACTACTATAACCCACCGTCTATGAAGCAATAGTACTGTGTTGAATTGTGTTGGTCTTTCCTTTGATCACGTGATGGTAGAATCTCTAACTCACCGTTGAGATTGTGAGTGACGCCTGAGATTCCTATCTGATTGATCCTATTACTCCGCAGTTGAGATCCACTACTGTAGAAACTGCAGGCGTGACAGACTGTGAGCCAGCTAGAAAGTAGATTTTCCTCTACTTTCTGTGTGTAGAGTGGATGGCAGCTAGTCTCCATCCACCATGTGTGGGAGAACCGCAAACCAGATATTCAGCAAGCACAAAAGGAAAAGAGCTAGTGCTACCTTTAGGAAAAGCTTTTAATATTGGATCAGTGTCTGAATCCCAGCGCTCCTGCCAATCACGCCAGGAAATGTCATGCCTCCATCACTGCTTACAAGTCACAGTGCCATATATTCAGTGGTGGCTTAGCTTGTTATTGCAGCTCACTAATATTCACTTGAATAGGACCGAGCTGATGTACCAGGCACAAACACTACTGAATGTATGACGCTGTGCCTTGTAAAAAGTGAATGGAATGTAGTACCTTAATGGCGGGGCATGAGATTGGACCACAGCCAATAAACCTCTGATGGCCGATCCTAAGGATAGATTTTTAACAGCCCCTCTCTGTCCATACATTAGAACTATATTTGTATTCTTGACGTTGTCAAACCACTGTCAGTCATTTAGTGAGAGCTAACCTGGGTCATCTGGTACCCCACTGGTAGAAAAATTCCTGCTCTTCTAACTCCCTCCAGATCTGTCACCATTGACTATTTTCCCATGTCAGTCACAATTTAAAAGGTCTTCGATGACTCCATACACCGTGGAATTAGCAATGCCGACTCCTCTTCTTAGGGTTTCTATTCATTCTAATGGAGGTCATAAAAATCAAAGACGAGGAGCAGTAGATAGGACCCTTGAGTGCACTCCATATTTGCTCTGTAATTCAGGTACAGTCCTGATCAAAAGTTTAAGACCACTTGAAAAATGGCAAAAAATCTTATTTTACATTGTTGGATCTTAACAAGGTTCCAAGTAGAGCTTCAACATGCAACAAGAAGAAATCAGAGTGAGACCAAATATTTTTTGAGCATTCAATTAATTGAGAATAACGATTAAACTGAAACAGGCTGTTTTTCAGCTGATCCAAATTTTAGGACCACATACCTTTAAAAGGCCAAATCTGTGCAAAGATGTGGATTCCATTGTCATTTTCTGTCAGGTAGTTGATGGCAAAGGCAAAAAACTCTCCCTTTTGAACTTGGTCGGGTTGTTGAACTGCATAAGCAGGGTCGCTCACAGCGCGCCATCGCTGCTGAGGTGGGACGCTGTAAGACATTCATTTGGAATTTCTTAATGATCCTGAGGGTTATGGAACAAAAAAGTCAAGTGGAAGACCCAAAAAATGTCATCAGCACTGAGCCGGAGGATCCAAATGGCTGTCCGTCAAGACACTGGACGATCCTCGACCCAAATTAAGGCCCTTACTGGAGCTGACTGCAGCCCCATAACCATCAGACGGCATCTGAGACTGAAGGGGCTTCAAAAACAAAAAACGTCTTCAAAGACCTCGTCTCCTTGAACGCCACAGAACTGCTCGTTTGGACTTTGCAAGAGAGCACCAAACATGGGACATTCAAAGGTGGAAAGAAAGTTTTATTCTCTGATTAGAAAAAATGTAACCTTGATGGTCCTGATGGTTTCCAACGTTAACTGGCCATGACAAGCAGATCCCACCAGAGATGTTTTCTACGCGTCACAGTGGAGGGGGCGCCATAATGGTCTGGGGTGCTTTTTCCTTCAGTGGAACAATGGCGCTTCAGGAAGTGCAGGGGCGTCAAACGGCCGCTGTCTATGCCCAGATATTGTAGAGAGCATTCCTCATGACGGAGGGCCCTCGTCTGTGTGGTAACGACTGGGCTTTTCAACAGGACAACGCTACAGTACACAATGCCCGCAGGACAGGGGACTTCTTCCAGGAGAATAACATCACTCTTTTGGCCCATCCTGCGTGTTCCCCTGATCTAAATCCAATTGAGAACCTTTGGGGATGGATGGCAAGGGGAGTTTACAAAAATGGACAACAGTTCCAGACAGTAGATGGCCTTCGTGCGGCCGTCTTCACCACTTGGAGAAATGTTCCCACTTACCTCATGGAAACGCTTGCATCAAGCATGCCGAAACAATAACGGCGGAGATACTCATTACTGAGTTCATGTTTGGAAGTTGGATTTCTGTTTTGGGGGGGGGTTTATTTTTTTTTTGGAGGTGTGGTCCTAAACTTTTGATCAGCTGAAAAACAGCCTGTTTCAGTTTAATCGTTATTTTCAATTAATTGAATGCTCAAAAAATGTTTTGTCTCACTCCCATTTCTTCTTGTTGCATGTTGAAGCTGTACTTGGAACCTTGTTAAGATCCAGCCATGCTAAATATGATTTTTGGCCATTTTTCAAGTGGTCTTAAACTTTTGATCAGGACTGTACTAATTAAAATAATCTATCTAGCATTTAACATACAACATATACACATTACACATCAACTGTATAGAGACGATACAAATACAGTAGTGCTGACACCCACCGGCTGTGCTCTATGCACCACTCCAAAGCTTCCACCTGGTACAGGAGGCCATCACAGAACTCTTTTAATAATGAATCATCGGGAGATCCTGTCAAGAATAAAAAAATAAAAATGTATAAACTCTGTAAAAATCTTTTATCAAATAACTGGCTCCTATGAAATGGACACGGAGCTGCATAATTCCACTACCTGGTTCCAGCACAGCAGCTCCCTGAAATCGCTGATTGCCGGGGGGGGGGGGGGGGGGGGGGGGGTTGGGGGGTGCAGAGAGCTGGACCCTGACGATCTCATATTAATTACCTATCCTAATGATGAGTTAAAGGGGGTTGCCTGCTTTATTCATATTAATGACCTATCTTCAGTATAGGTGATCAATATCAGATAGGCGGGGTCCGAGCGCTGCCTTCTCCTTACCTGCTCGCTACATGCAGTGTAATTACAAGCCATCCCATTCGCCTTCTTGGGACAGCTCCTGCCTATACTATATGAATAAGACGGCTGAGATTTAACGACACCTGCGATGTCGACGGCGAGCAGGTAAACAATGAGGAGAAGGCAGAGTTCGGACCCCCGCCTATCCGTCACTCGCCTAGTTTTTGTAGATCAAGAGAGACAAGCTCGTTCCCTCAGGTCCGATTCCTGGACGGACGAGAAGGAGACACCTAGACCCTCTATTGTGCCTTAATACACGTACCATATTTTTGTGCATGACGTGCAGCAGTGATTTGGCGGACTCTGTACTCTGCAGGTGGGTCCATCCCAAGAGAACTAGAAGACGTCTCAAAGGCGTAAACTCGTTAGACAGGAGCATGTGTAGACTGGAGAAATCTTCTTTTTTCAAGAGGGCCAAGGCAGTAAGCTGGAAAACAATCAGTAAGCAGACAAGTCAGGTAACGGATCTGTGCTATGTATTCTTTTATTACAGTCACAGAACCCCACTCCAAACCATGAGAATTATTCTGTGTGGTCAGATGACGTGTAATGACATGGGGAATAACAGAGGGATGGCACCATGTAACATACTAAGAAAATATGCCCCAGAATTGTTATTAAGCTGCAATACCTCACACAAACTGTGGAAATTGACCTGTGTTGGGGATGTTCAATCGAAAAATCTCTGCAAAATCCATGACAAATATGCAAGTACTGTAACTGTAAGTGCCGAAGAACCACAGCAAAATCCACTGTGGAAATCCGTATACTTAGGAGTATTTTTTATTTTTCGCCAGAGGCAGTTCTGTCCCCTACTAAAATGGGTTGGCCCATCGAGGACAATGATGGCATATCGCTAGAATATGCCATCAATGTCAGATAGCTGCGGGTCCCCATCTCTGGGACGAGCACCTATCTGGATTCTGAGTCCAGAACAGGGCCCCAAAATGGGCTCTGCTGGAAATAACCAAGCTTGCCCTTGGCATTTACAGAACTCTCGTAGCGGTGGACAGAGGGTGACTGTGCATGCGTGGCTGCTCTCTGTTCACTTTCCGGGGCCGCTCTAGAGATAGCAGTGGGTTGCAGGACTTGGGACCTGCACCTATCTGACATCTAGTGACATGCCATCAATGTCCCAGATGGGCAAACTTATTTAAGTTTTAAATTGCCAGGACAGATGGGTTAAAATCAGCTGAACCCAATGGTATCTAACAACCATGGGGGGCCCGCTGATTTTTACCCTTGACCGCAGACGTAGAGGGAAACAAGGATCGGGCATGTTAGATTCTGACTGAGTTATCTCATGTGTAAGGCAAGGTTAACTCAGTCCATCAGTGTGGAGGTCTACTAAGTAGTAACTGAGGATCATGAGTGATCCAGTAGCAGGAGCCGGTACAGGAAAGAAGTCCTCTACGTTCAGTAATAGAGCGGTGATACATGACTGACCAGAATCTGCAACAGGAAGTGTTTGTCTGTAGACAGACTGTAGAAATAGATCTTCTTCCACGGCCTTGCCTGCTCCCGGTCATAGAATAAAGTAAGGACTGCTCTTTCTGCATCACTAAGGTCCTGAGCTGCTCCTGGTCCTTGAAGAAAGTGGAGAAGAACATGTTATCATGGAAAGACGATGCAGCCAACGATACATCCAGAGTGAATGGAGGGAGTATTTCCTGGTGTCCACCTGTGACTGACGCCATATTATATAATGTATAATGTGTGGTATACAGTACTGAATATTACAGCAGACTGCTCCGCTACAAACAGCTGGAAAAAAGGTATACCAAAATATTCCAGGGCAACGGAGGTGGACCTCCAGGGGTAAATGGAGCCTATAGAAACCTGACATTTATGTCTATGTAGCCTAAAGTAAGTCAAAAGCCTAACATATGGTTCTACAGACCTTTTCCCAGGAGACTTCTGAGTGATTATTTGGGCCTTTATCTTCTCCTTAGACACAGTACCATACAAGGTAACGAGTCCACAGTTCTGCTTCCTCAGCAAGCACGCCTGAACGTGATCTTCTGAGAGAATTCCCTTGTCAGAACAAATCTCAAAGAGCTCCTCACATAAATAGCGGAGCTCGCTGGCCTGGAGCTCCATACTGAAGTGCATAGAGCCTAAGACCCTGTATATCTGACTGACAGTATGTCCACGTGTGGCCCCAGCCTCATCTTTCTCCTGGAGTGACGATAACAAGTCTAAGAGGAAGTTCACAGTGATGTTCAGAAGGTAGTGGTTGTATTCACTAGAGGCATCATCCACTAATAGAAAACCTATCAGTGCCTGCACCAGCCGAGGGTTCTGGGATAAACCCCCCCGGAGAGATGAGATGGTAGCCTCGCTGAATCGAGGACTTGGGTTTTCCCTTCTTTCCTTTACTTCTGAGTGACTGTATAGAAATGCTTCATACAGCTCCTATGGAGAAAAACAGTGTTAGGAAGATATAGGAACGCAGTAGCAGATGCTTTAGAGGTCATCTTAACCAAATGCATCAGCAAAGTCTCTAGTGGAGGTGAGGGCCTGCTGCGACTACTGGAGAGGTGGAAGGGGCCTACTGCGGCTACTGGAGAGGTGGAAGGGGCCTGCTGTGACTACTGGAGAGGTGGAAGGGGCCTGCTGCGGCTACGGGAGAGGTGGAAGGGGCCTGCTGCGGCTACGGGAGAGGTGGAAGGGGCCTGCTGCGGCTACGGGAGAGGTGGAAGGGGCCTGCTGCGGCTACGGGAGAGGTGGAAGGGGCCTGCTGCGGCTACGGGAGAGGTGGAAGGGGCCTGCTGCGGCTACGGGAGAGGTGGAAGGGGCCTGCTGTGACTACGGGAGAAGAAGTGGAAGGGGTCTGCTGTGACTACGGGAGAAGAAGTGGAAGGGGTCTGCTGTGACTACGGGAGAAGAAGTGGAAGGGGTCTGCTGTGACTACGGGAGAAGAAGTGGAAGGGGTCTGCTGTGACTACGGGAGAAGTGGAAGGGGTCTGCTGTGACTACGGGAGAAGAAGTGGAAGGGGTCTGCTGTGACTACGGGAGAAGAAGTGGAAGGGGTCTGCTGTGACTACGGGAGAAGAAGTGGAAGGGGTCTGCTGTGACTACGGGAGAAGAAGTGGAAGGGGTCTGCTGTGACTACGGGAGAAGAAGTGGAAGGGGTCTGCTGTGACTACGGGAGAAGAAGTGGAAGGGGTCTGCTGTGACTACGGGAGAAGAAGTGGAAGGGGTCTGCTGTGACTACGGGAGAAGGAGTGGAAGGGGTCTGCTGTGACTACGGGAGGAGAAGTGGAAGGGGCCTGCTGTGACTACGGGAGAGGTGGAAGGGGCCTGCTGCGACTACGGGAGAGGTGGAAGGGTGCCTGCTGGACTAGGGGAGAGGTGGAAGGGGCCTGCTGCGACTACGGGAGAGGTGGAAGGGGCCTGCTGCGACTACGGGAGAGGTGGAAGGGGCCTGCTGGACTACGGGAGAGGTGGAAGGGGCCTGCTGCGATACGGAGAGGTGGAAGGGGCCTGCTGCGACTACGGGAGAGGTGGAAGGGGCCTGCTGCGACTACGGGAGAGGTGGAAGGGGCCTGCTGCGACTACGGGAGAGGTGGAAGGGGCCTGCTGCGACTACGGGAGAGGTGGAAGGGGCCTGCTGCGACTACGGGAGAGGTGGAAGGGGGCCTGCTGCGACTACGGGAGAGGTGGAAGGGGCCTGCTGCCTACGGGAGAGGTGGAAGGGGCCTGCTGCGACTAGGGAGAGGTGGAAGGGGCCTGCTGCGACTACGGGAGAGGTGGAAGGGGCCTGCTGCGACTACGGGAGAGGTGGAAGGGGCCTGCTGTGACTAGGGAGATGTGGAAGGGGCTTTTTTGGCTGTGACTACGGGAGAAGTGGAAGGGCCTGCTGTGATACGGGGAGAAGTGGAAGGGCCTGCTGTGACTACGGGAGAAGTGGAAGGGCCTGCTGTGACTACGGGTGAAGTGGAAGGGCCCTGCTGTGACTACGGGAGAAGTGGAAGGGGCCTGCTGTGACTACGGGAGAAGTGGAAGGGGCCTGCTGTGACTACGGGAGAAGAAGTGAAAGGTGTCTGCTGTGACTACGGGAGAAGAAGTGGAAGGGGCCTGCTTTGACTACGGGAGAAGAAGTGGAAGGGGTCTGCTGTGACTACGGGAGAAGAAGTGGAAGGGGTCTGCTGTGACTACGGGAGATGTGGAAGGGGCCTGCTGCGACTACGGGAGAAGAAGTAGAAGGGGTCTGCTGTGACTACTATAGTTGTAGAAAGCGCACTTATATGACTACCTCAAAGTGAAGGGCTGATGTGACAACTTTATTTGGTGGGAGCACTGCTGTGACTACTGGAGACGTAGAGAGGGCAGTGATGTGACTACTGGGGAAGTGGGAGGCTGTTTAAACTACTAATAAAATTAGGGGCCGTGCTGTGTTTGCTGGAAAAGAGAGGGGCAATGCTGTGACTGCTGGAGACATAGAGAGGGCACTGTGGCGACTATTGGTAAAGTGGGACCTGCTGTGACTACTGGAATAGTTGGGAGGACCATGCTTTGACGACTACAGACGTGGGAAAGGGGATTTTACTACTGAGTGGGAAGGTACACCATGGGGACTTAAATACTGATGACCAGTGGGGTCTGCTCTAACCTCCATTAAGGGAAGCTCTACTGGAGAGAGGAGCACAATCTCCAGTCAGGAGTAAGGTCAGGCTCCTCATTCCTGGAAGCAATCTATCAGTCACTGTGAACCAGCGAGGTCTCCCACCGGAGTGTCACAGCTGGACTTGCACAGGATGTGTCCAGGCCCGATTTCATGTATATAAGGTGAGAGGTGACAACAGATGTGAAGCTCCTCGCTGTGATAGTTGTCAGATTCTCTCGCTTTGGACAGAACGGGTTCTGAAACTAGTTCTCCAGACTTTACCTTCACAGCTTGCTCTGATGCTTCATCCTGAAACTCCTCCAGCAGAAGAAGGAACTCAGTTTCATCTGTGAGAACATCCGGCGGCCGCTTCTACAATACAAAGGAAGGAGGAGGAGAAGAACGTTCACAGAGGTCCACACTGGATGAGCAGCCGACGATGAAGACAGGAACAGGTTTTCTTTGGTTGAAGTTATCCTTAGTGTCCACCAGTCAACACCTCTGGAGCTGAGCAGTGTTATCATGGGGACACTGTGTGGTCCTAAAATACAACACATCTGAAAGTCCTCACTGGCCCTGCTGTGGATGGAGATCTGTAGTCACACCATGTCCCTAGGACAACCATCACGTTCTATGGTGCAGTAAGAATGTCATCCCATAGTGGCCCCAGCGGAAATAATGTCATCCCATAGTGGCCCCAGCAGTAATAATGTCCCATAGTGACCCCAGCGGAAATAAGGTCATCCTATAGTGGCCTAGTAGTACAAATGTCCGCCATAGTGACCCCAGCAGTAATAATGTCCCCCATAGTGGCCCCCAGCAGTAATAATGTCCCCCATAGTGGCCCCAGCAGTAATAATGTCCCCCATAGTGACCCCAGCAGTAAGAATGTCCCCCATAGTGGACCCCTGTAGTAATAATGTCCCATAGTGACCCCAGCGGAAATAAGGTCATCCCATAGTGGCCCCAGCAGTAATAATGTCATCCCATAGTGGCCCCAGCAGTAATAATGTCATCCCATAGTGGCCCCAGTACTAATAATGTCCCTCATAGTGAACCCCTGTAGTAGTAATGTCCCCCATAGCGGCCCCCAGCAGTAATAATGTCCCCCATAGTGGCCCCAGCAGTAATAATGTCCCCCATAGTGGCCCCCAGCATTAATAATGTCCCCCATAATGACCCCAGCAGTAATGATGTCTCTCAGTGACCCCAGCAGTAATAATGTCCCCCATAGTGGCCCCAGTACTAATAATGTCCCCCAAAGTGGCCCCAGTACTAATAATGTCCCCCAAAGTGGCCCCAGTACTAATAATGTCCCCCAAAGTGGCCCCAGTACTAATAATGTCCCCATGTGGCCCCAGTACTAATAATGTCCCCCATGTGGCCCCAGTACTAATAATGTCCCCCATGTGGCCCCAGTACTAATAATGTCCCCCATGTGGCCCCAGTACTAATAATGTCATCCCACAGTGGCCCCAGCAGTAATAATGTCCCCCATCGTAATAATGTCCCCCATAGTGACCCCAGCAGTAATAATGTCCCCCATAGTGGCCCCCAGCAGTAATAATGTCCCCCATAGTGACCCCAGCAGTAATAATGTCCCCCATAGCGGCCCCCAGCAGTAAAATGTCCCCCATAGTGACCCCAGCGGTAATAATGTCCCCCCATAGTGACCCCAGCAGTAATAATGTCCCCATAGTGGCCCCAGCAGTAATAATGTCCTCCATAGTGGACCCCAGCAGTAATAATGCTGCACTCATGTGTAAGAAGAGGTTTAAAAAACTGTCCTATAGATGTAAATAGGAAAACGGACAGAAATAGGACGCGTCCTATTTTTTAACGGTCTCTATTCACTGGCTGTAAAAAATGGCCAGTGAACAGTCCTATAGTCTGCAATGGTTCTGACAATGGCCGTTTTTCACTGGCGTGTGAATGTAGCTCAGTCCTAATGAAGTGAATGGACCTGGGCTGCAATACCGAGCACAGCCACTACACAATGGAGGGCGCTGTGCTTGGTATACTATGAAGAGGCTGCAGCAGTCACTGAGTGCACTGTCGGCGGGGGTGACAGGAGTTGGACCACCGCTGATCAGATACTGAGGAGAGGTCATTGATATTTCATCCCTAGAAAGCCCCTTTGCCTGCAGTATAAAGCAATGTTCATGCGGAGTCCGCCACGGATTGTCCGTCTGTACACGGCCTTAGGTGCACCTACCATATATAGGATTACTTACCTCAGCCTGGCCCAGCCAAGCGTCCAACGCGTCATACCAATACCAGGCGAGCCTCTGAGGCGAGCGCTCCTCATCACACCTGCGGGGAAAGCATCAGATGAAGACAACTGGATAATCCAAGAACTGGGTCACAGCCAATATGGCCGCCGACGCAGCTTCTGCAGGGATGAGGTTATTATTGTGGGGGGCACTGTGGAGGTTATTATTATGGGGGGGCACTGTGGAGGTTATTATTATAGGGGGCACTGTGGAGGTTATTATTATGGGGGCACTGTGGAGGTTATTATTATGGGGGGCACTGTGGAGGTTTTTATTATGGGGGCACTGTGGAGGTTATTATTATGGGGGGCACTGTGGAGGTATTATTATGGGGGGCACTGTGGAGGTTATTATTATGGGGGGCACTGTGGAGGTTATTATTATGGGGGGCACTGTGGAGGTTATTATTATGGGGGGCACTGTGGAGGTTATTATTATGGGGGGCACTGTGGAGGTTATTATTATGGGGGCACTGTGGAGGTTATTATTATGGGGGCACTGTGGAGGTTATTATTATGGGGGCACTGTGGAGGTTATTATTATGGGGGGCACTGTGGAGGTTATTATTATGGGGGGCACTGTGGAGGTTATTATTATGGGGGGCACTGTGGAGGTTATTATTATGGGGGCACTGTGGAGGTTATTATTATGGGGGCACTGTGGAGGTTATTATTATGGGGGCACTGTGGAGGTTATTATTATGGGGGGCACTGTTGGAGGTTATTATTATGGGGGGCACTGTGGAGGTTATTATGGGGGCGCTGTGGAGGTTATTATTATGGGGGGCACTGTGGAGGTTATTATTATGGGGGGCACTGTGGAGGTTATTATTATGGGGGGCACTGTGGAGGTTATTATTATGGGGGGCACTGTGGAGGTTATTATTATGGGGGCACTGTGGAGGTTATTATGGGGGGCACTGTGGAGGTTATTATTATGGGGGGCACTGTGGAGGTTATTATGGGGGCTCTGTGGAGGTTATTATTATGGGGGCACTGTGGAGGTTATTATTATGGGGGCACTGTGGAGGTTATTATTATGGGGGCACTGTGGAGGTTATTATTATGGGGGCACTGTGGAGGTTATTATGGGGGCACTGTGGAGGTTATTATTATGGGGGGCACTGTGGAGGTTATTATTATGGGGGGCACTGTGGAGGTTATTATTATGGGGGGCACTGTGGAGGTTATTATTATGGGGGGCACTGTGGAGGTTATTATTATGGGGGCACTGTGGAGGTTATTATTATGGGGGGCACTGTGGAGGTTATTATTATGGGGGGCACTGTGGAGGTTATTATTATGGGGGGCACTGTGGAGGTTATTATTATGGGGGGCACTGTGGAGGTTATTATTATGGGGGGCCTGTGGAGGTTATTATTATGGGGGGCACTGTGGAGGTATTATTATGGGGGGCACTGAGGAGGTTATTATTATGGGGGGCACTGTGGAGGTTATTATTATGGGGGGCACTGTGGAGGTTATTATTATGGGGGGCTCTGTGGAGGTTATTATTATGGGGGGCACTGTGGAGGTTATTATTATGGGGGCACTGTGGAGGTTATTATTATGGGGGCTCTGTGGAGGTTATTATTATGGGGGCACTGTGGAGGTTATTATTATGGGGGGCACTGTGGAGGTTATTATTATGGGGGGCACTGTGGAGGTTATTATTATGGGGGGCACTGTGGAGGTTATTATTATGGGGGGCTCTGTGGAGGTTATTATTATGGGGGCACTGTGGAGGTTATTATTATGGGGGCGCTGTGGAGGTTATTATTATGGGGGCGCTGTGGAGGTTATTATTATGGGGGCGCTGTGGAGGTTATTATTATGGGGGCGCTGTGGAGGTTATTATTATGGGGGCGCTGTGGAGGTTATTATTATGGGGGCACTGTCACAGGTCAGCAGTGTGTGAGTACTAGGCCGTCCAGCAGGGGGGCAGTGTGGAGGTTATTATTATGGGGGCGCTGTGGAGGTTATTATTATGGGGGCACTGTCACAGGTCAGCAGTGTGTGAGTACTAGGCCGTCCAGCAGGGGGCAGTGTGGAGGTTATTATTATGGGGGCACTGTCACAGGTCAGCAGTGTGTGAGTACTAGGCCGTCCAGCAGGGGGCACTGTGGAGGTTATTATTATGGGGGCACTGTCACAGGTCAGCAGTGTGTGAGTACTAGGCCGTCCAGCAGGGGGCAGTGTGGAGGTTATTATTATGAGGGCACTGTCACAGGTCAGCAGTGTGTGAGTACTAGGCCGTCCAGCAGGGGGCGCTGTGGAGGTTATTATTATGGGGGCGCTGTGGAGGTTATTATTATGGGGGCGCTGTGGAGGTTATTATTATGGGGGCGCTGTGGAGGTTATTATTATGGGGGCACTGTCACAGGTCAGCAGTGTGTGAGTACTAGGCCGTCCAGCAGGGGGCAGTGTGGAGGTTATTATTATGGGGGGCGCTGTGGAGGTTATTATTATGGGGGCACTGTCACAGGTCAGCAGTGTGTGAGTACTAGGCCGTCCAGCAGGGGGCAGTGTGGAGGTTATTATTATGGGGGCACTGTCACAGGTCAGCAGTGTGTGAGTACTAGGCCGTCCAGCAGGGGGCGCTGTGGAGGTTATTATTATGGGGGCGCTGTGGAGGTTATTATTATGGGGGCGCTGTGGAGGTTATTATTATGGGGGCGCTGTGGAGGTTATTATTATGGGGGCACTGTCACAGGTCAGCAGTGTGTGAGTACTAGGCCGTCCAGCAGGGGGCACTGTGGAGGTTATTATTATGGGGGCACTGTCACAGGTCAGCAGTGTGTGAGTACTAGGCCGTCCAGCAGGGGGCACTGTGGAGGTTATTATTATGGGGGCACTGTCACAGGTCAGCAGTGTGTGAGTACTAGGCCGTCCAGCAGGGGGCAGTGTGCTCACCTGAGCAGGTGCGGGGCTGTGACCAGACCTCTCAGTATTTCCTCCACTTCTTCAGCATCAGGACCCCGGGAAAGTTGGGGCAGACAGGCCCGCGCCAGCTCCCAGTGCCCCCGCCGCAGACTCCGGCAGAAGAACTCCCGCAGACGGCTCAATGACGCCGCCTCCTCCTCCCCGAACGGCGCCTGCAGTGACATCTCCCGCCGGGCACGCTCCCGCTGCCAGCCCTCACAGCCAACCGTGCGCGCCCCCAACGCTCTCTCACCCCTGCAGGTCATGTGACCAGCAGGCAAGAACCTGCCGAGATCATGTGACGCGATCACGTGATATCAGTGGTCCTTCAAGCAGCCGAGATTGTGGTGGCGTTATTCTATCCTACCAGCAGGTGGCGCCATTGATTTCTAGGAGAAGAGTACACAGCGCCTTCAGCTGCGCCTGCACTATAGAGATTACTATGTGGAGGATATGGGGAGTTGTAGTAGTGCTCTCCTCCTATGCTCCCATAATAATAGCCTGGACATGCTGGGAGTTATAGTTCTCCTATATTCCCAAACAGTAATATCCCATAATACCAGCCTGGACGTGCTGGGACTTCTAGTTCTCTTATACAGGGCTGTATTCATATTTATTAACTCTTAGACTACCTAGCAATTTTCCGTTTTTTTGGTGTTTTCGTTTTACGCTCCCTTCTCGGAGCTATAACTTTTTTTATTTTTCCGTTCACACAGCCGTATGAGGCCTAGTTGTACTTCCTATTGGCGCCACTTAATATCGCATACACGCAGGTAGTGAGATCCTGGAAAAAATACCAAATACGGTGGAATTGGGGAAAAAAAAAAATGCAATTTGGCCACCCTTTTACGGGATTTGATTTTATGGAGCTCCTTATGCGATAAAACCGGTTACCTTTATTCTCCAGGTCAGTGCGATTACAACGATACCATATTCATATCATTTTTCTTGCGGATTAATACTGAAATTTTTTTTTTAATTATGGGGGGAGGGGGTGATTTGAATTTTTATATATTTTTTAATGTTATGAAAAACGTATTTTTTTAGGCCCCAATTGGACTTCAACATGAAGTCGTCAGATTTGCCGTTTCTATTCACTAATGGGACTTAATGTATGACTGGTTAACCCTTTCCCGACATGTGACATCTGATACTTCGTCACATGTCGGGTCTTTGAAGATGGCGCCCCCGGTCCTGAGCGGAGCAAAGTGGGTGCCTATTGCTTCATAAGGTAGACACCCCGCAGCTAATGTCCGCGATCGGCGGTAATGCCGATCACAGACGTTTTACCCCTCAGATGCCGCGGTCAGGCATCCGAGCGCGTGTATTGCTGGAAGTGCGCACTTCCGGTCGTGCTCAGGCTCCCCCGCGCGGTGATCGGAGGAGCCGGAGCTTGTGTGCAGCCGCCCCTGTCTTTGTGAATGACAGGAGGCTGCTGCACAGTGTTTCCTATGGAGCCTTTGCCTGTAAGGCTGTGTTCACACGGGCGAGATTTCCGCGCGGGTGCAATGCGATAGGTGAACGCATTGCACCCGCACTGAATCCCGACCCATTCATTTCTATGGGGCTGTTCAGATGAGCGGTGATTTTCACGCATCACTTGTGCGTTGCGTGAAAATCGCAGCATGTTCTGTATTCTGCGTTTTTCACGCAACGCAGGCCCCATAGAAGTGAATAGGGCTGTGTGAAAATCGCAAGCAAGTGCGGATGCGGCGCGATTTTCACGCACGGTTGCTATCATGTGATGACGTCACTCCGGTCATCACATGATCCATCACATGATCTTTTACCATGGTGATGGATCATGTGATGACCGGAGTGACGTCACCAAAGGTCCTTTACCTGTAATGAATGCTCACCACAGGTCCTGTTCAGCAAAGGAGACAGAAGGAGATGCCGGTCTGCGCGATCAAGTGGATTAAGGTGAGTTAAATAATTTATTATTTATTTTTAACCCCTCCAGCCCTATTGTACTAAGCATTCTGTATTCAGAATGCTATTATTTCCCCTTATAACCATGTTATAAGGGGAAATAATACAATCTACAGAACACCGATCCCAAGCCCGAACTTCTGTGAAGAAGTTCGGGTTTGGGTACCAAACATGCGCGATTTTTCTCACGCGAGTGCAAAACGCATTACAATGTTTTGCACTCGCGCGGAAAAATCGCGGATGTGCCCACAACGCACCCGCACATTTTCCCGCAACGCCCGTGTGAACCCAGCCTAATAGGGTTCCATAGGAAAGTAGTAAAATCATCCTAGACTCCAATGCTAGTGCACTGGAGTCTATGAGAAGAGCAATCAAATGACTGGTTGTTTTAGTTCCCTATGGGGGACCATAAAAAAAAGTGTAAAAAAAATAAATAATAATAAATTTAAAAAAAAAAGAAAGAATAAAAAAACTATTTAAAATTAATAAAAAGAAAAAAAAAAATTGCGTGCGAAAACGCCCGTACCATGAAAATATAAAAGTATTGATCCCATACGGAAAAAGGCGAAACGAAAAAAAAAGCATCAAAATGGCGAGCTGGCAAGTGTATTTGGTGTGACATCCAGCGCCGTTTCACCGCTGCCGTGACCTGCTCACGGCACACCTGAGATGACACTACCGGATGAATCGGCAGACACCCCTCCATGCACTCCAGAGCCACCGCTCAGTGGGAGCCATCGCCTACTGCTGTCCGGAGAATCTGTCACCTTCTAGCAGATATTGATCCTGTGGCTCCAAATTTCACCCCAGTATAAATGATCCGTTATCTTTATTCTGCGGGTGTCGGGACAACGACACAGATACCAACGTGAAGTCGATTTTACTACTTTTACACAGTAAAAATACTTGGAAAAAAACATGCATTTTCGAGTCACAATATTCTGACAGCCATAACTTTTAGTTTTTTTTATAGGTTAACTATAAGGGCAGATATTGGGGATATTGTTAGGGCCCCTGGCTGCCATGGCAACCCATCAGCATCAGGAGCCCCCTCTCTAATCCCGTAAATGCCATGGTGGCTAAGGGGTTAAACAGGGTGACAGCTGCATAATACCGCCACCTCTCACCCATGGCCAGTACATATGGTGGTGAGGAAAAGCTGTTGGGGGCGCTATCACTTCTCTCTCATCCCCCCCAATAGAAAACATCAAACTGACTTTTTTTTTCAAATTGCATCTGTCAACTGCAAAGGGCATGTGCACTACAACTCCCAGCATGCTCTTCTAGTGTCAGAAAGGACTCTATGGCATGGGTAGATTGAGACTTTCATACTTAGTGTGGCAAACCTAGCCACTTACAGAATGTCTTTCTTGTCTGTACCTCTTCCCCTCCCCCCTTTTCCTGTCCCATTGTTTCCCCAGCAGGGTGTTGTCTCAGGGACACTGGGAGACCAGTGTAAACCAGCTGCAGTGTCCCCCCTCAACCCCCCATCAGCCCTTGCTATTGTCTGACCCCACTTCTCCTTGTACCATAGTCATCTATGTGTTGTATGTAAATGAGGCTGTTGGCGGTTTGACACCAGGTGCGCATGCCGAGTAAAGTCAGTTGACTCCCAAACTGTGTGTCGTCCAGTCACTGGGGAGATTGTCTCTTGGTTATTGACCTGCTTCTTCAGCTACAAGGGGATTTAAGTGAAGATATTGAGGGTATACCTTGAATCTCCGCAACACAGCCCCACCCCCCAAACCCATCTGTAAACACCCGCTTCTGGGCGACGCTTGTGTCATTTTCTACCCTGGTTTGCCAGGAATGTCTCTAAAAATTAGGCCAAGTCCCTGCAAATTCTGGACTGTGAAGAATACAACATCTCCGCTGGCTCCTCATAGAACTGAGAAGATGGAAGAAAAACACATTGGATTCAATACTGTTAAAAATCTGCCCCTTATGTCAGTTTCCTGCCCTACACAGCTAGGATGGGTTTGGTTGCCATGGGGGGCGACACCGTTGTTTAGCAACCTGTTGCCGAGCGTGGCTTTATGACATCACAGAAGCGTTGCCCTTGAGCCCTGGAACACTGGGTGAGATCGGTGAGTGTGAGGCGAGGATTGCGGAGAGAGGAGGCTGACCACTTTTAGCGAGCGATTTATTGTATTTCTTACCTTTTTATCCCGTTTTTTTTCCCCTTCATCCCCCCCGCCCCTTCCCCAGATACACCTTTATTGGTGTGTTGCGGAAGAGGCAGCCACATGGCTGCTACGGGGGCTGGAGGAAAACTCCAGCCCCGGAGACATATCTATCGTCCCCGGAGGACCCCGTACGGCCAGAAGCCAACAACATCTGGCTTCACAACGCGCCATCTGACAGCAGGATTGGAAGGTATCGTGCCGTTTATAACATCACCGTCTGAAACACCTAGACCGGAAACTGGCCGATACCTTCGACTGCAGGGAGGAGCACCACTACCGCCGGCAACACCACCTGCCGAGACCATCATAGCAGCACAGGAAGAGAAAGAACATCAGGTACCGGAGCCCACCAGAACACCAGGTGAGGTGCAGACGCATCCCCACATGCCCAGGTTACCATCTATCTGGAGGTTTCTGAGACTGTTATCAGGGAAAGTAACATCTACAGTCCGCAGTGCGCCTTACGCCCTACCACCGCGCGTTAAGGTCACTGCGAGACCGCGCTATGACACCAGACTAGGCGCCCCTATCAGTTACGAGGCTCGGGAGATCATGAAAGCCATTCCATCCAGAAACTTTGTGAGGGATGATGGAGAAAACACCATAGTCCGAATCAAAGTACATTTCATCAAGGTAATATATCCTGGTGCTGCGTAGTAATGTAGTGGTGAAGCTCCCTGCAGCGTGCGAGTACCATCTTAGCACACTGCTGTTATTCGGATTGATTTTCTCGGTTTTGACCTCGGCTTGACTAACGGACTATGTTTTTTGACTGCTGCCTGCCCTCAGTGCCCTGACCCCGGACTGTTTTTTGACTATTCTTGTTTGCTGCCTGCCCTGACCACGGCCTGTTTTATTACTATGATTGTTTGCCGCCTGCCCTGACCCCGGCCTGTTTTATTACTATGATTGTTTGCCGCCTGCCCTGACCTTTGCTTGCTCGACTACTCTTCTGCCTGCCGATTTGGTACCTTATTATAAATGACTGCGGCATGGACAGTCCTCTCTCCAAGCCTCACCTCTGGGCAGATTTCTTGTCCTTTCACCCTCATATAGGGAACTATCGAGGGCTCCTCTCTCCGACACTGCACATGCCCCGAGTGAAAGCTTTGTAGATGCCATCATTTGCATCATCCTGACTGTCAGACAGCCATCTTTTTTTCTACTCTGCCCATACTAAATTGTTTTCTTGCCCATGTAGTCATTTTTGCTTTGGGCAACAGGCAGGCAGACACACTGACAGTAGAATAGTGGACTGGATTTAACATTACCTCCTGAGAGAGGAACCAGGCCTGGACTGGTTATCTCCCCCTCAGGACCGATTCCCGGTTGGCCTGTCAGTCAGGGGGCCCACCACCCTGGTCAATTTGAAACTGCACTAATAATGTCAGTACGGCATAATCAGTGCAGTTTCCATGGTCAGAAGACGTAAAGGACCTGTGGTGACATCATGTTCTCTTGACCACAGGTCCTGCACCCAGTAGTTCTGGGGAAGCCTGGATAGCTCTCCTGACACTCTCCCTTCCACCTCCAGCAACATTTGGGCTCCTGGGGGTGGGAATGAGTAATGTTGCTGCCAGTAGGTAGGAAGGGAGAAAATCTACTGTCAGTGGACGAGGGGAAGAAAGAAGGACAATACTGCTGTCAGTAGGGGAGAGATGGGAAGGGGGACAATGCTGTGATCAGTGGGGGAGGGTGGAAAGGGAGAAATGCTATATCAGTGGTATAGAAGTGAAAAGGGGGAAATGCTCTGTTACTAGGGGAGAGAAGGGAATGAGGAAACACTCTGTTAGTGGGGGAGGGTGGGAAAGGGGAAAATGATCTGTTAGTGGGGGAGCGGGTGGGGAAGGGGAAAATGTTCTGTTAGTGGGGGAGAGACGGGAAATGTTCTTTTATTGGGGGAAGAGTACAATGCTACTGCCAATGGGGAGATGTGGAAAGGAGAAAATGCTACTGCCTATGAGGGAGGGGTGGGAAGGGGTACAATGTTGCTCCCTTGTGGCATTTGGGGAGGCACTCTGTGCTGCTTGTCTGGCACTGCTGGGGAGGCATGTTGGGTTGCACCGGCTGCATGTGAATCCCAGTCCGGTCCTTCATGTGACGTCTGCACAGTGCAAGTGTCAGGACATACACACGTCTGGACCGGCCGTTACCTTCTGCTCCCTCCCTGGTAACAACAGTGAGACAGCTCTTTCAATATGTCCAGAATAAGAACCCAGTGGTCGACCTGAGCGGTGGTGTCATCTCCTCCACGCAACTACTACACCCATTGGACCTGATCAAGATCCACTCTACAGGTAAAACCACAGCGCTTATATCATCCATCATGGAGGTGAAGGACATCTAGCACATCACCACTGCCTCTATGTAGTGTTTCTGTAAATCTACGGTGGGCATCCTGAGCTTTGTAGTCCCACGTAATAGTTTAATGACAAGTTAGGTCACATTAAAATACAATTTGTACTTAAAGTCCTCACCAATTTGAAGATCTCTGCTCCTGTCAGTAAATGGAGTACAATAAGTAACATTAAGTACAAAATTTAAGGGCCACAAGGGGCGTTTATGTTTATTCAGGGGCCACAAGGGGCGTTCATGTTTATTAAGGGGTCACAAGGGGAAATAATATTAAGAAAAATACTTGGGGGCACCTTGCGGTGCAACAGGTTCAGTAACAGGGGCAGATGAGGGTGCAACAGGCACAGAATTGGGGGTGTCAGCAGGATGGGGAGTTTTTGTAGGTTTGGGAAAAGCAGGATGGAGGCTACAAAACTGAGGACCTGTCCTTCATGACTTCACCAGGAAAAAGCTGTAGAACGTCAATTCCCCCAAGCATGGAAAGTGGAGCAGATTTGGTGGAGAAATTTCTGAGACGGAAAATCAGCTGTTTTGGCGGAAATCACCTGGATTTCTGCAAGCTCCATACAGAAGAAGAAACCTCTGCAGAAAATCTGCTGTGTGTGAATACACCCCAGGAGAACAGATCACATGGGGGCAGGTATAGCCCTGGTCCAGCTTTAACCATTGCACCGCCATATATAGAGTCTATCAGGTAATTGTTGCTCTTGGTTTGTACCTTGTGAGGATCATTTCTATCATGCAGGTGCCTTAACCCTTCCCTGTACTAACCCAATATGGATTACAGACTCGTCTTGCTCTTCAGTACGATGATGACGAAGACTCTTCAAGACGACAATCCAAAGACACGTTCCCTGCTCTGGCTGCAATCTATAGGAGGAAGGAATTCCCTCCTGGACAAGGTAATTGGTGTCTATAATGTCCTACCATCATCGCGGACGTCAGGCTTTTCCATCCGTCACCATCATGTCCTGTATTTGTAGGGGTTTGTACCAGGCCTGCTGGAGACGTCACACTGGGCCCTCCAGGATATGTCCTACGAGGAACTGAAGATACATTGTAATAAGAATTACATCCACCCAGTGCCCCAAAACTGGTAATAACCCATCTCATTATCTACGTATTGTTCTGAGTGGTAGGTCTCCTGAGCAGTGGTGTAACCATCACAGGGGGTGCGACCAGACCAGGAGGGGTAGGGGGCTCATCCAGATCCATAGTGCCAGGTATAAATGTATCCGCCTCCTAAGGAGGCATGAAGGGGATAATAGTAATGTAGGGGGACATTATCATATAGAGGCCCATATGAGGAGGTTATTATTGGCACAGTGGGGGGGGGGGGGGGGCATTAGTATACCGTATAGAGATAGAAAAGGTGCTCTGCCACTGTGTAGGGCATAAAATAGGGTATTATTACTGTGTAGGGCACAATACGGGGCATTTTTACCGTCTAGGGCACTATGGATAGTCAGCATTGAGGTGGGAAAAAGGTACAGAGGACGCTGGAAAGCAATAGATTCAACTATATCTGTGGGTTACACTCTGCAGACACAAGTGGGGGCTGGAAGAAGTCTTCATGGCAGTCTGGGCCAGAAGGAGAAGAAAATGGACAGTGAACGACTCCAATCAGAGACATTACCTGTAAGTCACTAGATATAACTGTACTGTACCGTATGGCCATGGTGCCCATATTGTGGCCCACAAACAGCGGGTCCGAAAATAGCCAGTGCCTGTGTGAACTATGTTGTTCGGATGGGTCCATGATCTGCAACATACGACCGAAGATAGGACTTCATCTATCTTTTGTGGAGCGAAGGCACAGATCGGGTGCACCATGGAAGCGCTACCATAGGCTTCTGATCCGTGCCTCCGCACCCCAAAAAGATAGAACATGTGCTATCTTTGGCCGTATGTTTCAGATCGCGAACCCATTCAAGTCAATATGAACCACCTTTACACCACACCTTGGAATACTTCACAATGGCTGCCTCGTCGCGGATATTTGCTGTGACGCTACTTACCCCATAATGAATGCTGGAGGGTTATAGATGTTATCAGATAGACATGGAGGTAAGTCGATGTGAGCTGTGCTCTAGGATGTTAAAGGCTCTGGTCTGGAACATGTGTTAGAAGCGGTGATTTATACACTGGTCCTAATCTCTGTCCCGCTGGCATCAGATGCACCACAATTACGGAGATCTTCAGGCCTCCTAATGATTGTGACTCTGCCTGACAGGTCCGTGCGACAGAAGTGAAATCTACACCAGCTCTCAATGGTCAAATGTTGGGGGTGGCCCACTGTATGGAAAAGTGCAGTCTGCTGTGGTCAGGCCTCAGGCAGGTGAATGGGGGTCTACGGCTATGTCGCCTTTGTCTCATACGTAATCTAAGATACAATGAAGTATGAAATCTGAAGCGTATGGAGATGTAGGAGGCCCCATAGACTCCTTCAGGTGCCACATGATGTAACTGGGAGGTTGTAGGGAGCTGGAATACCGTTGTGTACATGAGGACATAATCCACATCTCGGGGGTGCTGGGAATTTTCCAGAGGATTCCCCTAGTATTAATGTAATGGGAGAAATCTGCGGTCTCTACAAGAACACGGCACTCTGCCCATGTAGTCTGGAGCGCCCCCTAGCTGCCCAATAACAAATGAGTGGGGGCGGGCCAGACTACACAGACTGATGTGCAGCCGCTAACAGAGAGGACGGGGCGCTACCTTACAACATGAGGTCCTATTCCTGTCTCTTCTGTCTTATAGGAAAGGTTTCCACCACTTCTACCAGGAAACAGCCCCCAACGTGCTGGGAGTGACCCCCGCCTGCTGCATCTCCTCACTGCTCTATGAGAACGTCTCTCACCTCCTGCTGGAAACCAATAATAACCATTTCATACAATCCCATTCTACGACCACAGTCCAGATGTTCTGTAATAAAGATGAATGTAAAAACCATCGACAAGCCTGATTCCGATAATCATTTATTATATGGACGCTGACTTACTATTACAGTGACATTTCTGTAATCCGGCATCTAATAATACAGAAGGTCTGATTATCCGCCATTTGTTTCTAGGCGACATCTGAAGTGGGACAGGCCTGTGATAAAGAATTTGGTTTAGTATTTGTATGTTATATCTCTTAAATTCAGCCAATAATCTAGAATATTTGATAGATCGGCATCTGTCAGGTTCCGTTGATGCCGGATTAAAGGAATTTTCCTGCATTCATTTTGTTGCTGCAACTACAATAGAAAGTAACACTTTCCATTGTAATAATTCATTAAAGGGGTGCTTCTATAATATCAAGTTTTCTCCTTTTTACATGATAGGGTTAACTATTAGATCAGTGGGGGTCCTAGTACTGGGACCCCACTAGTCACAAGAACAGAGGGCCCTGTACAGAGCCCCCCAAAATAGCTGTACTGGGCAGCGCTATCTCCAGCAGTCCCATACAGAAGAATGGCACAGCAGTGCGTATGCCCATCCTGCCGCTCAGTTCATTCCAGGAGTCTGCAGGTCATGAGTACCCTGTTCTCGTGGTCAGTGGAGGTCCTAGTGGTGGGACCCCCACCAATCTTATATATATCCCCTTTCCTGTATAAAGGGAATAACATGAAATTACTGGAATACATCATTAAGCGGAGTGTAATTCTTTGATGATACATTCCCCTTTAAAGTCCTTTGCACTATCCTGTGGAAGAAGGATCTTTTGGTTAATGCTTACTCGCCGCTCTCTCCACCAGTGCCGCTGTCTCTGCTGCAGTCACACAGGCTGTGGGCTGTTCTTCCTGGGTCCTGATCGGATGTGCGCCTTTCTCTTCCCATTCAGCCGCAGAGTGTCCCAATGGTCACAGCTCTGTAGTGAGTCTATGACCAGGAGATAGGAGCGAGCTAGTGTAATTACATGCCAGGGAAGAGGTTCTGAAATAGAGGGAGTCCTGTAAAGAAAAGGGGAGTGACCTATGTCCAAAAAGCTGGTGCACCACTATCTGTCACAGATGATGTTGCAGATAGCTGGAAGTTATGGATAAACATCCGACTGGCTTGATCCCAAACTAAGGAGCATAAAGGTGACCCCTATAAAACCCTAAGAGCTCACCCTGACTGCTAAGCACATACAAGGGTCTCAGAGGTAGACGATTGCATGCCCTCGTACCTAGACTGTGTGACACCTGAAAACCCTATAATAGTGAGGGGACACGACCACCGGCTCCCTGCACTTAATACGGAGGGAGTCAGGGTCACCTAGAATCAAGCCAACAAGGAAACACAATACATTAAAGGACTTATCTGAACAAGCAGCAACAGAAGTTTCCAGCAGTGAACACTTCAATCCAGGATGTAGTATAAACGGCAAAGTGAGGCAGTATGGGAAGGAATATAAAGGAAAGAGGATTAGTCTAAATAGGTGACACCTGGGAGAAGGAAATGAGATGACAAAGTGAAATCAAAACAAAGAACATCATGCAAGAGGTAGAAAAGGACGTCTGTCAGACCTTCTCACAGAAGTGGCGGTGACACTATCTCAAATAATGCAGGGGCGGCTATGGGACACCCTGGGGAGAGGGAGGCCCAGCACTAAACTGCCTCTTCTTGTGTTCCTGACATAGATCCATGACATTTCACAGCAGCTGCCACAAGAGGTAGCTCAGTGCAAAGATATTTTTACAGCTTCCATTACATGCAATGGTAACTGTATATAGTCCAATGCACTGAGCTCCCCCTAGTGGTGCCTGCAGACAGACAGTTATATCACTTACTATGTGAAGGGAAGGAGGAGACACAGAGCTGTATGGGAGGAGATTTATCATTGGATGTATGCCAGTTGAGTGGTGTAAATGCACTGAGCAATATCGTGATCTTCTATTTCCTACATAGAAGTCGTGTAAAGTGGGTGATGCAAAAGGCCACTTTTTTTTTAAGTTAGTGACCATTCTCTGACATGTCCTACACTTTGGCAGACATCACTAGCCGTACATGGGGAGAGCAGCCGGTGTTGGTGACTAAGTCTCTTTTACTGGTTAACAGACAGCGCTAGGACGTCTCCGATTCTGGACGAGTATAGGGTGGCGGTGGGCAGGACTACTCTGGAGGTCAGTGGCTTCTTGGTAAACTGAGGCCCTTTCCTGTCATCCATGAGGAGTGGTAAGTGTTCACTTACTGTATTCTCTTCTCCTCAGGACATCTACTACCGACAGGACTGCATGTGGACTCAGACCCTTCTCAAGTCAGTATGATTTTTAATAAGATTTGACTATGAAAACGTGATCTGAATTAAAGGTTTAAAATGATCTGAAAAACTCATTGGGGGAGATTTAGCTGGTCTATGAGATCCACTGCTTTGCCCGGAGGATGCATCTAATTTATGATGAGGTGCAGGCTCCTAATCTGAAATCTATGGAAGCTCGGAGCTGCCTTTGATTTCAATCTTCTTCTATGCCATGAAACTAGTGTAAAAGAAGATAAATGTGATGGTCCAGATGCCCCACCCGTCCTTGCCCTTACCACTCCCCCTCCCTGCCCTCACCATGTTCACTTTTTGAAAGTGGTAAGGGCAGTGCAGAAAAACCACTTATAACAAAAATTGTTGAAAGTGGCGTTTTAAAAATTTGCAAACACTGCGTTTCACACTTTTCAAGTCAGATAAGTGGCATGGGTGCAATAATAAATTCCGCCCTTTGTCTGGTTGTCTTTCCCTCTTCAACTTATCCTTGCACCGTGGAGGAGAGAGACCTACAACGCCTCATCTACTGCATGCGATTCCTCCCATCAGCAGTCTTCAAGATGGAGGTCAGTGACCCTACTGCCTATCATGCTGTCCATATACCCAATTCTTCCATGTTCTGTTGATAGATGGGAAGGTTTCATAAGAACGCCTCATAGACCACTGACTGAATCTGCTCTTGGCGCCTCATGCCGACCAACTACGAAGCTCATAAGAAATACCTGTCTTGACCAGGTAGATGATCCAGAACCTGCACTGATGACAGAAAGCCAACTGTGCAAAGACCTGAAGGTGGAGGAGGACAAGAGAGAGCGAGAAAACTCAGAGACATCCCGGAAGCAGGAAGATGAGACTACTGAGAATAAGTCCAAAGAAAAATTGGATAAAAAGACCAAGACCATGAGAAAAGTTCAAAATCAGGCAGGAAGAAGACAGAGGATCCGCCAGCAGTCCATCCAGCAGTACAATAAGACCAACCTCAGAGGAAAGAAGTCTGGACCTTCCTCTGACCATTCTGCCGATGATGGACGGCAACAAGCTGCAATACCACCAGCAGCAACAATCTACAGTAATAAGATAAATAGTGATGACAATAATATGAGTCTAATAATAATTGTAAGGTTAGGAAAGATTAAAATATGACAGTAATAAAAGCAATGTAATATTGTCAGGTGTAGTAATATAGTATATAATATAACTGTCATAATAAAGCCAATAACATCTGTTACTCGATAATGATAAGTAGAGGTCTAGAAATAATATTAGGAGGTTTCATCCAGGGTTCTAGGACTGATCTTCTTTTCCTGGGGTCGAGGAGGAATTTTTCCCCTGTCACATGAATTGGCCGAATGTGTCCAGGGGTTTTCGCCTTCTTCTGGATCAACAGTCTTAGGGATAGGGATCTAGTTTTGACAAAGAGCAAAATATCATGGTCAGGCATTAGGGGTTTGATCCAGGGTTCTAGGACTGACCATGAAGGTCATGGAGGAATTTTTCCCTTGCGATATGATTTGGCCGTATATGTCCAGGGCTTTTTTGCCTTCTTCTGGAACGGCTTTATGTGTAGGGATGTAATTTCTGATAGGAAGATATCATTATAAATGTTGGTAATAATATAATAGTAATACATCTATACATTGCCTAGGATCATATAGCAGTCATATAATAAGGAGTATAATAGTAATCATTACAATAGTATAGAATACTATAAATAATAATAATATAGTCATTATAATGTTAGTGTAGGGACCCACTTGACAGAGGTCGCTGTGACGTGACAAGTGGACTTATACATTATGATAAAAGAACCTCCTGTTGATTGTTATAGCAGTGGATTTGGGTGATCTGTTTACAAATGGTGCGGTGCTGCATGACGTCTATTGGTGCTGCGGCCAGGGCCGGACTGGGGATAAAAACCAGCACTGGAAAAAGTTGCATACCAGCCCCAGAGCTTTGCGTCATTATTTACTTGTTTATAATAGGAGAAAGCATTCATTTTAAAACACGTGTGTAAACACGAATATGAACTTTGCCCCACGATAGCTCTTTGTAGAACCCCCATTGTTCATATTATCACAGCGTTTTCCCAACCAAGATGCCTCCAACTGTTGCAAAACTACAACTCTCAGCATGCTCAGACAGTGTTTTACCACGCCCTTTGACCCGCCCCTTTTTTGTTGGCCACCTATTTAATGATTGTTGCATGCAACGTTTTACTTGACCGGCTATTTTAGATATTCTACGGCAGTCCTGTTACAATCCCCCCTCCCCCCCAATGAGCCTTTCGACCAAATAATAAAAATATTTATAAAATCTCACCCATATGCTGCAAATTTTTTTTAAAATCTGCAATGTAAAATCGATAATAAAGATCAACTACAAACATAAACATATTGTAACAATCCTACAGGCTCACCTGAGTCAGAGGACCGCTGGCTGGAGGTAGGAGTGGAGCCCAGTGGCAAGGACCGCAGGCAGGTAGTAGGTAGGGACAAGCAGAAGAGTAGTCGGTAGGCAGGCGGTGGGTCAGGGCAGGCGGCAGTAAGCGTGGTCAGACAATCCGGATAGCAACGGTGGTAGCAGTTCAGTAGGTAGGGACAAGCAGAAGAGTAGTCGGTAGGCAATTCCTGGTCAGCAGTGGACTTTCAGTAGTAGCAGGAGCAGCAGATGAGGAGAAGCTTGATCAAGGCTCAGGAGCTCAATAATCAGCAAGCTAGAGTGCAAGGGGCTGGACTTATATAAGGAAGTACCAGGTGTGGGGAATCAAGGGTGATGAGCAAGGCTTGGCAAGACTGAGGTTACATAATAGGTTTCAGGGAGTAATGTCCAGAGAGGACGGTAGCCTAGTAAGCAGGGCTACCGCCTGGGATGTGGCTGGTCACGGGTTCGAATCCCGACAGTACTCCCCCCCTTCCAAGGTGACCTCCGGGCACCGCAGGGGCAGGCTTACTGGGGTGCCGTTGGTGGAACTCTTTTACCAGTCTGGGGGCGTGGACATTTTCTTCTGGCTCCCAGGAGTTATCCTCGGGAGGGTAACCCTCCCACCCAATTAGGTATTGTAGTCTTCCCCGGTGGATCCTGGAGTCGAGGATCTTTGCGACAACGTATTCTTCTTCACCCTGTACCCTCACGGGTGGTGGAGGGGGCGAGTGGCGGCCTGTGAAGGTGTTCTCCACGTATGGCTTGAGGAGTGAGCAATGGAAGACAGGGTGCACCCTAATGGAGTCCGGAAGGTCGAGCCGGAACGTGACCTCGTTGATTTGTGCGGTGATCCGAAACGGACCCATGTATCTTTGGGCCAACTTTTTGGAGGGGACCTTCAATCTGAGGTTCCTGGTGGACAGCCACACCTTGTCTCCCAAATGGAAGCCCGGGGTGGGTTTGCGACGTCTGTCTGCTCCCTGTTTAAAACACCTCTGGGCGAGCTGGAGGTTGTCTATAATGTTCTTTTGTGCCTCCTGTAGGGTTGTTAGGCGTTCGGCCACTGCTGGGAGGGTGGAGGCGACGGGCAGGTGGGGAATGAACACCGGGTGCGAGCCTGTGTTAGCAAAGAAGGGGCTGTGCTTGGTTGAGCTATGCTCAGCATTGTTGTAGGCGAACTCGGCCGTGGGGAGATGGTCAAGCCAGTCATCCTGCAGGTGGGAGCTGAAACAGCGTAGGTACTGCTCTAGGGTCTGATTAGTTCTCTCAGTCTGCCCGTTTGACTGAGGGTGGAAAGCGGAGGATAGGTTCACTTTAACCCCGAGCGCCAGGCAGAAGTTCTTCCAGAACTTTGAGGCAAATTGTACGCCTCGGTCGGAGACCACGTCGTCCGGGATCCCATGCAGCCTGAAGACCTCTCTGAGAATTAGATCGGCCGTCTGTTTGGCGGTGGGTATGCCTTTGTAGGGGATGAAATGGGCCATCTTTGTGAGACGGTCGACCACGACCAGGATAGTGTTCATCCCTTTTGAAGGAGGAAGGTCTACCACAAAGTCCATGGAGATCGAGCCCCAGGGGCGGGAGGGAATAGGGAGGGGTTGTAACAGACCCACGGGGGAGGAACGAGGAGTCTTATTGCGGGCAAAGACCGCGCACGAGGAGATGTACCTCTTGATGTCCTCCTTGTATGTTGGCCACCAGAAGGAGCGGGAGAGAAGCTCCTGGGTCTTTCTTGTGCCAAAATGGCCGGCCAGCTTGGAGTCATGGTTGAGTTTGAGCACTTCGAGCCGTGCGATTTCTGGTACATATAGTTGTAGGTCCTGATGAAACCAATGACCGTTCTTAAACGTAAGGCTGACATTCCCTGTGGGGTGGGCGAGGAAGGGGTCATTTTCGTATCCTTCTTTGATTGTGCCCAGGAGTTCTTTAGAGTAGGTGGCCCCTACGACCCTTCTCTCGGGTAAGATGTTATTTTGGCCCTTGTTACTCTGTGAGGGCTCGGAAAACATTCTGGAGAGGGCGTCAGCCTTGCCGTTTTTTGATCCAGGGCGATAGGTGATGAGATAGTTGAAGCGGGAAAAGAATAGGCTCCATCTGGCCTGTCTGGCTGAGAGTCTCTTAGCGCTGCGGATGAACTCGAGGTTCTTGTGGTCAGTTAGTACGATTATGGGGTTGGTGGCTCCCTCCAGCAGGTGTCTCCACTCGGAGAAGGCATCCTTGATCGCCAGTAGTTCTTTGTTCCCGATGTCATAGTTCTTCTCGGAGGGGGACATCTGGCGGGAGAAATATGCGCACGGGTGTAATAGCATCCTCTCCCTTGTCCGTTGTGACAAAACTGCCCCCACCGCAGAGTCTGATGCATCCACTTCGACTGCAAATGGGAGCTCGGGGTTCGGGTGGATTAGGATTGGGGCAGAAGTGAAAAGAAGTTTCAACTTGGTGAAGGCCTCCTGGGCCTCGGGTGTCCAGGAGAAGGGGACTGCCTTCTTGGTGAGTTGGGTGATTGGTGCTATGACCTTGGAGAAGTTCCGGATAAACTTCCGATAGAAGTTGGCGAAGCCAATGAATCTTTGTATCTCCTTCTCGTTTTTCGGAACGGGCCAGTTCATCACAGCTTGGACCTTCCCCGGGTTCATACTTAGGCCCTCTGGGGAGATGATGTATCCGAGGAACTGAGTGGTGGTTCGCTCAAACTCGCATTTCTCTAGCTTGATATAGAGAGAGTTCTGTCTGAGTCTCTGCAGTACCCTGCGGACGTGTTCGCGGTGCTGCTTGAGGTCTTCAGAGAAGATCAAGATGTCGTCCAGGTAAACGACTACAAACAGATCCAGCATGTCCCTGAGGACGTCCTTAATGAAGTGCTGGAAGGTGGCGGGAGCATTGCAGAGTCCGAAAGGCATGACCAGGTACTCGAAATGACCATAACGTGTCCGGAAGGCGGTCTTCCATTCGTCCCCAGGGCGGATTCGGACGAGGTTGTAGGCCCCTCGAAGGTCGAGTTTGGTGAAGATCTTCGCTTCCCGGAGTCTCTCAAGGAGTTCGGAAATCAGTGGGAGCGGGTACCGGTTTTTTACAGTTATGTCATTAAGCTTTCTGTAGTCTATGCAGGGACGCAGGGAGGAGTCTTTTTTCTCTACGAAGAAAAAGGGGGCTCCCGCGGGGGAGGTGGAGGGCCGGATGAACCCCTTCCTCAGGTCCTCGTCCAGGTACTCTTTCAGAGCCTTGAGTTCAGGCTCTGAGAGGGAGTAGATACTGCCAAAGGGTATTTCGGCCCCGGGCAACAGTTCTATAGGGCAGTCGTAGGGTCGGTGTGGTGGCAGCTTGTCTGCGTTTTTCTTGTCGCAGACATCCTGGAACTTGCGGTATTGAGGGGGTAGCAGATCCTTGACGGATAGTTTTGAGATGGTGGTGTCTTCGGGTGGAAGGACGGGTTTGTGGGAGCAGTTTAGCGTGCAGAACTCGGATGGGAATCGTATGCAGCGGGTTTCCCAGTCCACCGAGGGGTTGTGGGTGGCCAACCATGGGATGCCCAAGATCACTGGGAACTTCGGGGAGGCGATCAGAGAGAAGTGGATCTTTTCACGGTGATCTGGTTCTATGAGGAGTTGTAGTTCGGTGGTCTCGTGAGTGGCCGGCCCCGAGGAGAGTGGGGATCCGTCGACGGTTTCCAGGTCAACGGGGGCTGCCTTGATTGTCAGTGGAATGTTCTTTTCGCGGGCGAAGGTTAGGTCCATGAAGTTGCCTCCCACCCCGGAGTCTAACATCGCTGAACAGGGGAGTTGTCGCCCCTCAATGTCGATGAGGATGGGGACGATGAAGTGGGATCCATGAGCCGCCGTGTTGTTATTTTCAGGGGCTGCTGGCGGGGTTGGAGTCTGTGGTTGCTCCTTTAGCTCCGTGACGGCAATAGTCTTTCGGATCTTATGAGGACATTTGATGGCAAAATGACCCGGCTCCCCACAGTAGAGGCAGAGGTTTTCGGCCAGCCTTCTCTCCTTCTCAGCTGTGGATAGAGACCTACGTAGAGCGTCGACCTGCATAGGTTCAGTTACTGACTGGGGGTCGCGCTGGGCGGTGGTAGAGAAGGAGTAAGTGGGTCTGTGGTCCGAGGACCAGAGTCTTTCTTTCTTCCTCTCGGAGAGTCTTTGATCTATCCAGATGCATAACTGAATGAAGTCATCCAGATCATCCGGGGCCTCAACTCTGGCGAGTTCGTCCTTTATTAATTCTGACAGGCCTCGCCGGAATTGGCTTCTCTGTGCCGCTGGGTTCCAGGTGGTGTCCGTGACCCAACGGCGAAACTCGGCGGTGTATTCGGCGACGGAGCGTCTCCCTTGCCGCAGACCATGTAGTCGCGCCTCGGCTGTCGCACAGCGGTTGGGGTCATCGAAGACTTGGCTCATGGCGGTGATGAAGTTGTTTAGGTTGTCCAGGAGCTGACTGTTAGTCTCCACGTATGGTGATGCCCATGCTAATGCTTCATCCGTCAGGAGATTGACCACGAATAGCACCTTCTTTTTCTCGGTGGTGAAGGGGGCCGGGTACATCTGAAAATAGATGCGGCATTGGTTTAGAAACCCCCGATACTGGCGTCTGTCGCCGCTGAATCTTGAAGGGAGTGGCATGCGGGTGTCTGCGGGTGCGCCGCGGACGTCCAGGAGTTGCCTCTGTAGTTCAATAATCTCCCTCTGTTGGCTTTGGACTACGCCTTGGAGCTGGGCAAATTTCTCCTGATATGTAGTACCAAATTCTTGAAGTTCGGAGACCTGCTTACGCAGAGTGGCCATTGCGGACTCCATAGTGGGGCTGATTATTCTGTAACAATCCTACAGGCTCACCTGAGTCAGAGGACCGCTGGCTGGAGGTAGGAGTGGAGCCCAGTGGCAAGGACTGCAGGCAGGTAGTAGGTAGGGACAAGCAGAAGAGTAGTCGGTAGGCAGGCGGTGGGTCAGGGCAGGCAGCAGTAAGCGTGGTCAGACAATCCGGATGGCAACGGTGGTAGCAGTTCAGTCGGTAGGGACAAGCAGAAGAGTAGTCGGTAGGCAATTCCTGGTCAGCAGTGGACTTTCAGTAGTAGCAGGAGCAGCAGATGAGGAGAAGCTTGATCAAGGCTCAGGAGCTCAATAATCAGCAAGCTAGAGTGCAAGGGGCTGGACTTATATAGGGAAGTACCAGGTGTGGGGAATCAAGGGTGATGAGCAAGGCTTGGCAAGACTGAGGTTACATAATAGGTTTCAGGGAGTAATGTCCAGAGAGGACGGTAGCCTAGTAAGCAGGGCTACCGCCTGGGATGTGGCTGGTCACAGGTTCGAATCCCGACACATATTTTACATGAAAACTTACAATTACTTGGCTTGACCCTTGGAGATCTCGGACGCCACTTCAGCACTTTGGCCGGGGGCTCGGTGGAGCTGATGTTGTGTTTTATCCTAATGAGAAAGATTTCATAATAAGGATTTGGAGAAGGGGCAGAGGAATAGCAGAGCAGGGAGAGGATGGTGCTGCTACTAGGGGGGTCATACCATGTGGGAGTAATAAAGCCCGCTATAATACCCCCCCCAGTAGAAATAATTCTCCTTATAATGTGCAGAACATACCCCCTTGTAATGCCCCCAGTTGAGCTAATGTTCCCATAATGTTCCAATATAAAATACCCCTTCTCAATGCCCCCGTAGATGACCCCATAGTGCTCCTACCCCCCCCTTCCCCATAGTACCCACCATAATGTGTCCCAGTATAAAATGCCCCTATACAGAGCCCCCATATAAAATACCCCTTCTTTTTAGCCACAGTAGATGCCCCTATAGTGCCACCCAATAATCTACCAGTAATAAGTGCCCCAATAGATGCCTCCAATCATGTGCCAGTAAGATGTGCCCCCATAGATGCCTCCCAATCATGTGCCAGTAAGATGCCCCCCATAGATGCCCCCCAATTTTGTGCTAGTAATAAGAGCCCCCCAACCATCAAGTGCCAGAAGCCAGAGCCCCCCCCCTATCATGTGCCAGTAGCCAGAGTGGCCCCCTATCATGTGCCAGTAGCCCCCCCTTATTATGTGCCAATAGTCCCCTTATGTGCCAGTAGCCACCCTTATGTGCCAGTAGCCTCCCTTATGTGCCAGTAGCCCCAATATCATGTGCCAGTAGCCCCCCCATCATGTACCAGTAGCCCCCCATCATGTACCAGTAGCCCCCTTATCATGTGCCAGTAGCCCCCCCTTATGTGCCAGTAGCCCCCCATCATGTGCAAGTAGCCCCCCATCATGTGCCAGTAGCCACCCCTTATTATGTGGCAGTAACCCCCCCCTTATTATGTGCAGTAAGTCCCCCTCATGTGCCAATAGTCCCCCTTATGTGCCAATAGTCCCCCTTATGTGCCAATAGCCACCCTTATGTGCCAGTAGCCCCCTTATCATGTGCCAGTAGCCCCCCTTTATGCCAGTAGCCCCATATCATGTGCCAATAGCCCCCATGTGCCAGTAGCCCCCCTTATGTGCCAGTCGCCCTCCCTTATGTGCCAGTAGCTCCCCCTTATCATGTGCCAGTAGCCCCCCATCATGTGCCAGTAGCCCCACTTATCATGTGCCAGTAGCCCCCCCTTATGTGCCAGTAGCCCTCCCTTATGTGCCAGTAGCCCCCTTATCATGTGCCAGTAGCCCCCCTTATCATGTGCCAGTAGCCCCCCCTTATCATGATCCAGTAGCCCCCCCCAATCATGATCCAGTATTGTACCTATATATATATTTTAAAAAAAACTTATACTTACCTCCAGCAATGCGATGCAGGCCTCTTTCGGCCTGTGTCCCTCGCTATATGGCTCAGGCGGCGCTGCCTGCCCCGGCCTCTGATAGGCTGCCAGCACTAGGCCGGCAGCCTATCAGAGGAACAGGAGGGGACACACCTCTCCCTCCCCTGCCGCAGCATAGACATCTGTATCGCTGTCCTGAGGACGGCGAAACAGATGACTATGGAGATGAGCGCTTCCACAATGGAAGCGCTCATCTCCTGCTGTGCCCTGCCGCCGGCCACCCCCACTTGTCACCAGGGCCGCGGCCTTGCGGCACTCAGGACTGCTGGCCTAACGGGAAATTTCCTGGTATCCCGGCAGGCCTGGTATCCCTGCACTAAAGAGGCTTGTGATGGCAGCAGGATTTCTTTTGGACTGCTGGATCAGCCCCCTCTCCACACAAACACTAATAAGAACAGATAGGGTAATGATTAGTGTTGAGCGAACTTGTGTTTTCAAGTTCGGCGTACAAAGAATTCTGTTATGGATTCCTATGACGGCATGCACCACAGAAGCCTATTAGAGGCATTCCATCATAATAGAAGTCTATGACCAGAATTGTTTCTTTCTCCCTTCACCCTCCCCAAGCTCTTGGACGCAATAGTAAGTGACACTGACATATATAGCTACGGGTAAACACATGTCCTACAGCATAAATACACTGCCTGTCCAAAAATAAAGTCGCCACCAAAGAAAAGCCTTTAGCTTTGATTACGGCACGCATTCGCTGTGGCATTGTTTCGATAAGCTTCTGCAATGTCACAAGATTTATTTCCATCCAGTGTTGCATTAATTTTTCACCAAGATCTTGCATTGATGATGGTAGAGTCTGACTGCTGTGCAAAGCCTTCTCCAGCACATTCCAAAGATTCTCAATGGGGTTCAGGTCTGGACTCTGTGGTGGCCAATCCATGTGTGACAATGATGTCTCATGCTTACTGAACCACTCTATCACAATTGGAGCCCGATGAATCCTGGCATTGTCATCTTGGAATATGCCCGTGCCATCAGGGAAGAAAAAAATCCATTGATGGAATAACCTGGTCATTCAGTATGTTCAGGTAGTCCGCTGACCTCATTCTTGGAGCACATACTGTTGTTGAACCTAGACCTGACCAACTGCAGCAACCCCAGATCATAGCACTGCCCCCACAGGCTGGTACAGTAGGCACTAGGCATGATGGGTGCATCACTTCATCTGCCTCTCTTCTTACCCTGATGCACCCATCACTCTGGAACAGGGTAAATCTGGACTCATCAGACCACATCACCTTCTTCCATTGCTCCAGAGTCCAATCTTTATGCTCTCTAGCAAATTGAAGCCTTTTTTTCTGGTTTTCCTAACTGATTAGTGGTTTCCTTACGGCTACACAGCTGTTCAGTCCCAACCCCTTGAGTTCCCTTCGCATTGTGCGTGTGGAAATGCTCTTACTTTCACTATTAAACATAGCCCTGAACATATCTATTAAACATAGCCCTGAGTTCTACTGTTGTTTTTCTTCGATTTGATTTCACCAAACGATTAAGTGATCGCCGATCACGATCATTCAGGATTTTTTTCCCGCCACATTTCTTCCTTGAATACGATGGGTCCCAACTATCCTTCCAGTTTTTAATAATGCGTTGGACAGTTCTTAACCCAATTTTAGTCGTTTCTGCAATCTCCTTAGATGTTTTCTCTGCTTGATGCATGCCAATGATTTGACCCTTCTCAAACAGACTAACATCTTTTCCACGACGAGATGTGTCTTTCGACATGGTTGTTTAAGAAATGAGAAGCAACTCATTGCACCAGTTGGGGTTAAATAACTTGGTGCCAGCTGAAAGATAATCGCCCATGCAGTAATTACCCAATAGGAGGCTCATAACTATTTGCTTAGTTAAATCCAGGTGGCGACTTTTTTTTGAGAGGGGCAGTGTATAAAGATATGAATTGCATATAGGCTGTGGATTAGGACTGATAAATGTATGCCATTTAATATTATATCTAGTTCAATACACCTGAGATATATATATATATCTACGTGCTATTACTTATTTAATTGCGCTCACTTTCACTCTTCCAAGGCACACCTGCTTATTATCTATGTATAATCTTGGCAGTCTTTTATATTGTTGGTCTGTTGCACTGCCCATTAATATCATAGTAGGCCTTTATTGAGAGATATTCCCTCATAGGACAGTGTATTCTTAGAGCCACATTGATGTTACAATAATGATTCTGATGGACATTGTCTGGTAATGTGCCCCATGTATTTTTCTGTATCAAATTGCCATTGTGTCGTCCTTCCTTCCAATGTCTGATCAATATTATGAATTTTGATTAATAAAGATTTCTATATATGGTACATGCTGGAAGACAGTAGCATGATAGCCTCAGCAGTAGCAGCCATATTGAACATGATTGTAAACTAGCAGGCAGGCAGCAACAGCGACAAGATGAGACACCGTCAGCAAGGCTAGATCTATTTATCAGCCTCAGCAAGAGGAGTGTGATAACCCTCCTGGATCCATGCCTGGCTCATTTTGACAACACTGATACTTTGGACACAGGCGGAGGACAACTTGGTCCAATTGGGTGTCACCAGGCCCCCTGCCACGCTGAAAACCTTCTCTGAGATGACACTGGAAGCTGAGCAAGAAGAAGACAGAGAGCATACTGGGCCAGTTTGGGCCACTGTTCTCATCTGCCTGCCTAGAAGTCCATGGGTCAGGAAACAGGGTATGTGCCAACGACAGGCCAGAGTTTAGGTAGGACTGAACCTGGGCATTGAGACGGGAGGTCTCAGTTTGTTGATTTGCCTCAGCCTGGTGCGGCACATGAAAAACTGCTCCATCATGTTGAGGAGACTAAACTGGCTTCTTCGGCGGCAGGAGGTGAATGACGCAGTGAAGCGGTGGCAAGTTGTGTACACAGGGCTTCTTGGTAAAAATAGAATTTGACCTCCCTTTCGGCAGATGGAAAACATTCCTCCATTTTTGCTTTGTGTAAAAGTATGGCTGTCCAGTAATCATCAGAGTGCTTCATGTGTATGCCTGTCAGTGGGTAAGCAAGCAAGCATACAGGTTGCAATTCTGGCCAGCTTGCCCAGTAGCCAGTTCTTTCCGGCTATGCCTCCCACTGAGACGATTGGGTGTAGTGGCTGGTATCATCCTCCACCTTCCACTCCTCCTCCAGTGGCAGCTCCTCAACCACCTCCTCCATGGGAGTTTCTCCTTGTGGGTCCCTTGTGGGTCCCTAACAGCTATACCCAAGCCAGACGGGAAGTTACGATTCTGTAACGACTTCTGCAAACTTAATGAGGTTTCCAAGTTTGACGCATATCCCATGCCTCGAGTGGATGAGCTTATCGAAAAGTTAGGCCAAGCCCGTTATTTTTCTGTTTTGGACCTCACCAAAGGGTACTGGCAGGTACCCTTGATGGAGGCTGCCAAGGAAAAAATGGCTTTCATAACACCAGAGGGGCTGTATCAGTACAAGGTATTACACTTTTGTCTACATGGCGCCGCCGCCATGTTTCAAAGGCTAATGGACATTAGCCTTTGAAAGTCACCTGCCTAAAGTACAGGCTGTAGTGGACTCCCTTAGGAAGCCTGGCTTAACCGCTAACCCAAAAAAGTTCTCGATAGGGTTGGAAGAGACGAAGTACCTGGGGTATGTAATTGGGCGTGGAATTATCAAACTTCGGGTGAATAAAAATTGAGGCAATTCGGAATTGGTCCCGACCTGTCACTACTCGGCAAGTACAGTCGTTCCTGGGAATGGTGGGATACTATATGAGATTTGTCCCCCACTTTGCTAGAGTGGCCGCACCTTTGACAGGCCTTTTGAAGGGACATAAGTCAGGGACGGTCCACTGGAATGAGCAGGCGGAAAAGGCTTTCTCCGCTTTGAAGTCGGCACTGTGTGAGTCCCCGGTTTTGGTGACGCACGACTTTAAAGGGGAGTTTATAGTGCAGACCGATGCCTCCGAGGTAGGTCTCGGTGCTGTACTGTCTCAGGAAGTCAACGGGGAGGAGCATCCCATTGTCTTCCTCAGCCGGAAGCTTACCCCAGCCGAGACCAGGTATAGTATAGTGGAGAGAGAGTGCCTGGCTATCAAATGGGCACTCGAGTCTCTCTGCTAATTTTGGTTGGGGAGAAAGTTTCGTCTGGTGACTGACCACTTCCCTCTCAAATGGATGAGCCAGGCCAAGGACAGAAATGCCCGGGTCACCTGGTGGTTTCTGTCTTTGCAAAATTTCAAGTTTTCTGTGGAACACAGGGCAGGCCGGTTACTAGGAAACGCAGATGCCCTGTCCCGGGTACACTGTTTAATGTGTGTATACCCCCTCAGGGTTAAACAAAGGGGGGAGGTATGAAGGAAGGAACAAGGGGTCGTCATTGATGGTCGGTACATGTTCCTGGCCTTGGTGAGGTAAGAGACGGTTTTTCTCAAAGTGTCAGTTTTGCAGTCTGACACTTCAGCTGTTTTAGTATGGCTGCAAAGCTAACCCTGGACGGCTCTTATTGGGAGTAGTCAAAGTGATGGGTGGGTGGCTGCTCCCTACGTTCCAGGCCAGGTCTTGGTTTGGGATATAAAACACAGGCAGCACTGTCAGGTGGGGTGGATTACTCCTCTCTGACAGTGGAGCGCTGCCAGTCTCTGTGTTGGGGCCTAGGAGTTTGGGCTGGGATTAAGGCCTGCTACCTTGTTTGTGTGAAAGCACGTGGATTCTGCTTTATACAAGGACTTCTGCGTTACTGCCTGGTGTGAACGAACACCAGAATCAAGGTGACTGTTTTTTCTGGAAGCAGATTTTTTTTTGTCACTTACTTAGGCCTCATGCACACGACCGTTGTTGTGGTCTGCATCCGAGCCGCAGTTATTGCGGCTCGGGTGCGGACCCATTCACTTCAATGGGGCCGCAGAAGATGCCTTCATTGCTCCGTTCCGTGGCCCCGCAAAAAAAAATATAACATGTCCTATTCTTGTCCTATAGGCATTTCTACAATGGGCCGCCTGTTCTGTTCCACAAATTGCGGAAGGCACACGTGTTCCCACTTAAGATCCTTTAGCCTCTCACCCAAAGGAAGGAAGCAAATAAAACCAATAGTGAAGCACTGCCACGTTGTGTATCTCAGGAAAAACAATTTATTCTCTTACCAAATATAAAAACACAATGCAGGTATAAAATAAAAAAAAAGTCTTCTGAGGTCGACTCGCCCATCTCATGGTTTTACATCCGCTTCACTAGGGGATGTGATGAAGAGGATGTGAAATCCTAGGTTGGGCTCTACACATATATGTATATTCCTCTGGCCCTTAAAGGGCCGGCACGTGCATTATAATCTGTCCAGCCTATGGCTAGACTTCCTAAGACCATGGTGGCGAACCTATGCCAGAGGGGGCACTCAGAGTCTTCTCTATGGGCACACATGCCCTGGAAAAAGTCTATGGTGTTCCAATATGCCTTGGACTTTTCCTGCCATATATCAGCGCAGGGCGTGCTTTGAACGGCATAGGCAGAGCAGCGATGCCGCTCCGTCCTGCACACTGTTTTTTAAAGATATGGAGGGGGAGGCTCCTGCAGTGCCACGTGATTTTCACCAAGAGGCGCCGGGCAGGGTATGCAGACTTGCTTGGCATTAGGGTGAAGTTGCACTGATTAGCAGTCGGCTTTAGCGAGGGTCCCAGCTTTGAGACCCCCGCTGATCTCGAGCCGTCTAAAGCGCGGTGCTTCTCCTCAATGCTGAGCGCTGTAGTGAACACAGTCTCAGTATAAAGTCTATGGGACATCTTTACCATCCTGCTCAGCAGTGAGGAGAAGCAGTTCTCTGCTGAGCGCTTCAGAGTGCTCATTATAGAGATCAGCAGGGGGCTCAGAGCTGGGACCCCCACTATCAACACTTTTGATATGCATATCAACAGTGTCAAAAAAGTGTAGTAAAGTTATAGTGTTGGACGGGGGCCCTGTCTGGGGGAGGGGGGGGGGGTCTGGATTTAATATAGGCAGGCTATTATAGCTAATTGATAAAGTTCATGAAAGATATACTATATTGGAATGTAGTATTCAGGTTACATCACTTTGCGATAAAGAAGGGGGTTTTGGGTTGCAGTTTGGGCACTCGGTCTATATAAGTTTTGCCATCACTGTCCTAGGGTATTTATTTCCACTGTATGAGGGTGCCTGAGCAATAGGTTCTCTAGCTTGCTAGTCCATGGGAAGGTGTGCTATATGTCCTTTAGACTTCCTGAGCTTGACTTCTGCCTGTTGACCAGATTTGACTCTTGTCTTGAGCCTGTGCTACATGCCCTGACCTTTGGACTAATAACTGGATTGCACTAACCCTGCCTGCCCTGACCTCAGCTCATCCTATGACTACAACTTTTCCTGTGCCCTCCATGCCACGCACCGCTGTCACTACTTGACCCACTTGGGTCAGCTGTAGAGGTAGCAACCTGGTGGTTCCTCTGCAGTAGAGTCCAGATCCAAGTATAGGAGTGAAAAGGTTAAGACCAGCAGGTCACTTCAATAAAACCCTTAGGAGTAGGCCCAAGCCAAATCTGTTCATCGACACAGCGGATCCACATCTGCTTTGTAACAAATTCCTCGTTTTGCTTTACCATTAAATGATTCCCAAAAGTGTTTCTGCTCAGATCTCCAGACAATTGAATTGTCACTGAAGGTTTTGTCAGAAAGTATAAAAGGCGTCATGTTTTAAATGTGTATAGGGAAGGGATCAGCTTAGATTTATAGGTTATATTTTCTGTTGACCTACAGGTCCTACTGGGAAGATGCAGGAGGATGTTGTCCAGACGGTAAGTAAACCATTCAACTCATCAGAAGACAATTTCATGTGCCCTGCACTGATATATAAGATTTGCCATACATGAGCCCAAAGTTCTAAGATCTATACAATTATATCTACAGTACGGGGTAATTACACCGAAATCCTTCTCTACCTCTAGAGAATCCAGGTTCTTTGAGAAACATATTTTCTTGATTTTAACATTTCCACATTCAACATAATCCAAGATCAATATTCTTAGACATTAAGACAATTTTGGTCTTCATGACTGAGATTTTTGTCAGCAGATTTTATTAATTGAAATCATAACTATAATAAAAATAATAATAAAATTTTATATAAAAAAAAATGGATTTATTGTTTTTCTTTTGCTTTGTTACTTTGTATTCGCTTTATTTTTTTGCTTAGGACTATATATCACACATGTATCTGTTAGACCTCTTTCCCATGAGCGCAACATTTCAGGGTCTGATGATGACCCTGCGATTGCATTACAGCTAATTCCACACCATTGAGTTTTCCGACCGGATGCTTTACGTTTTGTGAACGGATAGCATCAGGACTAAATCCTGACCCATTCGTATCAATAGGTATTTCTAGATGAGCATTGTTTTTTACTGACCGTCTGTCCGTTCAGGAAAAATCGCAGCATGTTCTATAGGCCTCATGCACACAAATTTTTTTTGGTCCGCATCCGAGCCGCAGTTTTTGCGGCTTGGAAGCGGACCCATTCACTTCAATAGGGCCGCAAAAGATGAAGACAGCACTCCGTGTGCTGTCCGCATTTGTTGCTCCGTTCCGCAAAAAAAATATAACCTGTCCTATTCCGTGCCATTCCGCAAATTGCGGAACGCACACGGACGCCATCCGTGCTTTGCGGATCCGCAGTTTGCAGATGGCAAAACACACAACAGTTGTGTGCATGAGGCCATATTGTCTGTTTTTTAACGCAGGACTGGTCCATTTAAGTCAATGGGTCAGTAAAAGAAAACTGACAGCACACGCATGACATCCAGAGGCAGTCCGTGTTTCATTGATTCTTGCCAGGAGATGCTAGTAACATAGTTTGTAAGGCAGAGTCCATCTAGTTCAGCCTGTTATCCTGCAAGTTGACCCAGAGGAAGGCAAACAACCCCTGTAAGGTAGAAGCCTATTTTTCTCATTTTTAAGGGAAGAAATTGCTTCCTGACTCCAGTCAGGCAATCAGAATAACTCCCTGGATCAACAACCCCTCTCTAGTAACATATTATAGTTATAGAATATAAGGCCGAAAAAAGACATTTGTCCATCCAGTTCGGCCTGTTATCCTGCAAGTTGATCCAGAGGAAGGCAAAAAAAAAACTGCGAGGTAGAAGCCAATTTTCCCCACTTTAGGGGAATAAAGATTCCTTCCCGACTCCAATCAGGCAATCAGATAACTCCCTGGATCAACGACCCCTCTCTAGTAGCTATAGCCTGTAATATTATTACACTCCAGAAATACGTCCAGGCCCCTCTTGAATTCCTTTATTGTACTCACCATCACCACTTCCTCAGGCAGAGAGTTCCATAGTCTCACTGCTCTTACCGTAAAGAATCCTCTTCTATGTTTGTGTACAAACCTTCTTTCCTCCAGACGCAGAGGATGTCCCCTCGTTACAGAGATCTCTGTACTGACCCCTAATATATTTATACATAGTAATTAGATCTACCCTCAGTCGTCTTTTTTCTAAAGTGAAAACCCTAATTTTGATAATCTTTTAGGATACTGTAGTTGCCCCATTCCAGTTATTACTTTAGTTGCCCTCCTCTGAACCCTCTCCAGCTCTGCTATGTATGCCTTGTTCATAGGAGCCCAGAACTGTACACAGTACTCCATGTGTGGTCTGACTAGTGATTTGTAAAGTGGCAGGACTATGGCACGGGCATCTATGCCCCTTTTGATGCAACCTATTATCTTATTGGCCTTGGCAGAAGCTGCCTGACACTGGTTTCTACAGCTTAGTTTGCCATTCACTAAAATTCCTTAGTCCTTTTCCATGTCAGTGTTACCCAATGTCGACACCTTCAGATTTGTACCTTTTACCATTTATATAATTGAACATTTTAAGGTTAGTTTTACTCTCTTTGGCAATGAATCTCTCGGTCTCTAGTTTGGCTGTTTTTATTTGTCTTTTACTTATTCAATTTTCTTCCTTACAGTTTTTCAATGCTTCCTCGCTACCTTCCTGTCACCGCCAGCTCTCTGAGAAGCTGTTGCAGACGTTCTTCTGTACCTCTTGCATGATGTTCTTTGTTTTGGTTTCACTTTGTCATCTCTTTTCCTTCTCCCAGCTGTCATCTATTTACACTGATTGCCTCCCTTTATATTCCCTCCCATACTGCCTCACTTTGCGGTTTATACTACTTCATGGATTGTGTTCACTGCAAGAGGCTGCAACTGCTGGTTCCTTAGATAAGTCTTTTCCTTTATTTGTGTTTCCATGCTGGCTTGATTCTAGGTGACCCTGACTCCGTCCGTATAAAGTGCAGGGAGCCGGTGGTCGTGTCCTCTCACTATTATAGGGTTTTCAGGTGTCACTCAGTCTAGGTATGAGGGCATGCAATTAGCTATCATAAAGATATTTGCATGGGCAAAGCAGTCAGGGAGAGCTCTAGGGGTTTTATAGGGTTCACCCATATGTTCCTTAGTTTGGGATCAAGTCAGTCAGATGTTTATTTATAACTTCCAGTTTTCTGCAACACCACCCGTGACACTTCCTGTTTTAGTGATTTACATACTTTCTTTTTGTCATTCATTGCTCCCTTTACATTTCTATTTATTCCCATAAGGTATGTTCCTCTCACAATTAGGGTTTAGGATGCCTTTAAAAATATTCCATTTTGTGGCTGCATTCCCACTCCCGAGGACATTGTCCCAGTTATTGAGGCTAATGGCCTCCCTTAGCTGGTAAAATTTTGCTTTTTGGAAGTTCAGTATTTTTGTGCCTCCTCTTTTGAATGACAATTGAATTCCCAGGTGTCCCCTAACCTACACGTCTGTTGTTCTGTCTGGTTTATTGGTTAATACTAAGCCCAGTATGTGGCAGGTGCAGCACTATGAAGTGCCTTTGCGCTGTGGCATTAAAAGAATTTTGATATCTCTGACTTTTAGTCTAACCAGACTGTCTATTACTCTGTAATTCCTCTAGCGCCGTTGTATGGAAACAGTAGGTTTAAAGAGCACACCAAATACTTGAAATAACTTTATTAACTTCAACTTTTCTTCATATATAACACTGCCGCCTCCACAGCAGATAGTCCATGTACATAACACGTGTTGAAAAAATATCACAAAATGGCGGTATGCATAAGATGGTGGTTCAACTGTTCAATCTTGTCATTCAACATAAAATGGTGGATATATTTCTCTCTTCAGTATCTGTACTCTCACTTTAAGTTATTTAAGCACTTTATGATCTCTCTGAGAGGTATATCTGAGGTCTAACTAATAGATCACTTGCTGAATTTGGTCGCAATTTGCAGTATGCAGTTAGCAGTAACTATTTGCAGATTGGTTGAGTATGATCTGGTATGGTTGTATGCAATTTGGATTGCAATATGGAATTTGAATTTGGATTGTGAACTGCAGTTTGCAATTGGTGGAACTGTAAGTAAACACATATAACTGGTTCAGTATACAGTTCTTATCACTATATTAACAGTAGGAACATTATATAACTGTTTTGAATACCTATTTTGGCCTCTCTGCTTCCAAAAAACACAGCTCTTAGTGGAGTGAATGTCTGTTCAGCTTCTCTCCTCTGGTGTAATGATTCTAGCAGCTCCTGCTAGGGAAATTTCCCACAAAGGCTGTGTGTGAGGCTGGCTGTGATTGGTCAAAACTCTTGCTGTGTGTGAGGCTGGCTGTGATTGGTCAAAACTCCTCCCAGCAACAACAGTTTAACTCTAGGCTTTCTGTTGTTTCTGCTGTGTCATTGAGCTTATCTTACATTATATAATGCATCTTAAAGGCATATTATCTTTTCTGCTTCCGTGAACACAATATATAACAGTTTTATCCAAACATAAAGTCACTGTAAATAACTCTGCTTTTGTTTTTAACACACAAACATAGGAACTGTATTTAGGTTATTGGCAGGTTTAGCTGTATAAACATATAAGCTATATAAGCAACCTAGGGCAGGTCTTAGCTGGCCAGCTACACAGTATGGCCGTCTATCTAGTCGGGTCCTGAACCAGTTGGAAAAGGTAATTGTGTTAGCTTATTGTCAAGAACCTTTTTCCTTTATAAGATCTACAGGTATGATTTTCCCTGAACGTACAGATAGTCAATGAAAAACAATGCTCACATGCACATACTGTAAGAAGGTACCTGGAATCATCGTGGATGGAAGGTATGTGTCACCGAGGTTCCTGGCCTCGGTGAATTAAGAGACTGTATTTTATGTGTCAGCAGCTATTGCTAATTGACACCGTGAGTCATAGCTGATCCGGGGCGGCTCTTACTGGGAGTAGTCAAAGTGCTGGGTGGGTGACTACTCCCCATGTTCTAGCCCGGGTTTTGCCAGGCATAACAACCAGCCAGCACAGCCAGGTGTGGTGGATTTACCTTCCTCTGACAGTGGAGCTCAGGAGTCTGTGTGCTGTGAACTGAGGTCTGTGCTGGGATTTGAGGTTTGAGCCGGGCTAGAGGACTCAGACCCCTCTAACGGCGAACAGGCCACCTATGGACTTGATGAGGCAGAACTGCTAACAGGGTGTGAATTAACACCCAGGAGAAAAGGTGACTTTTATTGTGTATGGACTTTCCTTGTGTGTAAACAAACACCAAGCCCCCTCCGTTTTGTGATACACCTTATCTGCATTTTGTTATACACCAATGTGTGAATAAACACCGCTGTCTGATTCAAGAACTGTGTACTTTGCCTCTATACTGCATCCGCTAGTCCTAACTACCAGAGCGAATCCCCACAATACCCATTGAAATAGATGGGTCAGGATTTTAGTAATTTCATACACATAGCATTAAAGTGGTTGTCTCAATCCAGCAGTGGTGGCCATGCTTGCCCAATAGAAAAAAGCACCAGACTCTCTGATAGCCAAGACCATGGGAGCTCACATAGGCATACATGTGCAGCAGCACCTGTCCTGGCTACCTTGTATGTGGCATGTACCAGCCGGCGTAACATCTGGAAACGAGCAGTGTATAATGTGATGGAAAAATGAATAAAGCCAGAAAAGGAGGCAATATGGACAATCACAATACATTCGTAAGTACCTTGTATGACCTTTGTCTACACCATTTAACGTTTTTGGTTTTGAGGACATGTTCCTTTTAAAGAGAATCTCTGATGGTGGCAGACTGTTTTTTAAAATTAGGGCTACTTTAGATTGTAGTACTTCAAGAAACTGCATGCTATATGGTGATAAGTAAGGTCTCCTCAGCTCATTTGGTGAGGGGGTTCAATTGCTGGCTTATATCATCTAGGCTATATTCACATTTGTATTGGAGACTCTGTTAGATGCAGGAGTTGCAGATTTTGTCAAACATACAGGACAAAAAAAATATGTGACAAAATAGCGCAACCCAATGGTTGGATGGGGTCTATCCAATGCTGTTAGTCTCTGTTTCCCTTTTGTTATTTTCATTGTTCTGCTCCTATACCAGAGAGTACTACAGAAAGAACAATACTGGTGTGAACCCATCTCAAGTCTATCTGACAGATACCTTATTTAAAGGGGTCTACCATCATGACCTACTGTATGAGGGAAACCACCATGGTGCTCTGGAAGCAGACACAGTGTGCCAGGCTCATTCTCTCATGACTTTAGTGAGGTTTTGGTTGACGCTTTAGAGAAGAAATGTTGCTATACTGACCGTGATAATGTACTTCCAGGTGAAAGACAACTGCAGTACAGTTCAAGACATACTTTTGATGGGATTACAAATTGACAGCAGTCTTAAAATCCCTTCCTTTCTACTATTTCTGATACTCTACAGCGTGACATTATATGGGAACATCACGATCGCCACACTGGTGTCCATATCTCCTAATCTCCAATGCCCAATGTTCTTCTTCCTGGGACATCTTTCTATTTCAGACATCATGTTCACTACCAATATTGTTCCTATGATGTTACATGCCATCATGAATAAAGGGGGCACCATATCTCTTCTCGGGTGCCTTGTTCAGCTCCAATTCTTTGGTATTTGTCTAGCTGCACAATGTCTTCTCCTTGCTGTTATGTCTTATGACAGATACGTGGCCATCTGTAATCCCTTACATTATGTCTATATCATGGGCATCCATCGCTGTGTTCAGCTTGCTGCCACATGTTGGTTCTTAGGCTTTGCCATCTCATTGGTGACTGTCATCATGACAAGTAAGCAAGATTTCTGTGGGCCTCGCATCATTGACCATTTTTTCTGTGATTTAGTTCCTCTTCTTAAGCTTTCTTGCTCGGACACATCGCCAGTGATACTGGAAAATATATTGTTGGCTACTCCCTTAACGCTGTGTCCTCTTGTTTTTATCTCAGTGACCTATGTCTACATCTTCACCACCATTCTCAAAATCCCCTCCACATCTGGAAGACAAAAAACTTTCTCCACCTGCAGCTCTCATTTGACTGTCGTAGGGATCTTTTATGGGACATTGGTTTCTCTGTATGTAGTTCCATCTGATGGACACTCCTTGAACGCTAACAAAGTCCTGTCTCTACTGTACACTTTTGTCACCCCACTGTTGAACCCTATCATATACAGTTTGAGGAACAAGGAGATAAAGTTGGCCATCAAAAGATATGTCTTGAAAATAAAGTAAGAAATATTAGGGAGTCATAACATTTTGTTTTACCATTACCATTTTTTAAAGAAACAATGCCATCCGTGTCCACAGGTTGCGACTAGGATTGTAGCTCCGCTTAATTTTCCAATTTTATACATTTTTATGGAACCGGCATGGGGGAGAGGTCCCACGTTCAGGCCATAGTGGCCTTGACAAAGAGCACTTGTCACTCTGGAGAACCTATCCTTCCCTGCCTTACACAGATCACCCATAAATTTGAACGCGCACTGTGTACTACTTAATTTCCCCAGTGGTGACGCTGCAGGGAAACTGAATATGTACTATTAGGATAACATACAAATTATAGCTGATAGCTGGGGGTGTCAGCTGGGGGTGTCAGCAGGGGGACATTGTGTGAATCACTCATTTTCAAAGGAATCCTGCGAATCAGTAGGGGCTGTACAAAGCAGAGAGCCCCTTTAAATGAATGAGGCTGAATTGCAATACAAGACATAACCCATGAGAGTTGGGTAAATTATAACCCTTTCTTGACATGTAATGCAACGTATATGCACAGCGCAGCTACCAACTCATTCTCACAAACTACCCTACATGGCGCTGTAAGGGTTCAGGATCCAATCCTGTCCATAACTGGTATCCCCAAATCCGTAATGTCAAAGACTCTAAAGTTATCAAGTTTTTTCACCCGCTGAGTGAATGCCATTTGTGCCGCCTCCGCAAAAAATGTAAAAATAAAAGAATTGATAAAAAAAGTTGTATGTAACCAATAAAAATTAGAGCTGGTCCCGCAAGAATGGAGTCTCTAGTTTCCTCCCTACAGATTGTGAGATTAGCTGAGTTCTCTGAGATCAAGAACCCCTTTTGATATCGCCATGCAGGGTGCAGGGGTTAAAAAAAAAAAAGACACCTATCACAGGTGCTCCGATTCCAGTGCCAAGTTCTCCTTTCCTCTGCTTCAAGTCCCTGTTGAATTGGAAGCGTGACATACTGTCTACAGGCCCATCACCGCTGCTGTCTACAAAAGACACCAGAGTCACCACAGCTCAAAAAATATATGGAAAATCTTTATTAAATAAATATGTATGACATGAACATGATTAAAAGAGATGAAAAAACTACAAAAATAAAGTGTGGTTCCCCTGAGGGATGGTATAACAGTATACTAGTACAATATACTGTACATATAATTGTTTTTCAGATATTTTCTGAGATATGGAGACTCTGGTGTCTTTTGTAGGTAGTTGTATTGATATAGAGTTGGCTCTGTTTGAGGGGTTTGGATACTTTGTTCATCATATTTTTATGTTTTTTGATGGCTAACCTACTTTTAATAATCTTTATTGTTACTGTGGTTTTCACAGATTCTCAGGTTACTGACCCCATGGATTTGAAGGCAAGAGAATGTACATCGCAATCTCGCCTTGCAGAAGTATTTAGAGATGATAACCCAATGGATGTTTATAATATCCGGAGGAATGTGAGTGAACTTCAGAAAACATTAACCCCTTAGTGACCAACCATACGCCTTTTTAAGGCGGTCACTAAAGGGCCGTAGGCTGGGCCGCCGCGGCCCAGTCTAAGCACTGCAGCGGTGTCACGGATGGTGTTGCAGAAAACTGGAAGTTATAAATAAACATCCGACTGACTTGATCCCAAACTAAGGAACATATGGGTGAACCCTATAAAACCCCTAGAGCTCTCCCTGACTGCTTTGCCCATGCAAAGATCTTTATGATAGATAATTGCATGCCCTCATACCTAGACAAACCCTATAATAGTGAGGGGACACGACCACCGGCTCCCTGCACTTAATACGGAGGGAGTCAGGGTCACCTAGAATCAAGCCAGCACTGAAACACAAATAAAGGAAAAGACTTATCTGAGGAACCAGCAGTTGCAGCCTCTTGCAGTGAACACAATCCAGGAAGTAGTATAAACCGCAAAGTGAGGCAGTATGGGAGGGAATATAAAGGGAGGCAATCAGTGTAAATAGATGACAGCTGGGAGAAGGAAAAGAGATGACAAAGTGAAACCAAAACAAAGAACATCATGCAAGAGGTACAGAAGAACGTCTGCCACAGCTTCTCAGAGAGCTGGCGGTGACAGTACCCCTCCCTCTACGAGTGGACTCCAGACACTCAGAGCCCACCTTCTCAGGATGGGACCTATGGAAAGCCCTGATAAGACGAGTGGCCTTAATGTCCGCCACTGGGACCCACATCCTCTCCTCAGGACCATAACCCTCCCAATGAACGAGGTACTGGAGAGAACCGCGGATAATGCGAGAATCCACAATCCTAGAGACCTGAAATTCAAGATTACCATCAACAACAATCGGAGGAGGAGGCAAAGAGGAGGGTACAGTGGGTTGGACATAGGGACCTGTGAAAAACATTATGGATCTTCCAAGTCTGAGGAAGATCAAGATGGAAGGCAACGGGATTGATGACGGACAAAATCTTGTAATGCCCAATAAACTTAGGACCCAACTTCCAGAAGGGAACCTTCAGTTTGATATTCTTTGTAGACAACCACACCAGATCACCCACATTCAGGTCCGGACCAGGCACACGTCTCTTATCCGCCACACGCTTATATCTCTCACTCATCCTCTTCAGATTACCCTGAATCTTTTGCCAAATAAATGACAAAGACGAGGAAAATCTAAGGGACAAAAAAGAATGCCAATCCTCCTGATTCTCTGCCACAAAACAGCGCAGATATGTCTCCAGATTCTGATTGACGCGTTCGGTCTGACCATTTGACTGCAGATGAAAAGCAGAAGAGAACGACAACCGAACCCCCAAGCGAGAACAGAAGGCCTTCCAGAATCTGGAAACAAACTGCGTGCCCCTATCAGAAACGATGTCTGAAGGAATGCCATGCAATTTAACAATGTGATCAACAAACGCTTGCGCCAGCGTCTTAGCATTGGGTAACCCAGGTGTTTTTTTAATACCAGAATAGCACAGCAGTATCTAAAGGGTGTATCTCACACGTACAGATGCAGACAAGGCCGCAAATTAAGATTTTTGCCCTAAATGGGTGTTTTTTTAACATATGCCACTTATACTGCTCATGTCATTATTAACCCTGACCTCTAAGGGCACCCATGAGTCAATCCCCACCTGGGACATTTTATTAATCATAGAAACCTGTGGAGACTGCACGTCCACCTCTGGTACGTGTGGTACACCCCTCAGCATTGCCACAGTTTCCTGCACATTCACTACAGTGGGTTTACTCAGCTGTGAGCTCTCAACATCAATCAGCATTTTTATACCACATACATTTTTACCAAGAGGGGGAGCTCCTTCCCCAATCACAGCCTGCAAATGAAAAGGATCATCATCATCATCATCACCACTATCATGATATTTTTCACTTGTATCCACATTGCCATTATGCCTATCCACAAACTTGGCACCATTGTTTTCAATGGTCATATCACTTGAACCATTGTGCAGCTTCCTGGCATAGTACCCAGCTATCAAGCTGGCATGTACCAGGCTCATCTGGCTTTCGGTGTCCACCAACACTTGGACTGGACTGCCCTTTACCATAATGTCACACATTTGTTTAGCAGTCTCTATTCCCGGTGTCTCAACACCTCCCGGCTCGACGGGTAGCAACTGCCGCCGGCTCACACCCCAGTTCACGGCTTCTGAGGTACCAGGGCACGGGTCATTAACATGCCCACCCTCCAGAGCTGAGCTCACTGTCACTTTGTCAGCTATACAAGTAATTGCTGGAACGATCTTACTGCTTGTAATCAACCATTCCGGTAAAGCAGTGACATTCTCTCCCGCGGACTCATCAAGGTTGTGGTTGCTCCTAGCAACAGCTTTACTCCACCTCCGCACTCCCTCTCTAGGACTCCGGACACAGTCGCAGGGAAGATATGCACTAAGAACCGCACCGCTCTCCACCTCTTTGTCTTCCTGACGGTTGCCCTTGGCAACGGCACATATCTGCTGTTCATCGGATTCTCCAGGTACACAATTTGTAGCATCTTCTCCGCTCCACAGCTGCCAAAATAATGGGAAGTCTTTGCCAAGGACAAACACTTCCAGGGTCTCACATTTTAAGAGCTCCCATTGCACAGGGCCATAGTCTGTTATAAAGGTAAGTGACACCTTAGTTGTTGTCTCTGGCCCTCTTGTCACAAAGTCCAGAATTTCAGGCAGGACCTGAGACACTTGTTGGCGGGAGTCTAGTATAAGCCCCAGCGGGATCCCCCCGATCATCATCATACAGGACTTTTCCCACGTGCTCCACCATTTGGCAGCCATTTTGTCAGGTCAGTTTCTTTTACTGTGCCCTTTAAATCCCTGCACAGCTTGCACCTCAGAAAAAAAAAGTCCAGATTAACCAGCAGTTTTCCAGCAGCACCTGCTCCAGCAAACAAGCAGGCTTCCGGCCCTTTAAATCACTGCACAGCAACACAGCAATTCCTTGGCAACATTCAGCAGCACCTGCTCTTTTCCGTCAGGTCGTTGCCCCTAGCAACCTGCTGTTGTTATTGCCCGCATCCTCCACGATATGTAAGGGATTGTCTCTTATTCTGGGGTCATTCTCACAATGATCTTCATCGACCACAGGGTTAGGGGCCAAACATTGCTTTTATTTGGCACCTCAGAAAAACCAAAACAAACAATACAAATAAAACACCTGCCCGGCTGGGCTCTAACTAAACATGAGGACTCCCTACCTTACTGAAAGCCCCGTTCACACACGGGAAGAACATGCGGCTTTTCCCAGCCTAACAATCCAGCACTTCCAGGCTGTAACAAAGTCCAGTACCTTTTTGGGGGATTGTGGCCCAGAAGTCCTCCTGACTCTGGCCTAGCGACTGTCGATTCCAAGACCTCGCGGAGTCCCCCAAAGTTCAGGCTAACACCTAGCCCCGTGGCCCCTCAGCCAGCTCGGCTGAGCCCACTTGTACAGAGCCTTCCCAGGCCTCTGCTGCACACAGACTCTTCCTCCTCCTAACAGTCTGGACTGGGCTCTTATCCCAGACTGATTGTTCCACCTGGTGCGGCCTCTGACCTGCTGATTGACAGCGAAAAAATGGAAACTCCTGCCATATCTCTCCCCTAGCAGCCGTGAGGCCTGTCACTGCCTCACAACACGTACAGATGCAGACAAGGCCGCAAATTAAGTATTTTGCCCAAAATGGGTGTTATTTTAATACCAGAATAGCACAGCAGTATCTAAAGCGTGTATCTCACAATGACAGATGCAGACAAGGCCGCACATTAAGTATTTTGCCCAAAATGGTTGTTTTTTAAAACCCAGAAAATTATAGCTGTATTTCTAGCTTAAATTGCACACTGATGGAGGGTATTGCCAAAAATGGGTGTTTTTTAAAACTCAGAAAATTATTAAAGTATTTCAAGCTTGTTTTTAACAATCACACATTATTTTGCACAAAATGGGTGTTTTTTTCTAACAGAATATGATTTCAGTATATAACACTTGAATTTCACACTGACAGATGCAGCAAGGGCTGTAAAATTGTGTATTTTGCCAAAAAAGGGTGTTTTTTAAAACCCAGAAAATTATTGCTGTATTTCTAGCTTAAATTGCACACTGACAAATGCTGCAAAGGCACCAGATGTAGGCTATTGCAAAAAAATGGGTGTTTTTTTAAAACTAGATTATTATTGCAGTATTTCAAGCTTGGATTTGAATGTCACAAAAGCAAATATGCAGTGCTGGTGCACTGAGCTTGCATAAAATGGCCGCCGCCGCCCACCTAACTAACAGACGGATATAAGTTATTTTACTCTGTCACTGGGCCCAGGGCAGAATAAAAAGATTGTGCACTGCACCCACACAACAAAATCTATGTAGATCGCTGAGTTAAATTGCAGTTCTCATTAAAGTTTATTTTCTATTCTCTCCCTCACAGCATCAGCATCCTCTCCCTACACTAGTAAGAGCAGAGTGACGTGCAGCGCTACGTGACTCCAGCTTATATAGAGGCTGGGTCACATGCTGCACTGGCCAATCACAGCCATGCCATTAGTAGGCATGGCTGTGATGGCTTCTAAGGGCACAAAGTTAAAAGCTTGTTGATTGGCTGCTCTGCAGCCTTTTAAAAAGTGCCATAAAATCGCCGAACACCGAACCCGAACTTTTACTGAAAAGTTCGGGGTCCAAAAATCCTAAAGTTCGGTACGAACCCGAACTTTACAGTTCAGGTTCGCTCAACCCTAGTCTATAGGAGTCTGGTAGTTTTGGGTCCTTTCCAGGTTTGGGCAGAACTATAATTAGCACTTCTTGCATGGAGGCAGGCAAACAGCCTACCTCCAAGGAATAATTAAACACCTTCATCAATTCAGGGAGTAGTGTGTCTGAAATTGTCTTGTATATCTCGACATGAAGACCATCCATCCCCGGAGCCTTTGCCATTGATCTTACTGCCTCCTCTAATTCCTAATTCTAAGGGGACGTCCAGAAGCATGCAGGCCTCATGCGACAACCACGGGAGATCCGTCCCCTGCAAGAATTCCCTGATATCTCATTCTGAGCATGACGTCTTTGAGGAATACAAAGACGAGTAAAAGCCTACCAGAATTTCCAAGATGCTACTAGTGTCCTATCTAAGCTGTCCCCTGGAATCTGTCAACCCTGTAATACAAGTATTAGATATCATTGAAAGCATATGTCCCACTCTTTCCCCTTCTTTAAAGAACTTCTGTTTGTAAAAGAGGCATTTCCTCTCTGCTGCCTGTAAAAGATGGCTTGGCAGTGCCTCCTGCGCAGTGCGTATTTTAGCACTATTCTCTATGGATGGATCTTGAGTAAAAGCTACCTCTGCCGCTCGCAGTCCTGCATGCATATTGACATCCACCTCCCTAGATCTAGCCTAATCCTACTAATGGATTTAATTAAGATCCCTCTCAGATAGGCCTTCATGGCCTCCCATACTGCATGTACTGAAGCCGAGCCCTCATTAAACTCAAAGTATTCCTTTATCGCAGCTTTAGCCTCATCCATATCTCCCATGAGGGTCAACCAAAAGGCATTAAGACGGCATACTCTAGGCCCCCGTCTGGCATCCCGGGACAGGTCCAACTCAACACTCAGAGGTGAGTGATCCAACAGTGTTCTAGGTAAATAATCGGATAGACGCACTAGTGGGTACATAAGTGAGTTTGCCAATCCCAGATCTATCCTAGAGAGGGACATATAGGTATATGAACAACAAAAGTACCGTCTCTCCCCTGGATGGGTTTCCCTCCATAGATCCGTCAGTCCCACTTCCCGTAACAATCTACCAAGGGGGTTTTAGTACCATTCATAGCTCCCATTGTCCCCCTACATCTGTCCACTTCTTCATTCACTACATTGTTAAAGACTTCAACAATCAAGCCCGGAATATCTGGATATTTAGCCATGAACTCCAGCACCATTCGCAGAGGTACTGAGGTATATGGCGGAGGGATATACTGTAGATCGCCACCAACACCAGCCGCACCCCATTAATCGCACAATAAATGCAGACAAACCTGCCTTCAGAGTACACAAGTTCTCTCATACATTCAAAACAAATATTTTTGTTAACCAATACACGAACTCCCCTGGAATGTGTGGAGAAGACCGAGTGCACAGAATAGCCAACCCAAGGTTTTTGTAGCATCTGCACTTTTGATTTGATCAGGTGCGTTTCCTGTAGACAACAGATGGAAAGCTGGTAATGCAATAGATACTGAAAAATACCATGTCGTTTATTGACCTCTGCCATTCCCCGCACATTCCAACTAAGTACCCTAACCGGAGACGCCATCATATCACTTTAGTTTACATAGATATCTGTCAGGGGTCCATACTAGTCCATCTCTGTAATATCTCACCCTTGTTATTTGCATGCTCACACCGGAATGCACCCACCCTCCCTTCCCCCCACCACCCCTTAAAGAAACTAAAGTATAGTCGGAATTAGTAATAATACTGTCATAGGTCTAACAAAAACGATCAAGCCCAACATTTTTTGCAACATGCTCTAGTCCAGTTCAGTTGCACACAAAAGACTAGCACCAGAGTGTAGATAGCGTCCATTACTCACGCTCCTGTAGTGATACATTCCCAGCAACATGCCCGAGATGTCCATACTTAGTCCACTACAGCCACGGCAGGTGAATTAACCACCAGAAGTAGGCCAATATTGTATTCACAGGATGAGTGAATCCTTTCAAGTGTCCAGATTGTGGCTCCTGAGCTGCTTTTCATTCATTTCCAGCCACTGTAGCGCAGAATCCGGGTCTTCAAAAAAACTGCGTAGATCCTAAGGCCACCACTCTCAGCTTCGCTGGAAACATCATAGGATATTGTACTCACAATCCATGGAGTGGTCTTTTTATATCCAAAAAGCGGGCTCTCTTCTTTCTGTACTTCAGACGAATAATCCAGGAATATAGAGATCTTTGCCCCATTTATCGTGAGCTCTGGGTGATCCCGGGATTGATTTAGTATAGTGTCTCTATCTTTGTAGTGTAGGATCTTCTCAAGAATCGGACAGGGTGGGCGACCACGAGGAAGCGGTCTGGCGGGAACTCAATGAGCCCGTTTAACTGCATATAGAGAAGAGAGTCCTCTATCTCAAAATTTTTCAGCTAGCCACTTTTCTATGAATTCCGTGGCATTCAGGCCTTCTGCTTTTTCTGGAATCCCGACAAGGCTGATATTATTCTGACGTGACCGGTTTTCCAAGTCTAGAGTTGAGCGGACTCCTGGATGTTCGGGTTCGGCAGGTTCAGCTGAACTTGAAAAAAAAGTTTGGGTTCGGGACCCGAATTTGACCCGAACTTGACCCCGAACCCATTGACGTCAACAGGGACCCAAACTTTTGGTCACTAAAATAACTCTAAAATAGTCCTGGAAAGGGCTAGAGGGCTGCAAAAGGCATCAAAATGTGCTTAAGAGCATGGCAACTGTTCTGCAAACAGGGATAGGGAAATGACTTAAAATAACAGAAAATACAGAAAAATAACAATCTGGATCTAGGAGTAGGAGGTTGAGGTGGATGGGTGGATGTGGCGGTGTAGGTTGACGTGGTGGTGTAGGTGGAAGCGGCGGTGAAGGAGGAATAGGTAGCCAACACTGATTTGTGTTATTTTATTTTTTTTAATTGGGGTATCCCTCAAAATATTGGGACATATAACAAAATAAAACAAAGAATAAATGCACTTGAGTACAAGAATGGATGGTTGAGGCTGGTATAAATGTCTATTCTGCACAAGGTACGGACAAGTCCTGTGGGATCCATGCCTGGTTCATTTTAATAAACATAAGCTTGTCCACATTGGCTGCGGCCTGTGATAATGCTCTCTGCCGTGCTAAACACACGTTCACACTATACACTGGCTGCAGGGCAGGTCAGCACCTCCAAGGCTGACAAAGCTTTTCCACATTTTGGCCATGCTAACCCTGCCTTCTCAGGTGCTGGTGGTGCCCCAGCTGCGTTGGCGACCTCTTCCTTCTCCTCTGCCTTCGCCTTGTGCTTCCACTGTGCCCCCGCTGTCAGGTGGGAATGCCATCATCAGCGTGCGCTTGTAGTCGCGCATCTTCCGATCAGTAACAGATGTTTTCACTAAATTTAGTTCCCTGTCAGCAATGCCGAACAGGGGTTCATTCACGGCAAAAGGGGGTTCTTGTCACCCAGCAATAGAACAGAGGATTTTGAGAGATTTAGGCCCCTGTCACCCACGCACAGCAGGGGTTCATTCACGGCAAAAGGGGGTTCTTGTCACCCAGCAATAGAACAGAGGATTTTGAGAGATTTAGGCCTTGTCACCCAGGCACAGCAGGGGTTCATTCACGGCAAAAGGGGGTTCATATCACCCAGCAATTAAACAGAGGATTTTGAGAGATTTAGGCCCCAGTCACAGCAGGGGTTCATTCACGGCAAAAGGGGGTTCATGTCACCCAGCAATAGAACAGAGGACTTTGAGAGATTTAGGCCCCTGTCACCCAGGCACAGCAGGGGTTTGTATACGCCAAAAATGGTAAAATCTCACCCGACAATTGAAAATAAGAATTTTTTCAATTTAGGGCACTAAAATTGGCATTTTTTTTTTATTAAAATGGCTCTAAAATACTCCTTGAAAAGGCTAGAGGGATGTAAAAGGCAGTAAAATGTGCTTAAGAGCATGGCAACTGCTCTGCAAACAAATGTGGATAGGGAAATAACTTAAAATGAAATAAAATAACTAAAAATTACAAATTATTAACCTGCAACTCAGAGAAGGAGGTGGATATGGAGTCGGAGGTTGAGGAGGCAGTGAATGTGGTGTTGTAGGTGGAGGCAGCAATGGAGGAGGAACAGGTAGCCCCCAAAATATTGGGACAAATAAAAAAAAAGAAAACAAAGAATCATTGCACTTGACTTGAGTACAGGAATGTATGTTTGATGGTGGTATAAATGTCTATTCTGCACAAGGTACAGACAAGTCTTGTGGGATCCAAGCCTGGTTCATTTTAATGAACGTGAGCTTGTCCACGTTGGCTGTGGACAGGTGGCTGCGTCTGTCTGTAATGACGCCTCCTGCCATGCTAAATACACGTTCAGAGAGTACACTGGCTGCAGGGCAGGCCAACACCTCCAAGGCATACAGGGCAAGCTCTGGCCATGTGGACAATTTGGACACCCAGATGTTGAATGGGGCAGAACCATCAGTCAGTACGTGTAGGCGTGTGCACAGGTACTGTTCCACCATGTTGTTCAAATGCTGCCTCCTGCTAACACACTCCATATCAGCAGTTGGGGCCGGTTGTTGCGGCGAGGTGACAAAGCTTTTCCACATGTCGGCCATGCTAACCCTGCCTTCTGAGGTGATGGCGCTGACACAGCTGCGTTGGCACCTCTTCCTCCTCCCCTGCCTTCGCCTTGTGCTTCCACTTGTCCCCCGGCGTCAGTCGGGAATGCTCTCAGGAGCGCGTCTACCAGCGTGCGCCTGTAGTCGCGCATCTTCCGATCACGCTCCAGTGAGGGAATTAAGGACGGCACATTGTCTTTGTATCAGGGATCCAGCAGGGTGGCCACCCAGTAGTCAGCACACGTTAAAATGTGGGCAACTCTGCAGTCGTTGCGCAGGCACTGCAGCATGTAGTCGCTCATGTGTGCCAGGCTGCCTAGAGGTAAGGACAAGCTGTCCCCTGTGGGAGGCGTATCGTCTGCGTCCTCCGTATCCCCCCAGCCACGCACCAGTGATGGGCCCGAGCTGCATTGGATACCACCCCGCTGTGAACATGCTTCATCCCCATCCTCCTCCTCCAGTAGTGGGCCCTGGCTGGCCAAGTTTGTACCTGGCCTCTGCTGTTGCAAAAATCCTCTTTCTGAGCCACTTCTAAAAGACTGGTCTGAAAGTGTTAGAGATGACCCCTCTTCCTCCTCCTCGTCCTGGGCCACATCCTCTTCCATCATCGCCCTAAGTGTTTTCTCAATGAGACATAGAAGTGGTATTGTAACGCTGATAATGGCGTCATCGCCACTGGCCCTGTTGGTGGAGTACTCGAAACAGCGCAACAGGGCACACAGGTCTCGCATGGAGGTCCAGTCATTGGTGGTGAAGTGGTGCTGTTCCGCAGTGTGACTCACCCGTGCGTGCTGCAGCTGAAACTAAACTATCGCCTGCTGCTGCTCGCACAGTCTCTCGAGCATGTGCAAGGTGGAGTTCCACCTGGTGGGCACGTCGCATATGAGAGCAGGAAGGCCGAAGTTACGCTGTAGAGCAGACAGCCGAGCGGCGGCAGGATGAGAACGCCGGAGGCGCGCACAGCCGGCCTGCACTTTATGCAGCAGCTCAGACATGTCGGGGTAGTTGTGAATGAATTTCTGCACCACCAAATTCAGCACATGCGCCAGGCAAGGGATGTGCGTCAAACTGGCTAGTCCCAGAGCTGCAACGAGATTTTGCCCATTATCGCACACCACCAGGACGGGCTTAAGGCCCACTGGCTGCAACCACTCGTCGGTCTGTTCTATACCCCGCCACAACTCCTGCGCGGTGTGGGGACTGTCCCCCAAACACATCAGTTTCAGAATGGCCTGCTGACGTTTACCCCTGGCTGTGCTGAAGTTGGTGGTGAAGGTCTGTCGCTGACCGGATGAGGAGGTGGTAGAAGAGGAGGAGGAAGCCGAGTAGGAAGAGGAGGCAACAGGAGGCAAAGAATGATGCCCTGCGATCCTTGGCGGCAGAAGGACGTGCGCCAAACAGCTCTCCGCCTGGGGCCCAGCCGCCACTACATTTACCCAGTGTGCAGTTAGGGAGCTATAGCGTCCCTGGCCGTGCTTACTGGTCCACGTATCTGTGGTTAGGTGGACCTTGCCACAGATGGCGTTGCGCAGTGCACACTTGATTTTATCCGATACTTGGTTGTGCAGGGAGGGCACGGCTCTCCTGGAGAAGTAGTGGCGGCTGGGAACGACGTACTGTGGGACAGCAAGCGACATGAGCTGTTTGAAGCTGTCCGTCTCCACCAGCCTGAATGACAGCATTTCAAAGGCCAGCAGTTTAGAAATGCTGGCATTCAGGGCCAGGGATCGAGGGTGGCTAGGTGGGAATTTACGCTTTCTCTCAAAGGTTTGTGAGATGGAGAGCTGAACACTTCCGTGTGACATGGTGGAGATGCTTGGTGACAGAGGTGGTGTTGTTGGTGGCACATCCTCTGTATGCTGGGCGGCAGGTGCCAACGTTCCTCCAGAGGCGGAGGAAGAGGCCGAGGCAGCAGCCCTTTCTTGGTTTTGAAGGTGCTTACTCCACTGCAGCCCGTGTCTCGCATGTAGATGCGTGGTCATGCAGGTTGTGCTAAGGTTCAGAACGTTAATGCCTCGCTTCAGGCTCTGATGGCACAGATTGCAAACCACTTGCGTCTTGTCGTCAGCACATTGTGTGAAGAAGTGCCATGCGAGGGAACTCTTTGAAGCTGCCTTTGGTGTGCTCGGTCCCTGTTGACTGTGGCCAGTAGCAGGCGAACTGTTTTGGCGACGGCTGCTCTGCTTTTGCACCCTGCTACCGCTTTTTTGCTACGCTGTTGGCTCGGTCTCACCACTGCCTCTTCCTCCGAACTCTGAAAGTCAGTGGCACGACCTTCATTCCATGTGGGGTCTAGGACCTCATCATCCCCTGCATCGTCTTCCACCCAGTCTTCCTCCCTGACCTCCTTTTCGGTCTGCACACTGCAGAAAGACGCAGCAGTTGGCACCTGTGTTTCGTCATCATCAGAGACGTGCTGAGGTGGTATTCCCATGTCCTCATCAGGAAACATAAGTGGTTGTGCGTCAGTGGATTCTATGTCTTCCACCCCTGGGGAAAGGCTAGGTGGATGCCCTTGGGAAACCCTGCCAGGAGAGTCTTCAAACAGCATAAGAGACTGCTGCATGACTTGAGGCTCAGACAGGTTCCCTGATATGCAGGGGGTGATGTGACAGACTGATGGGCATGGGTTTCAGGCGCCAACTGTGCCCTTTCTGCAGAAGACTGGGTGGGAGATAATGTGAACGTGCTGGATCCACTGTCGGCCACCCAATTGACTAGCGCCTGTACTTGCTCAGGCCTTACCATCCTTAGAACGGCATTAGGCCCGACCAAATATCGCTGTAGATTCTGGGACCTGAGGTAGTAGGTTCAGTAGGACGTGTAGCTGTGGCAGAACGGCCACGTCCTTTCCCTGCACCAGAGGCTCCACCAACACCACCACCACGACCATGCTCACCCCAGTATGCCAAAGCCGTATTTATGGCCTAAATGTGACAGTGACTTATGCACGTGTAATCACAGATGTGCAGTATATTAGAGGATTTTTTTCACCATAACCAAAAAGCTGTATTTCTGTCCTAAATGTGACATTGACTTATGCATGTGTAATCACAGATGTGCAGTATATTAGAGGCTTTTTTCACCCCAGTAACCAAAAAGCTGTATTTCTGTCCTAAATGTGACAGTGACTTATGCACGTGTAATCACAGATGTGCAGTATATTAGAGGGATTTTTCACCCCAGTAACCATAAAACTGTATTTCTGTCCTAAATGTGACAGTGACTTATGGACGTGTAATCACAGATGTGCAGTATATTACAGGCTTTTTTCACCCCAGTAACCAAAAAGCTGTATTTCTGTCCTAAATGTGACAGTGACTTTTGCACGTGTAATCACAGATGTGCAGTATATTAGAGGCTTTTTTCACTGTAACCAAAAAGCTGTATTTCTGTCCTAAATGTGACAGTGACTTATGCACGTGTAATCACAAATGTGCAGTATATTAGAGGGATTTTTCACCCCAGTAACCAAAAAACTGTATTTCTGTCCTAAATGTGACAGTGACTCATGGACGTGTAATCACAGATGTGCAGTATATTAGAGGCTTTTTTCACCCCAGTAACCAAAAAGCTGTATTTCTGTCCTAAATGTGACAGTGACTTATGCACGTGTAATCACAGATGTGCAGTATATTAGAGGCTTTTTTCACTGTAACCAAAAAGCTGTATTTCTGTCCTAAATGTGACATTGACTTATGCACGTGTAATCACAGATGTGCAGTATATTAGAGGCTTTTTTCACCCCAGTATGCCAAAGCTGTATTTATGGCCTAAATGTGACAGTGACTTATGCACGTGTAATCACAGATGTGCAGTATATTAGAGGATTTTTTCACCCTAACCAAAAAGCTGTATTTCTGTCCTAAATGTGACAGTGACTTATGCACGTGTAATCACAGATGTGCAGTATATTAGAGGCTTTTACACCCCAGTAACCAAAAAGCTGTATTTCTGTCCTAAATTTGGCAGTGACTTATGCACGTGTAATCACAGATGTGTAGTATATTAGAGGGTTTTTTCACCCCAGTAACCAAAAAACTGTATTTCTGTCCTAAATGTAAAAGTGACTTATGCACGTGTAATCACAGATGTGCAGTATATTAGAGGGTTTTTTCACCATAACCAAAAAGCTGTATTTCTGTCCTAAATGTGACAGTGACTTATGCACGTGTAATCACAGATCTGCAGTATATTAGAGGGTCTTTTCACCCCAGTAACCAAAAAGCTGTATTTCTGTCCTAAATGTGACAGTGACTTATGCACATGTAATCCCAGATGTGCAGTATATTAGAGGCTTTTTTCACCCTAACCAAAAAGCTGTATTTCTGTCCTAAATGTGACAGTCACTTATGCTTGTCTAATCCCAGATGTGCAGTATATTGGAGGGTTTTTTCACCCCAGTATGCCAAAGCTGTATTTCTGGACTTGCAGATAGCCTATGCTGGTGCACTATCGTTGCATAAAATGGCTGCCGATCATGTATTGATATTGACTAACTGAAGAAAAAAAAGTTTGTTTTCAGCAGTACTTGGCTCAGGGCAGGCTTAAAAAAATTGTGCACTGCACCCACAAAACACTTTTTCTGTAGATCGCTGAGTACATAAACCAGTTCTTGATGAGATTTCTCCCTGATCTCTCCCTCACAGCAGCTGCAGCCTCTCCCTACACTTATCCGAGCAGAGTGACGGGCGGCGCTACGTGACTCCAGCTTAAATAGAGGCTGGGTCACATGCTGCAGTTGGCCAATCACAGCCATGCCAATAGTAGGCATGGCTGAGATGGCCTTTTGGGGCAAGTAGTATGACGCTTGTTGATTGGAACGGGTGCTATAACCGCCGGGTTTTACACAGCATAGGCCAGGGGCCAATTGGCAGTAATGTTGATCACAGTTATTTAACCTCGCATATGTGACCACAGCATCTGAGAGCGCTAAAGCCATGAGCTGTGTTTTCTGGTCTGGCCCGCCTTCCCCTGGCTGAGATCGGGGAAGGTGTCCCGTACTAGTAATAGGCCTGAGCCTGTATGAGGTTTCCAGGCCAATTACTAGTATATTCCAATTCTGGCATGCAGATGGCAGCACATCATTGCAATATACTGAGTCCAGTATTCTGAAATGAATCGTTATATATTACTCATCTATGGTAACTTAAAAAAAAGTAAAAACAAATAAAAAAAATATAAAATTTCAAATCAACTTCAAAGAATAAAAAAAGAAATGGCTAATTTGCCAGTATTTTGGCCTCTTCATCTCCCAAAACAAACTGAAAAAAAAAGTGATTAAAAAAATCATACACACTCCAACATGGCATCAATACAAACTGCAGATCATCCCTCGAAAAAATTAGCCCTCAAACTATAAAAAAAAGTTATGGGGGTCACAAGACAAACTATATAAATGTGGTATTGTTGTAATTGTACTGAACCGGAGAATGAAGAGAATGAGTCATTAATGTAAAAAAAAAAATAATAATTAAAACTGGCGGAATTGCATGTTTTTCCATTTTGATGCAATATTAACCCTTTCAACCCCGGGCCAGTTTTCACCTTCCTGCCCAGGCCATTTTTTTGCAAATCTGAAATGTGTCACTTTATGGGGTAATAACTTTAAAACGCTTTTACTTATACAAGCCATTCTGAGACAGTTTTTTCGTCACATATTGTACTTCATGACAGGGGTAAAAATGAGTCAAAAAGATTTAATTTTTATTTATAAAAAAAATACCAAATTTACTAAAAATTTAGAAAAATTTGCAAATTTGCAAATTTAAATTTCTCTACTTTTATAATAGATAGTAATACCTCCAAAAATAGTAATTACTTTACATTCCCCATATGTCTACTTCATGTTTGGATAATTTTGAAAAATATATATATTTTTTTGGGACATTAGAAGGCTTAAAAGTTTAGAAGCAAATCTTAATATGTTTAAGAACATTTCCAAAACCCAATTTTTTTCAGGACCGGTTCAGTTATTAAGTCACTTTCTGGGGCTTACATATTAGAAACCACCCATACATCACCCCATTCTAGAAACTACACCCCTCAAGCTATTGAAAACTGGTTTTACAAACTTTGTTAACCCTTAAGGTGCCCCACGAGAATTAAAGGAAAATGGAAATGAAATTTCAAAATTTCACTTTTTTTTTTGCAGATTTTAAAATTTTATCTATTTTTTCTGCAACACGTCAAGGGTTAACAGCCAAACAAAACTCTAAATCTATTACCCTGAATCTGGAGTTTATAGAAACACCCCATGTGTGCTCAAAAACTGATGTATGGGCGCACAGCGAGCTTCAGAGTGGAAGGAGAACCATCTGGCTTTTGGAGAGCGGATTCTATGGGTGGAGTGGAGGGTCACAGGGCACAATTACTTTAATAGCCACAAATGAAACAGCTGTAACACAGGTTTTCATTCAACCCCAAGGGGGACATCGTGCGTAGTGTGTGAATCCACAGGGCCTCATGCTGTAGCAGAGTCAGGTCCCAATCACCTCCACGTATCGGTGGTCGGACAACTTCGATACCGATAGCTTTATTGCATTTGGGGTTACCAGAATGGTGATCATTCACGTGGTGGGACACAGCCGTGTCCCTCCTATTGTTAATGTCCCCTAAATGTTCCCCAATGCGTCTACGCAGTTCTCGCTTTGTTTTACCCACATATTTCATTGGACAGTCACACGTGATTTTATAGATGACTCCCCGAGTCCGACAATTAATGAAATCCATTATGGGGAAGGGCTGTTGTAGGTTAACACTGTAAAAAACCTTGCCAGTCTATTGTGTTACAGGCAACACAGCCACTGCACCTTAAGCTACCCATGGGTTTACGATGTAGACAAGAACCATCCTTGGTGGCTGTGTACCAAGATGTCACGCAAGCTGATTAAAAGTTATGTTTTAATGAGTAACACCCTGAGGTACCCCTAGAGTGGAAACCCCCAAAAAGTGACCCCATTACAGAAACTACACCCCACAAGGAATATTTTAAGGTGTGTAGTGAGCACTTTGACCCATCGGGCGTTTCACAGAATTAGGAAACGCTTGGCTGTGAAAATGAAAAATGAATTTTTTTTCCAGAAAAAGTTGCTTTACACCCACATTTTTCATTTTTCACAAGGGGTAACAGGACAAAATGCACCTAAAATTTGGTTCCCCATTTCCCAACGATTACGCCAACACCCCATATGTGCTCAAAAATTATGTATGGGCGCACGGCAGGCTTCAGAGTGGAAGGAGCGCCATATAGCGGTTAGGAGAGAGGATTTAGCTGGAATGGTAATTGGGAGCTATGTCGCATGTGAAGACACCCTGAGGTGGCCCTACAGTGGAAACCCCCAAAAAGTGACCCCATTCTAGAAACTACACCCATCAAGGAATACTTCAAGGTGTGTAGTGAGCACTTTGACCCATCAGGCGTTTCACAGAATTAGGAAACACTTGGCTGTGAAAATGAAAAATGAAATTTCTTTCCAGAAAAAGTTGCTTTACACCCACATTTTTCACTTTCACAAGGGGTAACAGGACAAAATGCACCCCACATTTTGTTCCCCATTTCCCCCCGAATACGCCAGCACCCCATATGTGCTCAAAAAATGATGTATGGGCGCATGGTAGGGCTGTAGATTCAAACAGCTAAATATGGATTTTGCTGACCTGAATCGGCAGACATGGATTTTAGCTGCCATGTCGCATTAAATAAATTCCTGAAGTCCCCAGAAATGAAAAATCCCAACAAGTGACCCCATTTTGGAAAAAGCACCCCCGTACAAATTCTACTTTTCAGCAAACAGGTGTCTCACAGAACCCAGAAATACTTGAGAAAGCATTTCAAAGCATAGATTTGTGAAAAACAATAATTACTAGCAGACCCCAATTTTTTTCCCCACAAGGGGTTAAAGGAGAAAATTCACCCCAGGTTGTGTACCCTATTTTCTCTCCATTCAGGAAACACCCCATATGTGCTTGTAGCCAGCTGTAAGGGCGCACATCAGGGATCTAGAGGCAAAGTGCAAAAACTGTTTTTTGCAGGCCTGAATAAACAGACATGGATTTTAGCTGCCATGTCGCATTAAATACATTTCCTGAGGTCCCCAGAAATAAAAAACCCCAAGAAGTGACCCCATTTTGGAAAGAGCCCCCCCGTACGAACATTTTAAGTGGTGGAAAGGGTACTTTTCAGCAAACAGGTGTCTCACAGAAGGCAGAAATAGTAGAGAAGGGATTTCAAAGCACACATTTGAAAAAATGAAAAATTACTAGCAGACCCCAATTTTTCACTTTCACAAGGGGTTAAAGGAGAAAATGCACCCCAGTATATGTTCCCCATTTTCTCCCCTTTTTGAAAACACCCCATATGTGCTTGTAGCCTGCTGTATGGGCGCACAGCAGGTCTCTAGAGGCAAAGTGCAAAAACTGAATTTTGCAGGCCTGATTAAACAGACATGGATTTTAGCTGCCATGTCGCATTTAAAAAATGATTCCTTTTTGGAAAGTGCACCCCTGTACGAACATTTTAAGGGGTGTAAAGGGCACGGTTGTCTCACAGAAAAAAATATGTAGTAGCTGTTGGAACATGGATATGCAAGCGAGGTGGACTAAATCAGAGATATAAAGTGGAAATATTACAGGAAGCATAAAGGATGAAATTAAATTAATGCTCCATGGATGTGTGGTAGATTTTAAAACACTTCTTCATGCACAGGACAGGTTTTTCAGGGCAGGTTTCGCAGTGGTAAATGGTGTCCTTCCTAATACCCCCTTTTTGAACACACTGCATCTCTTTTGGGTCCTTCCCTTTCTTGCTGTCTGGGGGGACTTTAGCTGGGAAATGTTGTCCTGGTACAACACGGCCACTGTGACTTACAGAAGTACTAGGACCCTCTTCTGCTTGGTTTGGAAGCATTAGGGCCTTGATCACTACTTCTTGAAAGTGAAGAAATGTTCCTGTGTCCGCTAGACTTATATATATTATATATATTTTGTATTTCGTGTGGCACTGTAGGGCTTCAGAACTTGATCTGAAAGATCAACCATGCCCATGTGGCTGTTGTAGTCCAGAATGCAGTCTGGTTTGGGGACAGTGGTTGTGGTACCATGTACAGCGGCAGTGGAGCTGGTGTTACTGTGAATAGTGGTCAGTACGAGGACGTCCCTCTTGTCCTTAACCACCAGCATGTTCTCATTGCGTAGAGTCCTGCTTTCACCCTTTCTAAGTGGTTGTCCTACCAGGGATCTAGGGAGGCCTCTCTAATTTTTGCGTACTGTGCCGCATGCCACAGTACCTCTGGAAGTTAGGGACATGAATAGAGGTATGTTGGTATAGTAGTTATCCACATAGAGGTGGTAACCCTTATCCAGCAGTGGGTGTAGTAAGTCCCACACAATCTTCCCACTAACTCCTAGGATGGGGCGGGGGGGCATTCTGGGGGTTCTATCTGAGAATCTTTCCCTTCATAAACCCGAAACTTAGGTGTACCTGGAGCTACTCTCACAGAGTTTATACATTTTTATGCCATACCTTGCTCGCTTGCTGGGCAGGTACTGGCGGAATCTTACCCTCCCCTTGAAATGTACCAGGGACTCAACTATACAGATATTTTGTTTTGGGGTGTACACTTCAGCAAACTTGGTGCTGAAATGGTCAAGGACGGGCCTAATTTTAAAAAGCCGATCAAATATTGGGTCATTTTGGGGCGGACACTCTGCATTATCGCTGTAACGCAAAAACTTTAGAATCGACTCAAATCTATTCCGGGCCATGGAATTACTAAATATTGTAGTGTGGTACAAGACATCCGCACTCCAATACTGTCTAATTTCAGTTTTTTTTAACAAGCCCCATATGCAGCAGAAGCCCCCAGAAGATTTTCATTTCTGCTGCTGTAACTGGGGTCCAACCAAGGGGTCTTGGGAATGGCGATGTAGGGTTCTGGGTAATAAACTGCTTGGCGTATAAATTTGTTTGGGCCACGATAAAAGTTACTAAATCTTCACTGAAAAAGATTTTGAAAAAATATATTTCTGTGAAGCCCGTGCAATCAATTTGGATTCCAGAGTTTTTCCACAAACTCTGGAATTTGAGCCTGATGATCGTCAGGGGGTGGGGTCCATATGGGGTCACTCTGGGGGCTGGCTCCGCTGCTACTCTAGAGGGTCCCTCATCAGCGGATGAAGATGATGAGGGAGAAGAGGAAAGTGACATCCTCTTCTCCCTCGCTAGCAGTCTCAGTATCGAAGGCAGAAATGGCGTATATGCCTCTTCAGCTGAGTATACTCGGGATGGACGGGGCATTTTTATTTTATTGGGTTGTGATGTGTGAAATGTGTAAAACTTTATTTAGTGTGAGGTGAGTATGTAGTGTTTTCACACGTGAAGGGGCTTGTAATTGCAGTGAATTTAAATTTAGAAAAAAAGTCTTGCACAAAAAAAGGTCTTCTAAAAAAATGTATTTTCTGCAACAAAAAAAAAACTTGCAGTGCAAAATGAGCAGACGCGAAGGGACAGGGACGGAGGGTGGTTTAGGGATCTGGAACAGCTGCAAATGAAAAGAAAACTGTGCAGCTATTCTTTGTTTGTTCTTTCAGCAGGAAAGGGTTAAATCGCAGTGGTGGTGCACCACAAGTCCCAGCAAGCCAACAGCAGCACAGAAAGACACAGAACCTCTCTGCACGCAGTCACCAGCTAGAATGGCTGCATGCAGGCAAGTTCTGCCTCTTCCTGAGCAGCTATAGCGCTGCCATTGGCTGGAGCGTTGTTCCAGCCAAAAGCAGCGCTGGCAGGGGACCCAAAACACTGGTGACAGTTGCTGACTTGTTCCAGATGACACCCCCTGCGATGCGCATGCCTGTGGAATCAGGCCAATAGCAGCGATTGAGGCTGCAGGGGGGCGGAAATACCTCCCGCAGCCCTTAGGTAACACGGCTGCCTGCTCGGCAGAGCAGCCATCGCACCCCGGTTCCCAAGCGATTATGCCCGGGGGTGGGCGGTAAGTCACGTCCCGCTGCGCCATACTATTACGGTGCTGGTCGGGAAGGGGTTAAATAATGCCATTAGAAAGTACAACTTGTCCCTCAAAAACAAGCCCTCATACGGCTATGTGAATGGAAAAAGTTATCGTTCCGAGACGGCAGGGAGTAAAAAACAAAGACGCAAAAAAAAAAATAATTGAAAATCGCCTGGTTGGGAAGGTGTTAATCTCTCGAATTCCTACTACTATAAAACGTTTCTATACGGAGACGCCCCTGAACACTGAAGGATTGTACACATTCACACGGAGTTACAATTATATTTCTAATGACGGAAATATGTTGGTCGTTGTTCAGATTCGTACGTTTTCTTCCTGTTTTATAGAACAAGTAGGTTCTTCTAACGATGGTTCACTGAAAACACAAGAAGATGACGTCAACCTCTGGCAGACATTTACAGGTACAGTCCTGATCAAAAGTTTAAGACCACTTGAAAAATGGAAGAAAATTACATTTAGCATGGCTGGATCTTAACAAGGTTCCAAGTAGAGCTTCAACATGCAACAAGAAGAAATGGGAGTGAGACAAAACATTTTTTGAGCATTCAATTTAATGAAAACAACGAATAAACTGAAACAGGCTGTTTTTCAGTGATCAAAAGTTTAGGACCACACCTCCAAAAAGAAACTAAACCCCCCCAAAACAGAAATCCAACTTCCAAACATGAACTCAGTAATGAGTAGCTCCGCCGTTATTGTTTACTTCAAAAATTTGTTTCGGCATGCTTGATGCAGGCGTTTCCATGAGGTGAGTGGGAACATTTCTCCAAGTGGTGAAGACGGCCGCACGAAGGCCATCTACTGTTTTGAACTGTTGTCCATTTTTGTAAACTTCCCTTGCCATCCATCCCCAAAGGTTCTCAATTGGATTTAGATCAGGGGAACACGCAGCATGGGCCAAAAGAGTGATGTTATTCTCCTGGAAGAAGTCCCTTGTCCTGCGGGCATTGTGTACTGTTGCATTGTCCTGTTGAAAAGCCCAGTCTTTACCACACAGACGAGGGCCCTCAGTCATGAGGAATGCTCTCTGCAACATCTGGACATGGCCAGCGGCCGTTTGACGCCCCTGCACTTCCTGAAGCTCCATTGTTCCACTGAAGGAAAAAGCACCCCAGACCATTATGGCGCCCCCTCCACTGTGGCGTGTAGAAAACATCTCAGGTGGGGTCTGCTTGTCATGCCAGTAACGTTTGAAACCATCAGGACCATCAAGGTTACATTTTTTCTCATCAGAGAATAAAACTTTCTTCCACCTTTGAATGTCCCATGTTTGGTGCTCTCTTGCAAAGTCCAAACGAGCAGTTTAACGTTTTTTGTTTTTGAAGCCCTTCAGTCTCAGATGCCGTCTGATGGTTATGGGGCTGCAGTCAGCACCAGTAAGGGCCTTCATTTGGGTCGAGGATCTCCAGTATCTTGATGGACAGCCAATTGGATCTTCCGGCTCCATAACCCTCAGGATCATTTAAGAAATTCCAAATGACTGTCTTACTGCGTCCCACCTCAGCAGCGATGGCGCGCTGTGAGAGACCCTGCTTATGCAGTTCAACAACCCGACAACGTTCAAAAAGGGAGAGTTTTTTTGCCTTTGCCATCACAACGTGTGACTACCTGACAGAAAATGACAATGAATCCACATCTTTGCACAGATTTGGCCTTTTAAAGGCATGTGGTCCTAAACTTTTGATCAGCTGAAAAACAGCCTGTTTCAGTTTAATCGTTATTTTCAATTAATTGAATGCTCAAAAAATGTTTTGTCTCACTCTCATTTCTTCTTGTTGCATGTTGAAGCTCTACTTGGAACCTTGTTAAGATCCAACAATGTAAAATATAATTTTTAGCCATTTTTCAAGTGGTCTTAAACTTTTGATCAGGACTGTATCTGCCACACTTGTAGTCCTCCCTCTTCTCCACCCCTTTCTAGAAGACACTTTTGGTGCCCATGTCCCAGAGCCCTTGTGTAACAAGCAGGATCTCTGTAGGACATCTGCTCAGCTTCACTCCACAAGATTTCCCATGCAGTGGTCACCAGTATTACATGGTGGACATTCATCCTAGTCAATGTAATACATGGAGGGTTTGAGCCTGTCAGAGTGTGAGCGGCTGCTGTGTTCTGGCTCACAGTGGGGTCAAGAGCCGAACCCCCTCTATGATGTCCATACAGATGTAGAACCTGAATGAATATGGAGGACGCAGTAAATAACACTCACATTTCCTCCGCTTTTTCCCAGCATGCTGATGGCTCGCTGTGGGTGTTGGGTCACACTTGGTGTTATCCGTCTGAGCAGCACTGGTAGAGAAGAGGACAGAGAAAGAAGTCACCATGTGGAGAACATCATAGGCGACCTGACCTGGGGCATAAACTGCAGCTGAAGACAATGTCATCACTTCTGTCTGTGTGCCGCAGAACCAGGGAGGATACATTTACCAAATGTATGGGACTAATAGGGGAATTGTCTCCCCACTGTATTCTCCTCATTGGTGGTGGTCACCACATGAATCCAAATGTCTTCTACAGAGCTGTGTTATGAATCATAACCCCCCAGAGCTGTGACTTACCTGTGCTTACGCTTTCGGGCATGGTGACCCTTCCCAGACGTCTTCTTCCAGTCGTAGTAGAATTTGACAATGCTGCCACAAGATTTCTGAGGAAGCTGCAAGTGGAAAATTAGTGACTGCGCATGAAGACAGATGGGGTAAAAGAAGCCTATTCAGGGGCCCGGTGGTGCAGGTTTCAGGATCTCAGCCCCAAGATCGGGAGGTTTTACTTTTGATTGGTGGTTTCAAGGGGGATGTAAAGAGGACCAGTCAGCACTTCGGACATGGCTGTGTTACAAAATACATGTACTTCCCAGCATGTGTTGTGCTGTTCCTCTGTTATTCCTCGTGGAAATATATTAATACATATTGACAACTAAGAGTTTTTCATTACCATTGTCAACAGGGTTATTGGACAAATTGTGAAACATCCATTTGACAAGAGGAATAGTAACCAAATAGTCCAAGGATGGCCAAGCTGAGGCTCTCCAGCTGTTGCAAAACTACAACTCCCAGCATGCTCACACTGCCTACAGCTATAAGCCTACAGCATGGCGGGAGTTGTAGTTCTACAGCAGCTGGAGAGCCGCAGTTTGGCCATCCCTGAAATAGTCAATGTATTCCAAATTTCCAGGAGGGGTAACAAAGGAACAGTGCAATGGAATGAGTAGTTCAAGTATTTACTAAAACAGATGGAAGCCCCGTCATTCACAGAGCCCATCTATCTTCTGTTACGTGTAATGATGAGGCACGGTCTTAAAGGAGTGACAGCCAATGCATGAAGACACTGGGCAGCCAGAGAGTTGAGAAATGAAGCTTAATGAGGCTGTAGTCCTGGGGATCTGATAAATGCTCTGTAATAATGGGGCACTGCATGGTGGTCATAAAGTAATCGGAAATCCTAGGCACTGTTATACACACAGAAAGCATCATCAAAACCAGCCAACCGCTCTGATATTAACACCTACATGACAGGCGCCCATTAACCCGCAGCTTTATTGTAATCTAGCGCTTTAACAGACCCTTATGTATCATTAATGGCCTCTGCACAGAAGTTACCATTTTCTGAAAATCTTTGAAGGACTTTCCATGGATGTCAAAAGCCTTATCAAACAAGGACTTGTCCTCCTCTGTCCACTCTTCAGCCGAAGGAGTGAAGTTTGGCATGTCCGCCAGGGCTGCCTCCATGTCGTGCTCGTGCACCAGGAGCCAGCCGAGCGCCTACAAGAGAAGTGATGATGTGAGTGGAGAACGAGGATATCTCCATAGAGCAGGAAGAAGTCTAGAGATCTGCTGGACATCTCCTACATCATTATCAGTAGAAGTGTGGAACCCATTGAGATTGGGGATTTGGGCCATGCTGCATGAGTAATTTGGATGGAGCAATTTGGGCCTTGGACTTTCTGGATGTGAGGGTCATTAGTGGAGCATGGGGAGGTGAGGGAGTGTTGTGGAGGGTATGTCCTACTATTTGGCTCCATCTAAGAACACCTCTAGGACTGGCCATACGTTACCTGCACCTCATCATAGCCATAAAGCGCTTTGGCACTCGTTATGTATTCATCCACTGAAAAACAAGGACAGAAGATCGGTTATGTCTATGGCCTCTATGACATGAAAGCCGCGTCCTATGTAATATAGAAGTGACCAACTTATTTATTGTAATGGCGTCTAAATAAGATATTGAGGTGAAGACCCCAGATAGAAGAGCGGGGGACGCACACTACAGAGCGGGACACTTACATTTGGCCTCTGTTAGATCTTTATTAGGAGACCACATCAAGGCACCGAGATCCTCACGGTCGTCGTGTTTTCCCACTTCTGTAGAGGTAAAAATGATTCTTTACATTTGTAGATATTTATCTCCACTCATGGAGAAGAAGAACCCGATAAACATCTACAGGAACCAGTTTGTCATACCTGGGAGCTTCATCATTTTGACGGTCGTTCAGGAGAGCAGGTGAATTCTGTCCGCTCACATGGAGAGAAAAGTCTTCACTGATTCCTGTCTAACTGTGATGTTAGCACGTGTCATAAAACTGCAGTGATGTCATGGAACTCTGTGAGGTCACTGCATGGCTTAAAGTGACAGGATTCTTATGGTCTCGATCTGCAGTACTGGTCCAGAATGAGGGTGACAGATTCTGTTTAAAGAGGTTCTGCCCCAGTAAGAAGCACTTCCCAATACATAGAGCAGGGGTCAGGAACCTCCCCCAGCTGTTGTGAAACTACAATTCCCAGCATGTTCCACTTACCTCTATGAGAGTTCTGAAAACAGCTTTGTGCATGCTGGGAGTCGTAGTTTCACCACAGCTGGAGTTCTGGAGGCTGATAATCCCTGTCATAGTGAATAGCAAAAGAAATGTCATACTTGTACTATAAATGTATGACTTTTATATTATACTATAACTTTATGAAGACCACATTTTACAAAAAGAGGGGTTGACTGGTCTGCCACCCTCCTGCTTCATGCTGTCATTCAGACACAGGAAATGACCGGTCAGCCAGCAGTGATGGCCAGTTCGCCGTGTTCACCCGCGAAAACATGCGGGCTACCATCTTAAATCACAAGTCCGGCAATACACAGGTAAGTCCTTACCTGTGCCTGCGCTGCGAGCCGGTCTGAAACAAATGCGGTCAGCGGGAGCAGGCAGTTCCGGTGGCCTTCATCGGGCTGTTCTCGGAACTGCCTGCTCCCGGTGACCGCATTTGTTTCAGACCGGCTCGCGGCGCAGGCACAGGTAAGGACTTACCTGTGCATCGCCGGACTTGTGATTTAAGATGGCAGCCCGCATGTGTTCGCGGGCGAACTGGCCATCACTGTCAGCCAGTGACTAGCTGCAGCGGGTCACCATTCGCGCCACTTTTATGTATGGTTTTTGGAATTTATTACATTTCGTAACATAGCAAAGAAGTACAAAGCAACAATAATATTAAGCCAAAGCAGCTCACGGCACAAATAAGCAAAATGATATGTAATACTGTATAAATCCACGTTATACCGAGCCATCAATATCATCCATAGTCTGTTCAAAGGGCATCTGTCAGCAGATTTGTACCTATGACACTGGCTGACCTGTTACATGTGCACTTGGCAGCTGAAGGCATCTGTGTTGGTCCCATGTTCAAATTTGCCCGCATTGCTGAGAAAAGTGATGTTTTATTATATGCAAATGAGCCTCTAGGAGCAACAGGGGCGTTGCCATTGCACTTAAAGGTTAAGCTCTCTCTGCAACTGCTGTATCTCATGCACCTTGGTTGACTTTAGGATAAGTCGTGTTCACATTTATACTGCCTAGCCCTGTCAATCAAACTGGAGAGGGTGCGGCACTTGCAGAGAGAGCTGATCCTCTAGGTGTAATGGCAACGCCCCCGTTGCTCCTAGAGGCTAATTTGCATATATTCAACCATCATTTTTCTCAGCCATGCGGGTACATATGAATATGGGACCAACACAGATGCCAAGTGCACACGTAACAGGTCAGCCAGTGTCATAGGTACAAATCTGCTGACTTTACTTCTAGGTGTCAGATAATATACATGGCATATACTGTATATCTATAGAAACACATAGAAAGACATAAAAGCAGAATTGCACGGGAATGATACAAAAAAAACCTCCATAATGGCTGCCTGCTAAAGAGTAAGTGCGCCTATAGTGGAATTTCCAGTTTCAGAGATCCACTGGCAGACCTGGTCCCAACACGTCTACAGGGTGAGTCAAAAGTCGCAATATGCTAAGCGTTAGGGTGGCTCACCCCAAATGACCGTGGATAGGTGCTTAAACCCGGAACTTGAATCACCTAATTCAAAAGCAATGGAAATAATTGACCTGGATGGGCAAGCACTCAAAACATCCCAGACTTCACAGGAAGGCGCAGTCTACCCTTTTATTTCAGAAACTAAAGATGAAATGAAATATCTAAATACCCCAGCAAGTAATGGGTGAGTGGGGCCTATCTTTAAGCCTATGTTTTCCGATGGGAAGGGGTTTATGTAGCTTATCAAAGAAGATCAGAATTTTCTCAGAAATTGATTGCCGTAATCAGATTTGGAATATCTTGTGGTTCAAACGTTATCCACACAGAAAGTTGCAACGACAACTGGGAATGTTTCCTATGATGCACAGCTTTGTTGCACCAATGCGTTGTTCCTAGTGGTGCTGAACACAGAGCTGAAGGCTCAAATGTTGTGAACTTTCTGTGTTGATAAGAGATATTGCAAATCTGATTGCGGCAATCGATTTCTGAGAAAATTCTGGTCTTCTATATGCTACATGACCCCTTCCAATTGGAAAAATTTGCTCTTGATCCAATATGGTAGCCATGTTACGGACATAGCCTAAAAGATAGGCCCCCTCATCCATTACTTACTGGGGTATTCAGATATTTCATTTTCCCTTTCGTTTCTGAAATAAAAGGGTGTCCTGAGACTTTTGACTCACCCAGTACTTCCGTCTTAGTCTGGATATGAGAGCTCCCATTTCCTTTTCTGTGTTGCGACTGACAGGCTCATTTCAGTAGCTAACCCTTCCCCCTTCCAACACAGAGAGGGGAAAGGAAGCTGCTGTGTCCAGAAATGCTAAAAAAAAAAAAGAACTTTTTCAGAATCACAAACAATGCCCCCTGACTTGTAGACTCTGAATTTATATTTTCTGGAGATATTACAAAGTTTATGACTAGTGCAAACTGGCATAAAATAGCTGAAAAGTTCACAAAACGTCTGGTCTTTACGTCTTATGTGCTGTGATACCTCAAATTAGGTCACATTTTGTGAAGACCGTGCCTTGTACTTCTGACTTATCTGATAATGCTTTTTAGAAGATCATGTGGCACCATAGCTGACCATGTAGAAAAGTTTTTTGCTATTTTGATAATTCAACCACCTTGACTGATTTTACACGTGAGCAGATCTGACATGGGTGGTCAGCTGAGCCTTACGAGTGAAACATTTGCCACACTCCGAGCAAGCATAGGGCCTTTCACCGGTGTGGGTTGTCTGATGGCAGACAAGATCCCTATTGAGAGCAAACCTCTTATCGCACGTATTACATGCGTATGGCCTCTCCCCCGTGTGTGACCTCTGGTGAACATTGAGGTTTGAGTAGCAAGTGAAACCTTTACCACACACAGCACAGATAAACGCCCAATTTCCGGTATGAGCAGTCTTATGTTTTTCTAGTCGAGAGTTGTCAGCAAAACTTTTTCCGCACTCGTCACAGGTGAATGGCTTCTCTCCCGTGTGAGACCTCTTGTGTATGACAAGAGCGGATGTGTATGAAAAAGTCTTCCCGCACTCCACACAGATGTATGGCTTTCTCCTGTGTGTGTCCTGTTATGTATAAAGAGAGAAGAGTTACTGGTAAAACTTTTCCGACACTCCCAACAGACATATGGCCTCTCTCCAGTATGGATTCTTATGTGAGTGGAGAGCGTGGCACTGCTAGTGAAGCTCTTCCCACAATGTGTGCAGGTGTATGGACGTTCTACTGTGTGGATCCTCTCATGAATTACCAGCGAAGACTTTCGGGCAAAACTTTTTCCACAGTCATTACAAGAGAAAGGCCGTTCTCCAGTGTGGGACCTCTGATGTATGATGAGGTGAGAGCTGGAGATGCAGCTTCGTCCACATTCGGTGCATATATAAGTCTTCTGCACCTTGAAGGGGCAGTAAGGAATAGAGAATTTTGAAATCTCTAGGGAATCTTTGTCACGTTTCTTGCTCTTATACTTAGACTCCACGGTTGATGTACGTAGACGTGGTTTGCTAATGTTCTTTTCTTCATCGTCTTCATTTTCTGGAGAACTCATATTCTCGAAGACACTATCTGATTCCTTACAGCTAGCAAATTCCTTACTTGAATTTATTAAACAGACATGGATTTTAGTTGCCATGTCGCATTTAAAAAATTCCTGAGGTCCCCAGAAATTAAAAAACAAACAAAAAGTGATTCCTTTTTGGAAAGTGCACCCCTGTACGAACATTTTAAGGGGTGTAAAGGGCACGGTTGTCTCACAGAAAAAAATATGTAGTGGTTGTTGGAACATGGATATGCAAGCGAGGTGGACTAAATCAGAGATATAAAGTGAAAATATTACAGGAAGCATAAAGGATGAAATTAAATTGATGCTCCATGGATGTGTGGTAGATTTTAAAACACTTCTTCATGCACAGGACAGGTTTTTCAGGGCAGGTTTCGCAGTGGTAAATGGTGTCCTTCCTAATACCCCCTTTTTGAACACACTGCATCTCTTTTGGGTCCTTCCCTTTCTTGCTGTCTGGGGGACTTTAGCTGGGAAATGTTGTCCTGGTACAACACGGCCAGTGTGACTTACAGAAGTACTAGGACCCTCTTCTGCTTGGTTTGGAAGCATTAGGGCCTTGATCACTACTTCTTGAAAGTGAAGAAATGTTCCTGTGTGTCCGCTAGACTTATATAGCACGTACGCATTTTACATTGCCGTCTTTACAATGTGTACGACCAGAATTTTGTACCACACTTTTGTTTTTCGTGTGGCACTGTAGGGCTTCAGAACTTGATCTGAAAGATCAACCCCGCCCATGTGGCTGTTGTAGTCTAGAATGCAGTCTGGTTTGGGGACAGTGGTTGTGGTACCATGTACAGCGTCAGTGGAGCTGGTGTTACTGTGAATAGTGGTCAGTACGAGGACGTCCCTCTTGTCCTTAACCACCAGCATGTTCTCATTGCGTAGAGCCCTGCTTTCACCTTTTCTAAGTGGTTGCCCTACCAGGGATCTAGGGAGGCCTCTCTAATTTTTGCGTACTGTGCCGCACGCCACAGTACCTCTGGAACTCAGTGACTGGAACAGTGGTAGACTTGTGTAGTAATTATTCACATATAGATGGTAACCCTTATCCAGCAGTGGGTGCAGTAAGTTCCACACTATCTTCCCACTAACTCCTAGGATGGGGGGGGGGGGCATTCTGGGGGTTCTATCCGAGAATCTTTCCCTTCATAAACCCGAAACTTATAGGTGTACCCGGAGCTACTCTCACAGAGTTTATACATTTTTATGCCATACCTTGCTCGCTTGCTGGGCAGGTACTAGCGTAATCTTACCCTCCCCTTGAAATGTACCAGGGACTCAACTATACAGATATTTTGTTTTGGGGTGTACACTTCAGCAAACTTGGTGCTGAAATGGTCAAGGACGGGCCTAATTTTAAAAAGCCGATCAAATGTTGGGTCATTTTGGGGCGGACACTCTGCATTATCGTTGTAATGCAAAAACTTCAGAATCGACTCAAATCTATTCCGGGCCATGGAATTACTAAATATTGGAGTGTGGTACAAGACATCCGCACTCCAATACTGTCTAATTTCAGTTTTTTTAACAAGCCCCATATGCAGCAGAAGCCCCCAGAAGATTTTCATTTCTGCTGCTGTAACTGGGGTCCAACCAAGGGGTCTTGCGAATGGCGATGTAGGGTTCTGGGTAATAAACTGCTGGGCGTATAAATTTGTTTGGGCCACGATAAAAGTTACTAAATCTTCACAGAAAAATATTTTGAAAAAATTTATTTCTGTGAAGCCCGTGCAGTCAATTTGGATTCCAGAGTTTTTCCACAAACTCTGGAATTTGAGGCTGATGATCGTCAGGGGGTGGGGTCCATATGGGGTCACTCTGGGGGCTGCCTCCGCTGCTACCCTGGGGCGCCTTCTAGAGGGTCCCTCATCAGCGGATGAAGATGATGAGGGAGAAGAGGAAAGTGACATCCTCTTCTCCCTCGCTAGCAGTCTCAGTATCGGAGGCAGAAATGGCGTATATGCCTCTTCAGCTGAGTATACTCGGGATGGACGGGGCATTTTTATTTTATTGGGTTGTGATGTGTGAAATGTGTAAAACTTTATTTAGTGTGAGGGGAGTATGTAGTGTTTTCTCACGTGAAGGGGCTTGTAGTTGCAGTGAATTTCAATTTAGAAAAAAGTCTTGCACAAAAAAAAGTCTTTTGCAGAAAAAAAGGTCATCTAAAAAAAAATTATTTTCTGCAAAAAAAATAAACTTGCAGTGCAAAATGAGCATATGTGAAGGGACAGGGACGGAGGGTGGTTTAGGGATCTGGAACAGCTGCAAATGAAAAAAAAACTGTGCAGCTATTCTTTGTTTGTTCTTTCAGCAGGAAAGGGTTAAATCGCAGTGATGGTGCACCACAAATCCCAGCAAGCCAACAGCAGCACAGAATCTCTCTGCACGCAGTCACCAGCTAGAATGGCTGCATGCAGGCAAGTTCTGCCTCTTCCTGAGCAGCTATAGCGCTGCCATTGGCTGGAGCGTTGTTCCAGCCAAAAGCAGCGCTGGCAGGGGACCCAAAACACTGGTGACAGTTGCTGACTTGTTCCAGATGACACCCCCTGCCCTCCCTGCAGCCGGATGAGCGATGCACATGCCAGTGGAATCAGGCCAATAGCAGCGATCGGGGCTGCAGGGGGGCGGAAATACCTCCCACAGCCCTTTGCTAACACGGCTGCCTGCTCGGCAGAGCAGCCATCGCACCCCGGTTCCCGAGTGATTATGCCCGGGGGTGGGCGGTAAGTCACGTCCCGCTGCACCATACTATTACGGCCTGGTCGTGTAATGACCGGCGTCACGCAAAGGGAGGGAAATGGGAAGGCCCTGTACAAGGGAGAGGGAAAGGTGGTGACCCCTGACTCACCTTGCGGCTGGCACCTGACTGCCCTGACGTCCCTAGATGGGTTCCTCACCCGTACGCTGATCACGTGCCTAAACCCTGGCTTTCCCTAAGATGAGCCCTATGTAGAGAACGGAGCGGTGGGATCACTAGTCCGCACCACTGGCACTAAGCGGAAAACACCAAGGAGAGGACAGACAATACAGAAAAACATTTAATCCCAGGTGGGCGACAACAGCAGACCACAAAGGCCCAACAGGGATCCGGAGGGTAACGTACTGGAACAACAACCAGGGAACACTGCTACACAGCTCCAGTGGGTCAGTATAGAAGTCCAGGCAGGAAGCTCTATATCTGGCAACCAGAGAAGTGGGAGATGGGAATATAAAGGAGGTTGGGATTGCTGGACAAGAAACAGCTGAGGAGAAGGAGCAGCGGATCCCTGATTGAGCCAAAAAGGGTTGCAAGGCAAACCCAGAAAGCTACCATAAAGAAACAGCACTATCTTTCTACATAGAGCGCGCAGCCACCCGCTGCGACTTCCTGACCCCGGGTATAACGGAGTCAGGCGTGGCTCTTGACACCCTCGTGACAGGTCGGGAAGGGGTTAAATAATGACATTAGAAAGTACAACTTGTCCCTCAAAAACAAGCCCTCATACGGCTATGTGAATGGAAAAAGTTATCGTTCCGAGACGGCAGGGAGTAAAAAACAAAGACACAAAAAATAAATAAACTGAAAATCGCCTGGTTGGGAAGGTGTTAATCTCTCGAATTCCTACTACTATAAAACGTTTCTATACGGAGACGCCCCTGAACACTGAAGGATTGTACACATTCACACGGAGTTACAATTATATTTCTAATGACGGAAATATGTTGGTCGTTGTTCAGATTCGTACGTTTTCTTCCTGTTTCATAGAACAAGTAGGTTCTTCTAACGGTGATTCACTGAAAACACAAGAATATGACGTCAACCTCTGGCAGACATTTACAGGTACAGTCCTGATCAAAAGTTTAAGACCACTTGAAAAATGGCAAAAAAATCCTATTTAGCATGGCTGGATCTTAACAAGGTTCCAAGTAGAGCTTCAACATGCAACAAGAAGAAATGGGAGTGAGACCAAAAAAATTTTGAGCATTCAATTTAATGAAAACAACGAATAAACTGAAACAGCTGATCAAAAGTTTAGGACCACACCTCCAAAAAAAAACTAAACCCCCCCAAAACAAAAATCCAACTTCCAAACATGAACTCAGTAATGAGTAGCTCCGCCGTTATTGTTGTTTACTTCAAAAATTTGTTTCGGCATGCTTGATGCAGGCGTTTCCATGAAGTGAGTGGGAACATTTCTCCAAGTGGTGAAGACGGCCGCACGAAGCCATCTACTGTTTGGAACTGTTGTCCATTTTTGTAAACTTCCCTTGCCATCCATCCCCAAAGGTTCTCAATTGGATTTAGATCAGGGGAACACGCAGGACGGGCCAAAAGAGTGATGTTATTCTCCTGGAAGAAGTCCCTTGTCCTGCGGACATTGTGTACTGTAGCGTTGTCCTGTTGAAAAACCCAGTCGTTACCACACAGACGAGGGCCCTCAGTCATGAGGAATGCTCTCTGCAACATCTGGACATAGACAGCGTCCGTTTGACGCCCCTGCACTTCCTGAAGCTCCATTGTTCCACTGAAGGAAAAAGCACCCCAGACCATTATGGCGCCCCCTCTACTGTGGCGTGTAGAAAACATCTCAGGTGGGGTCTGCTTGTCATGCCAGTAATGTTGGAAACTATCAGGACCATCAAGGTTACATTTTTTCTCATCAGAGAATAAAACTTTTTTCAACCTTTGAATGTCCCATGTTTGGTGCTCTCTTGCAAAGTCCAAACGAGCAGTTTAAAGTTTTTCGTTTTTGAAGCCCTTCAGTCTCAGATGCCGTCTGATGGTTATGGGGCTGCAGTCAGCACCAGTAAGGGCCTTAATTTGGGTCGAGGATCTCCAGTGTCTTGACGGACAGCCAATTGGATCTTCCGGCTCCATAACCCTCAGGATCATTTAAGAAATTCCAAATGACTGTCTTACTGCGTCCCACCTCAGCAGCGATGGCGCGCTGTGAGAGACCCTGCTTATGCAGTTCAACAACCCGACCACGTTCAAATAGGGAGAGTATTTTTGCCTTTGCCATCACAACGTGTGACTACCTGACAGAAAATGACAATGAATCCACATCTTTGCACAGATTTGGCCTTTTAAAGGCATGTGGTCCTAAACTTTTGATCAGCTGAAAAACAGCCTGTTTCAGTTTAATCGTTATTTTCAATTAATTGAATGCTCAAAAAATGTTTTGTCTCCCTCTCATTTCTTCTTGTTGCATGTTGAAGCTCTACTTGGAACCTTGTTAAGATCCAACAATGTAAAATATAATTTTTGGCCATTTTTCAAGTGGTCTTAAACTTTTGATCAGGACTGTATCTGCCACACTTGTAGTCCTCCCTCTTCTCCACCCCTTTCTAGAAGACACTTTTGGTGCCCATGTCCCAGAGCCCTTGTGTAACAAGCAGGATCTCTGTAGGACATCTGCTCAGCTTCACTCCACAAGATTTCCCATGCAGTGGTCACCAGTATTACATGGTGGACATTCATCCTAGTCAATGTAATACATGGAGGGTTCGAGCCTGTCAGAGTGCGAGCGGCTGCTGTGTTCTGGCTCACAGTGGGGTCAAGAGCCGAACCCCCTCTATGATGTCCATACAGATGTAGAACCTGAATGAATATGGAAGACGCAGTAAATAACACTCACATTTCCTCCGCTTTTTCCCAGCATGCTGATGGCTCGCTGTGGGTATTGGGTCAGACCTGGTGTTATCCGTCTGAGCAGCACTGGTAGAGAAGAGTACAGAGAAAGAAGTCACCATGTGGAGAACATCATAGGTGACCTGACCTGGGGCATAAACTGCAGCTGAAGACAATGTCATCACTTCTGTCTGTGTGCCGCAGAACCAGGGAGGATACATTTACCAAATGTATGGGACTAATAGGGGAATTGTCTCCCCACTGTATTCTCCTCATTGGTGGTGGTCACCACATGAATCCAGATGTCTTCTACAGAGCTGTGTTATGAATCATAACCCCCCAGAGCTGTGACTTACCTGTGCTTACGCTTTCGGGCATGGTGACCCTTCCCAGACGTCTTCTTCCAGTCGTAGTAGAATTTGACAATGCTGCCGCAAGATTTATGAGGAAGCTGCAAGTGGAAAATTAGTGACTGCGCATGGAGACAGATGGGGTAAAAGAAGCCTATTCAGGGGCCCGGTGGTGCAGGTTTCAGGATCTCAGCCCCAGGATCGGGAGGTTTTACTTTTGATTGGTGGTTTCAAGGGGGATGTAAAGAGGACCAGTCAGCACTTCGGACATGCCTGTGTTACAAAATACATGTACTTCCCAGCATGTGTTGTGCTGTTCCTCTGTTATTCCTCGTGGAAATATATTAATACATATTGACAACTAAGAGTTTTTCATTACCATTGTCAACAGGGTGATTGGACAAATTGTGAAACATCCATTTGACAAGAGGAATAGTAACCAAATAGTCCAAGGATGGCCAAGCTGAGGCTCTCCAGCTGTTGCAAAACTACAACTCCCAGCATGCTCACACTGCCTACAGCTATAAGCCTACAGCATGGCGGGAGTTGTAGTTCTACAGCAGCTGGAGAGCCGCAGTTTGGCCATCCCTGAAATAGTCAATGTATTCCAAATTTCCAGGAGGGGTAACAAAGGAACAGTGCAATGGAATGAGTAGTTCAAGTATTTACTAAAACAGATGGAAGCCCCGTCATTCACAGAGCCCATCTATCTTCTGTTACGTGTAATGATGAGGCACGGTCTTAAAGGAGTGACAGCCAATGCATGAAGACACTGGGCAGCCAGAGAGTTGAGAAATGAAGCTTAATGAGGCTGTAGTACTGGGGATCTGATAAATGCTCTGTAATAATGGGGCACTGCATGGTGGTCATAAAGTAATCGGAAATCCTAGGCACTGTTATACACACAGAAAGCATCATCAAAACCAGCCAACCGCTCTGATATTAACACCTACATGACAGGCGCCCATTAACCCGCAGCTTTATTGTAATCTAGCGCTTTAACAGACCCTTATGTATCATTAATGGCCTCTGCACAGAAGTTACCATTTTCTGAAAATCTTTGAAGGACTTTCCATGGATGTCAAAAGCCTTCTCAAACAAGGACTTGTCCTCCTCTGTCCACTCTTCAGCCGAAGGAGTGAAGTTTGGCATGTCCGCCAGGGCTGCTTCCATGTCGTGCTCGTGCACCAGGAGCCAGCCGAGCGCCTACAAGAGAAGTGATGATGTGAGTGGAGAACGAGGATATCTCCATAGAGCAGGAAGAAGTCTAGAGATCTGCTGGACATCTCCTACATCATTATCAGTAGAAGTGTGGAACCCATTGAGATTGGGGATTTGGGCCATGCTGCATGAGTGATTTGGATGGAGCAATTTGGGCCTTGGACTTTCTGGATGTGAGGGTCATTAGTGGAGCATGGGGAGGTGAGGGAGTTTTGTGGAGGGTATGTCCTACTATTTGGCTCCATCTAAGAACACCTCTAGGACTGGCCATACGTTACCTGCACCTCATCATAGCCATAAAGCGCTTTGGCACTCGTTATGTATTCATCCACTGAAAAACAAGGACAGAAGATCGGTTATGTCTATGGCCTCTATGACATGAAAGCCGCGTCCTATGTAATATAGAAGTGACCAACTTATTTATTGTAATGGCGTCTAAATAAGATATTGAGGTGAAGACCCCAGATAGAAGAGCGGGGGACGCACACTACAGAGCGGGACACTTACATTTGGCCTCTGTTAGATCTTTATTAGGAGACCACATCAAGGCACCGAGATCCTCACGGTCGTCGTGTTTTCCCACTTCTGTAGAGGTAAAAATGATTCTTTACATTTGTAGATATTTATCTCCACTCATGGAGAAGAAGAACCCGATAAACATCTACAGGAACCAGTTTGTCATACCTGGGAGCTTCATCATTTTGACGGTCGTTCAGGAGAGCAGGTGAATTCTGTCCGCTCACATGGAGAGAAAAGTCTTCACTGATTCCTGTCTAACTGTGATGTCAGCACGTGTCATAAAACTGCAGTGATGTCATGGAACCCTGTGAGGTCACTGCATGGCTTAAAGTGACAGGATTCTTATGGTCTCGATCTGCAGTACTGGTCCAGAATCAGGGTGACAGATTCTGTTTAAAGAGGTTCTGCCCCAGTAATAAGCACTTCCCAATCCATAGAGCAGGGGTCAGGGACCTCCCCCAGCTGTTGTGAAACTACAATTCCCAGCATGTTCCACTTACCTCTATGAGAGGTCTGAAAACAGCTTTGTGCATGCTGGGAGTCGTAGTTTCACCACAGCTGGAGTTCTGGAGGCTGATAATCCCTGTCATAGTGAATAGCAAAAGAAATGTCATACTTGTACTATAAATGTATGACTTTTATATTATACTATAACTTTATGAAGACCACATTTTACAAAAAGAGGGGTTGACTGGTCTGCCACCCTCCTGCTTCATGCTGTCATTCAGACACAGGAAATGACCGGTCAGCCAGCAGTGATGGCCAGTTCGCCGTGTTCGCCCGCGAAAAGATGCGGGCTACCATCTTAAATCACAAGTCCGGCAATGCACAGGTAAGTCCTTACCTGTGCCTGCGCCGCGAGCCGGTCTGAAACAAATGCGGTCAGCGGGAGCAGGCAGTTCCGGTGGCCTTCATCGGGCTGTTCTCGGAACTGCCTGCTCCCGGTGACCGCATTTGTGTCAGACCGGCTCGCGGCGCAGGCACAGGTAAGGACTTACCTGTGCATCGCCGGACTTGTGATTTAAGATGGTAGCCCGCATGTGTTCGCGAGCGAACTGGCCATCACTGTCAGCCAGTGACTAGCTGCAGCGGGTCACCATTCGCGCCACTTTTATGTATGGTTTTTGGAATTTATTACATTTCGTAACATAGCAAAGAAGTACAAAGCAACAATAATATTAAGCCAAAGCAGCTCACGGCACAAATAAGCAAAATGATATGTAATACTGTATAAATCCACGTTATACCGAGCCATCAATATCATCCATAGTCTGTTCAAAGGGCATCTGTCAGCAGATTTGTACCTATGACACCGGCTGATCTGTTACATGTGCGCTCTGCAGCTGAAGGCGTCTGTGTTGGTCCCATGTTCATATGTGCCCGCATTGCTGAGAAAAGTGTTTTATTATATGCAAATGAGCCTCTAGGAGCAACGGGGGCGTTACCATTACACTTAAAGGTTAAGCTCTCTCTGCAACTGCTGTATCTCATGCACCTTGATTGACTTTAGGATAAGTTGTGTTCACATTTATACTGCCTAGCCCTGTCAATCAAACTGGAGAGGGTGCGGCACTTGCAGAGAGAGCTGAGCCTCTAGGTGTAATGGCAACGCCCCCGTTGCTCCTAGAGGCTAATTTGCATATATTCAACCATCATTTTTCTCAGCAATGCGGGTACATCTGAATATGGGACCAACACAGATGCCAAGTGCACACGTAACAGGTCAGCCAGTGTCATAGGTACAAATCTGCTGACTTTACTTCTAGGTGTCAGATAATATGCATGGCATATACTGTATATCTATAGAAACACATAGAAAGACATAAAAGCAGAATTGCACGGGAATGATACAAAAAAAAACCACTCTATAATGGCTGCCTGCTAAAGAGTAAGTGCGCCTATAGTGGAATTTCCAGTTTCAGAGATCCACTGGCAGACCTGGTCCCAACACGTCAAAAGTCGCAATATGCTAAGCGTTAGGGTGGCTCACCCCAAATGACCGTGGATAGGTGCTTAAACCCGGAACTTGAATCACCCAATTCAAAAGCAATGGAAATAATTGACCTGGATGGGCAAGCACTCAAAACATCCCAGACTTCACAGGAAGGCGCAGTATACCCTTTTTATTTCAGAAACTAAAGATGAAATGAAATATCTAAATACCCCAGCAAGTAATGGGTGAGTGGGGCCTATCTTTAAGCCTATGTCTGGAACATGGCCACCATCTTGAAAGCCACCATATTGGATCAATGGCAAATTTTTCGAATGGGAAGGGGTTTATGTAGCTTATCAAAGAAGATCAGAATTTTCTCAGAAATTGATTGCCGTAATCAGATTTGGAATATCTTGTGGTTCAAACGTTATCAACAAAGAAAGTTGCAACAACAACTGGGAATGTTTCCTATGATGCACAGCTTTGTTGCACCAATGCGTTGTTCCTAGTGGTGCTGAACACAGAGCTGAAGGCTCAAATGTTTTGAACTTTCTGTGTTGATAAGAGATATTGCAAATCTGATTGCGGCAATCGATTTCTGAGAAAATTCTGGTCTTCTATATGCTACATGACCCCTTCCAATTGGAAAAATTTGCTCTTGATCCAATATGGTAGCCATGTTCCGGACATAGCCTAAAAGATAGGCCCCCTCATCCATTACTTACTGGGGTATTCAGATATTTCATTTTCCCTTTCGTTTCTGAAATAAAAGGGTGTCCTGAGACTTTTGACCCACCCAGTACTTCCGTCTTAGTCTGGACATGAGAGCTCCCATTTCCTTTTCCGTGTTGCGACTGACAGGCTCATTTCAGTAGCTAAGCCTTCCCCCTTCCAACGCAGAGAGGGGAAAGGAAGCTGTTGTGTCCAGACCAAGCTGGAAGTAGAAGTGCTAAAAAAAAACCTGAACTTTTTCAGAATCACAAACAATGCCCCCTGACTTGTAGACTCTAAATTTATATTTTCTGGAGATATTACAAAGTTTTTGACTAGTGCAAACTGACATCAAATAGCTGAAAAGTTCACAAAACTTCTGGTCTTTACGTCTTATGTGCTGTGATACCTCAAATTAGGTCACATTTTGTGAAGACCGTGCCTTGTACTTCTGACTTATCTGATAAAGCTTTTTAGAAGATCATGTGGCACCATAGCTGACCATGTAGAAAAGTTTTTTGCTATTTTGATTATTCAACCACCTTGACTGATTTTACACGTGAGCAGATCTGACATGGGTGGTCAGGTGAGCCTTACGAGTGAAACACTTGCCACACTCCGAGCAAGCATAGGGCCTTTCACCGGTGTGGGTTGTCTGATGGCGGACAAGATCCCTATTGAGAGCAAACCTCTTATCGCACGTATTACATGCGTATGGCCTCTCCCCCGTGTGTGACCTCTGGTGAACATTGAGGTTTGAGTAGCAAGTGAAACCTTTACCACACACAGCACAGATAAACGCCCAATTTCCGGTATGAGCAGTCTTATGTTTTACTAGTCGAGAGTTGTCAGCAAAACTTTTTCCGCACTCGTCACAGGTGAATGGCTTCTCTCCCGTGTGAGACCTCTTGTGTATGACAAGAGCGGATGTGTATGAAAAAGTCTTCCCGCACTCCACACAGATGTATGGCTTTTCTCCTGTGTGTGTCCTGTTATGTATAAAGAGAGAAGAGTTACTGGTAAAACTTTTCCCACACTCCCAACAGACATATGGCCTCTCTCCAGTATGGATTCTTATGTGAGTGGAGAGCGTGGCACTGCTAGTGAAGCTCTTCCCACAATGTGTGCAGGTGTATGGACGTTCTCCTGTGTGGATCCTCTCATGAATTACCAGCGAAGACTTTCGGGCGAAACTTTTTCCACAGTCATTACAAGAGAAAGGCCGTTCTCCAGTGTGGGACCTCTGATGTATGATGAGGTGAGAGGTGGAGATGCAGCTTCGTCCACATTCGGTGCATATATAAGTCTTCTGCACCTTGAAGGGGCAGTAAGGGATAGAGAATTTTGAAATCTCTAGGGAATCTTTGTCACGTTTCTTGCTCTTATACTTAGACTCCACGGTTGATGTACGTAGACGTGGTTTGCTAATGTTCTTTTCTTCATCGTCTTCATTTTGAGTTTTGACTTCATTTTCTGGAGAACTCATATTCTCGAAGACACTATCTGATTCCTTACAGCTAGCAAATTCCTTACTTGAATTTATCTCCATGGGCTTTTGTTTGCTGGACTTCCGGCACCTGAATTTTTGCTGAGTATAGTTAGGTTTATCTTTTCCATCTTCTTCATCACTTGGAGATGGTGACTCACATCCACTTGGTGAGATGGGTTCTCCTACATTGGAAGTATAAAATAGAAGTTACTATACACTATTTGAGTACAATAAATGTCACAAAGAGCAGTATACACTATATCACACATTGACTATGGACCAAAAACATTGGTTATAGGCGAGTCCTTAACATTCCAAACAAACATCTTATGTCTTTAAAACTACCTTCTAGTTAAAGAGTGTTACTTTCAAATGTAATGAGTTGAAAAGCTTTAGTCACTGCTACAATTTATTTTATGTGAAGATGACCACAAAATTACAAAACGGTTTCCCCTGATGGATCATAGTAGGTGGCAGTAGTCTGAAACGCGTAGACTTATTTCATTAGTTGTGTGGAAGAGGTTGGTTGGTTCTTTTTGTGTGTTGCATGTAGAACTTCATGTGTGGTAAGTATACATACATGACTGGAATTTTCTTGTAATATAAATCTAAATGTAAACCAGGTTAAGTTGTGGTCAGCTATTTTGGGGAGTGGGTTCCACCTAAATCCACCCAGAAAACGAAGTATAAGCTGCTTTACTTGGAGCAAAGAAGCCAAAAACAGCAACGCTATGGCACACAGGTCTGTCTATAGTTTGAGAAAGGCCTGTGTGTTAAATGATTGCTGTTTTTGGCTCATGTGCTCTAAATTAAGCAGTTTATATGCCATTCGACAATGTCTTGGAATCTTCTTGCAAGTTGAGATTTCTCCTATTACATTTCTTAAAGGGGTTTTCTGGGAGTTCAGTATAGGTGGCCTATGTTTCAAGAGGCTGCAACACTCTGAATGAACAATATGGCCTTGCCCCCCGTAAACTGTGAAATGGTTGTGCTTGGTATTGCAGTTGCATGGGACTGACCTGTACATAGGCCCCGTGACCAATGAACATTCGCCAAAGGGCCAGGGCCACATCAAACAGCATAGGGATAGGTCATCAATATTCTACTCCCAGAAAACCCCTTTAAAAGGTTATTCCCTGTATCCCCTTGGGTTGCATCTAGCGTTGCAGCTCAGCTCTACTCTAGTAAAGGTGGCTGAGATAAAATGGCATACATCATCTGTGTCAAACATGACACTGTTTTTGGGGAAAAGAACAGCCATGTTTTTCTAGTCCTGGACGTGTCTTTTAATAGAGCATGTAGAGCTTTTTGACACAAATACGTCTTCCATCACATTTGTCTCCTTATGGACCACAGTACAAAAGTGGAGAGTTGGCCTTTATCTGTTTGAAAAGAAACAGTTACTCAGAAATGGCCAGTTTTTAGGACAGTAGTTTAGCCGTTTGGGTACGTAAGGTTCATGTTAGTGTTTGCCCATCAACCTTTCAACCTTCTAGCTAGCAAATTACCTCTCCTCCAGAAGGAAGAAAACAGACTCACTATTAGGACCCATTCACACGACCGTAGTGCCGCTGTGCCTGTGTTGCGAACCTTTTGGGGTGGCGTTGGGCCCCACAGAGATGTCGGGCCTGGGGCTGCCAACCCAAATGTCCCTATTATGATGTGCCTTTGCACTAGTGCCACCTTTAATAGCTACCCTATAATTCAATGTCTGACCCATAAAAGAGCCTTAAAACATAACTTGGGGATATTAGCCAAGGTACACTCCCATCTGTAGACAGCCATTTTGGGTTTCTTGCCCTTCATCAGGTAGCTACCTATAGCTGACACTAGAGAGACGGGGGTCATTTATTAAGACTGGCGTTTTAGACACCAGTCTTACTGAGGCCCTGTGGTGGCGGTGGATCTGTTGAAGTTATGTTGAGGCGCCTACATAACTTCGGCGGATTCAATGCCGCTTCTAAATAAGGAGCCGGCGTAGGTTTAGACCATTTGCTACACCCTTTTTCCCGCCATGCCGACTTTTTTAGACCTTTTAAGATCTGGCGGGAGCTGACAAAAGTTACAGATTGCGGCAGAAAAACCTTTGCGCCGAAATCTGTGCCTGAAATACACCTAATATACACATTAGTAAATTACCTCCACAGTTTTCTTCCTTGTGGAGGAGATGTAATTTGGATACTTTTTCCTATGGAGCATTGCTGTTCATCTTCAGCTGGATCTTCTGAATGAGAACCAGAAGCCCCTACATCAAAGGCACCTCATCTAGACAACCAAAACCCTGCTTTTACTGACGAGTGGCAAGAACCCCAAAATATCAACAGACAGGAGACTAGTTTGGCTAATACTCACCATAGTCATGGGGTTTTGAAGGATTTTTATCTTGATGGCCTTTCCTCAGGAGAGGCCATACAATAGCTGATTGGCCACAAGCAGCGTGTCATCTCTGAAGCCAATCATTGGCTGGAGCGGTGCATGTAACCATGCCCTTGCTGTGCTGGATGTTGACACGGCAGAGACCGGAACATGGACACACCTGAGGTAACGAGGAGGACCAGAGCAGAGGGAGCAGGTAAGTATGAATTTTCTGTTTAGAAAACTCAGTCCCAGAAAACCCCTTTAAGGTAATTCGTAGCAAAATCTGCGACAAGGTCTTTGGGTTTTGCTACAAAACCAATTTAGAAGTATCTCAGACAGTCACGTTGCTAACCTTCCAACTATTGTAATAGGTACTTATAGTCTATTGCAGGGATGCTCAACCAGCTGTTGTAAAACTACAATTCCCACCATGCCCTTCTGTAGACTGATAGCTGTGGGCTGTCCGGGAATTATGGGAGTTGTAGTTTTCCAACAGCTGGAAGGCCGCAGGTTGAGCATGCCTGGTCTATTATAACCTACCTTACAGTTAAAACATTCTCCAAACACCGTAGAGCAAGAAAAACCACTTTATATGTTAAATAATATACCATAAAACAAAAACAAAAAACACAACACAACTATACAGTATATATTTATATCAGCAATGAAAATACTGACATGGTCATTCACTGAAAGCAAAAACGATCAAATAAATTGAAAAATGTTGTAATACTAATATAAAGCCGATATATAATACAACACTTTAGGACATAATTCCAGAGAAAGTCAGAAATCCTTATAGTTTCCCCCCTTTTCGAGCATGTGAAGCAGACGCTCCTCCCCTTGTACGTAAGGTGTTCTTTCGTAAGTTACTTGGACCTCCTGTTTGAAGAGTCACATGTTGACGTTGGGAGTTTGACTCCAAGGAAGATTCCATCGAAAGCCTTTTGGCTGCAATTTCATTGGCTTCCATGAGAAGTTTGAGCTTACTTGCCCGATAACGGGCCATCTCTTCCCGATGGCGTGCAGTTTCTACACGATCTTTCTCTTGATTGGCAACTAGAAGGTCCAGCATGTGATTCATGGCCACCACCTCTGCATGTAACCGTTGCATACTGCTGCCCAACTCTTGCAGTGCTTTCCCCTGACAATGGACACACTCGTCAGGTTCTAGTGTTTGGTCAAGCGTAGGTTCGCAGTCTACATTGTCCACATCAGCTCTATCCCGTAGCATTCCCTGCTGGTTAGAGTTCTCGATGGCAGACATTGCTTCAATATCTTGAGGATCCACTTTAGTCACAATGATTTCTTGATTCTCATCTAGGAAATGGAGGAAAAATGAACTTAGTATTAATGCCTGCGCAAGCGACTTGCTATAGGAATGCAAGTATTGTATGTATTTACTGCCATATATTTACCAGAAGATGTAGAGCCAAAGTCGCTGTCGGCAGTGTGCTCAGGAGATGCCCCCAAGCCCATAAAGTCCTGAAACATTTCTGAAACAAAAGGAAACAACTCAGTCATATATCGTATGTGGCAACAATCGCATACAGCCTAGGAGTATTTGCTTTAGGCTCCATTCAGATGTCCTCACTTTGGGTCCGGATCCGTTCCGCAATTATGCGGAACTGGTACGGACCCATTCATTTTCAATGGGGACGGAAAAGATGCGGACAGTACACAGTGTGCTGTCCGCATTCGCATTTCCGGTCCGCGGCCCCGAACTTCCGGTCCACGGCTCCACAAAAAAATAGAACATGTCCTATTCTTGTCCACAGCTGCAGACAAGAATAGGCATTTTTATTGGGGTGCCGGCCCGGTGCGGACGTGTGAATGGACCCTTAGGACTATTTTTATAATAGGAACTATTACAGGTACAGATCCCTTTGAAGGGTTTCTCCAGTTTCATATTTACAAGTTGTCTCTCCGCCTAGAGTAACCCAAACACCGAATATTTTTGCCCCATATACCTGTTTTTCATGTCAGCACTTTCCTTCCCCTGTTCTCAGCATCACTGCATCCTGGCAGGATGTTTACATTAAGAACTTCCTGTTTTCAACAGCTTCCTGATTTTTATCAGGTCTTGCTCCTCCTATCTTACATGTAAAGGGGAGGAGTAGGCGGCAAGATTTTCGTAGAGAGAACAATGTGGCAGGTGCTGCAAAACCCTGAGTAAAATTACAGAGCAAAGCATGCTGGGGTTGGTTAAGAAACCCAGCAGGAAGCTTATGGAAACAGGAAGTTGTGCAGGTAAACATCCTGCCAGGATGCAGCGATGCTGAAAATAGGGGAAGGAAAGTGCTGCCAGGAAAAACAATCATATGGACAAAAATATGCAGTGTTTCGGGTACATGAGCAGATAAAATATATTTATTATGAAACCAGGGAACTTCTTTAAATCCATTCATGTCTAAGCCTTATCTCACCACCAAAGAAGCAATTAAGAGAACTGAAGAAAAAAAGCAAGTTACATTTGCTACTGAGAAGGAAGGTCATGTGACATGCTCTGGGACTCTTTGAAAACCCTCTGCTTCAGAGGAGTCCAAGAACAAGAATGTCATGTGATTCTCACACACTTCTGATTGGGTATCAGTAAAGTAGCCAAAGGTCTAAGTCCACTTTCAAACGGCCCTAATATGGGCAACTTTTAGCATCCATATTACATCGACAACATCAAGAATCCCATGGTTGTAGTGAACCATGGTAAGATCCAAGTGGATGTAATACAAAAGCCAAAATGTGGCCATATTACGACTGTGTAAAAACATTGAAAACCATAATAAAATGACTGCTGGCTGTGTTAGTACTCACTTGTAATAAATTCAACAATTTGTTCCCTGGCTATGTAAGCCCTTACGGAGGCAACCGTTTTGTGTCTTTTAAGGGGATTGTATTGCCAGTATCACTAATGAAAACCAGAAACTTCACATATTTGTTACCTATTTTATACATATATTTTTATTTTCTGTACATAATTATGGGGCAGGTTTTACCTGATCTTCTGTCAACAGTATTTAGAGATATGTTTTACGGAAGCGACATGGAGCATAGGAACCTGTTTTTTTTTATTTATTTTTTATGGCTTTCACCATCATATTTGTTGCTAATATAATACACTGCAATACTTCTGTATTTCACTGTATTGTAAGGCTTCCAATTAATAGAAGTACACTGATAGAAAACCAGTGGCACTGTCTCTAGAAAAAAAAAAAAAAAGGATTTTTTTTCCCCCCTAATTTTATACAACCCTTTCAAAGGGGTTGGCCAATTTGTTAATAAATATGTTTCCACTCCCTATTCTGTCTCTTAATTTTTGCTAACATACATTTGGTAGAAGTAGGGGAGGCATAAAGCCAAGTAAGACTGCAGGATGAGACTACATAGGGTTTGTTTGTAGTCTGTAACCATAGAAACACAGAGGTCTGCATTTGAGCATCAGAAACAAAAGGGAAAATATAGAAATAGAGTAGTATATTTAAGTGTAAAGCTAATTAACAATGTAAAACTTAGATAAACCTACTGACAAGTGCTTCAACAGGACTATTTGTCCTCCATCACAGAAAGTGAGATTAAAGGGAACCTGTCAGGAGCCCATGGTTTGGGCAGTATGAAATTCCGACAGGCTCCCTGGTCACAAACAACTAGGCTGCACTTTGAAACTTTGCACCATTTTAGAGAGAGCCCAATCTATTAACAAGACGGAGACAGGGAGAAGAGTCACAAGGGTGGCTCCTGGAGGCTTCTTCCCGTGCAGCTCGGGTTGACTGACAGGTCTCTCTCGTGACAGGTTACATAGTTCTTTGTAACCAGGGAGCTTGGATTTCATGCTGGTCCTTGATTTGGTCAGCATAAAGCTACTGAAAGGAGTAACCCTTTAAATCTTCCAAGATGATGGCTGGAAATGCCATTACGATATGATCAGTGTGGGTACTACCCATGAGATCCTCATCGATCCTGAGAACGAAGGGGCAGATGTTGGACCCCCCCACTGATTATAAAGTGATGGCATACAGCTGAAACAACCCTTTAAAGGGAAAAAAAGATGTTCCTTTACCTGAGGAAAGGCCAGTATCTATGTATCCCTTGATCTTCACATCATCTGTGATTTCAGTGCTCAGAATTTTCCTCAGTTCCTCTTCGTAGTCGGTGAGCTCCACGTCCCCTGGCGGTTCTTTCCCGTTCAGCCTCTTATGTTTTTCGGCCTCGGCCAATTTTTTTTTCACGTGTCTCTTGATATCGTGATACCTCTTCTTACAGACGTCTACACTGCGCACGTGAGGGCCCACGGCATTCACTGCATCTGTAATTCTCATCCACAGGGCCTTCTTCCGCGATTTTGGCACTTTGATAGCCTTCTGGCCAATTATCTGATCGTAATACTCCACCACCTTGGAGATGAGGACGCTGTTTTCTTGAAAGGAGAATCGAGTGGCTCTTCCTGACTGGCCAGAACAGTTCTCTCCCTGTCCTTTAGGAGTACCCTCATCTGAATGGCCGAAAACAACCTCCTCTCCAGTATTCTGCATTCTCAATTTTATATCTATGTTAAGATGCCAATATAACAGACAGCAAAGGAAAATCTGAATATAAGTCTTCAGAAATATGAATTTTAGTGGGTGCGATGCATGAGAAGTGTTCTTAAAGAAGTGCTTGAAAACCCAAAGCTGGAAAAAGAACAAAAAAACAGATCACAGGCTCCTGCAAATTGTTATTACAGTAGATAATTTTACCTTGGATTGGAATGCAGCAGATTTCGGGTTATCCTAGAAAAAAATTATTGGTCAAATTGCAATAAACCTACCGTTTTGATTTTTATGTACACTGCATTTTCTTCTCTGGTGGCGCTCCCTTCTGTTTCTCCTTCTGGTCCACCTTCTGCATTCAGTGGAGGACTGACATGCTCAGGAGCTTGGGCTCCTTTCTCATAGTGAGGCATCCCAGACACCTTTCATTAATTTATCCCAACTTCTAAATCCTTAGATGTATATAACTATATCTCTCTATAGACAGTGGAGAAGGAAAGTGTTGGGGACATTATATACCATATGTATCTCTAGGGCTAGATGTGAGGGACTATTTTCTATGCAGAAGAGGAAGGGCTTGACAAGGACTATGTCACGGATGTTGTAGGGGAGAACACCAAAGGACAACAAGAAGGAAGGGAAAAGACACTAGGCCTCACCGCTAGGGAAGGAAAAGGGTCACCACCTATAAAACCCTGCTCCTGGCCCTAACTCCTATCCGTATGGGCACCTCTCGATGGTAGAGATGCCCATACACAGGAACCTAGAAAACCCTGGTGGCCCTCAGTTGCCCTAATAGTAATGACCGGGCAGAGACAACCCGCTCCTTCCCTGGTGAAGGAACCAGCGTCTCGCTGAGGCCTAGTAAACAACAAAGGTGGGGGGGGGGGGGGGATACAAAACACAACAAGCGAAACACTTAACTTCTGAGGCTGATGGATGATGGACGAACAGGACTTCACCACGAACCACACTCCAGCTCTTCCAAAAACCAAATGAAGCTATCCAGAGCAAGGAGTGATGGGTAAAGTCAGACTAAATAGGGAGAGGTGAAGGTGACATGATCCACACCTGAACAGGGGGTGTGGACATACCAGCAACACACAGACAAAGTGAAACCAAAAGAGGCTGTCAGATCACTCATGTGCAGATATTCTTTCAGACCTTCTCAAACCTGTCACCGGCGTGACAGACTAAATACAATGCATTCTGGAATGATGCCGATGCTTGGTGAGCTGCTTCCTACCTACAGAAAGGGAAGCAAGTCCTTCAGATCAGCAGATAAGTAAATTCATAGGATAACCCCTTTAAAGCGGTTCTGTCACCAGGAACAACCCTATACAACCAAGGCATATAGCCTGGTAGAGGTGATGAAGTTGATTGATACGATACCCTTGTTTTCTTCAGCTGAAGCTGACTGCCCGCCATTTCCGGGTTCAGTGACGTGAATGGCGTGTGTCTAGAATTCATCTTACCTCATCTGGATGACGCCAAAGATCTTGTACGCACATGCCGTTCTACAAGGCAAGGAGATCTCAGCGCTAGACAAGAAGTCTAGCGCTGTCAATCTAAGTGGAGGGGGCGTGTTTTGAAAGAGAGGGGCATCAGTATGGGGCACCAGGGCCTCCTGGAGCTCCAATAGCTCGTTTACATACTAATAAAAGTCCTCAATAACGCTGGTACCTACAGAGAAAACAGAGGTATCGTTTGTTACTAGTTGTATAGGGCTGAACCGCATGACAGAGCCGTTTATGTTGCGGCTCTGTTGAAACCTACCTCAACGGACCGAACTGACTTATTGTAGGGTCCAACAGGTTCCACTGTGTTGATGTCAAACCGGGCATCACACAATGCAAGATAAAAGCACCTAACCTATGCTTCTTCATACCCGATGTTCAATATCTCTTGCTTTCTACAGCAAAGAAAGCTGAAGTAGTACTGAATGCCAAGCTATCAGAATGACCAGGTCTCATAACTGGTCTGCAGTACCTCCTGAAGATCACAGAATTTCTATAAATGTTAAGTTATCCACACACAATACACTATGGGATCCAGACGCCGCACTACACTTTTTTCCAAAAGAGGAAAAATACTTATCTTACCATTTTTTGAGCAGTATTTTTAGCCGAGGAGGAGTACGTAAGTTGCAGTAATCCAAATATATGACACGTAGGTGTACATAACGTTAAGGTTGCAATTTATGCCACTGCGGATGCATGGATGGCATCCGTGCTGCGTCCGTGTTTCGCCCAACAACCGTGTTTCAGCTGAGCAGTGTCCACGGAATACTGATGACACACCGAGGTCAAAAAACAAGCACACAGACCGAACACGGACATGAACTGATTTTTTTCACGGACACAAGGCCTAACCCTAACCAGTGCCACACAGGGTCTTACAGATCGACTAGTGCCCACAGCATCTCTTACAAGAGGCTGCCCACCCCGTCAGGCTGGCAGTACTAGTAAAGACTGGGCTGGCGAAACGCCCAAATTGACAAATCAGCAGCTTCCTTACTTAAAACATAGCGCCTTACTGGCCGACCACCCTTGGTTGTGACCTGCGAGGACAGAGCTTTGTAACTGGATGTCAGCAGTATCGATCCAGAGACACGACAATCCAGCATGTGTAGAAAAATAAGAACACTGACATTAGGAATTAGGCACAAGTCCCACTAAAAATAGCGTTTCAAACCAACTAGTGTTCGTAGTTGTGCAGTATTGCTGTGCTGCCTGTGCCGCTCACAGCGCGCTCATTAATAGCAAGTCTTATGTGTACTAATACCTGTACTAGACTTTTTTTCAGAGAGTAAAATTGCCTGCGTTACTGTGGCCTCTGACAACTGGATTTAAAGGGGTTTTCCAGGATTACTATAGTTTTTAAAAGATACGTGCAAGTAGTTGCTTATCTCATGTATATTTTGTATGTCCTTTTTTTAACATTTTGGACTCTCCTGACACGTTTTCACCATGCAAACCAATTGCTCTTATTTCTTTCCATTCTGTGTGTAGCAGTTCCTGTTTCCAACCAAACCCATGATGCACTTCTCCCTTCTCTGCCACAGCTCCAGCACCGCCCCTAACAACGCCCAGATGGTTTATAGCTCCTCCCACCGAGCTAGTTACATAGACACTCCCCTACATTGCCCCTAACAACACCCAGCTAGTTTATAGCTCCTCCCACACCCAGCTAGTTTATAGCTCCTCCCACCGAGCTAGTTACAGAGACACTCCCCTATCATTGCCCCTAACAATGCCCAGCTAGTTTATAGCTCCTCCCACACCCAGCTAGTTTATGGCTCCTCCCACCGAGCTAGTTACATAGACACTTCCCTATCATTGCCCCTAACAACACCCAGCTAGTTTATAGCTCCTCCCACACCCAGCTAGTTTATAGCTCCTCCCACCGAGCTAGTTACAGAGACACTCCCCTATCATTGCCCCTAACAACGCCCAGCTAGTTTATAGCTCCTCCCACACCCAGCTAGTTTATAGCTCCTCCCACTGAGCTAGTTACAGAGACACTCCCCTATCATTGCCCCTAACAACGCCCAGCTAGTTTATAGCTCCTCCCACACCCAGCTAGTTTATAGCTCCTCCCACCAAACTAGTTACATAGACACTCCCCTATCATTGCCCCTAACAAAGCCCAGCTAGTTTATAGCTCCTCCCACACCCAGCTAGTTTATGGCTCCTCCCACCGAGCTAGTTACAGAGACACTCCCCTATTACTGCCCACCCAAGGCCATAACATTACAGGAAAATAAGAAAGAGCTGTATGGACATCCCAGAACGATCGATAGGAGCGGTAAAGGTAAAAGAAATACATCATAAAATTATAGCTGCCTCCATAAATAATTATTTTAAAGTGGAAACCCCCTTTAAGCAGATTGGGCTTTTACTAACTGACTTTGAAGCTATATTTATATCCACTAGCTGGAAGTCACTCTAGACAGAACTGGAAATAAGAAAACAGCTGGTGGTAAAATTTGTGACTTTTCTTTTTCCCACCAAATTTGCAATAAAACTTGTGGCCATGCTGAGCTGATACAGCCTATGTCTTTACCTATTGTAAAATTTTGGCTGGTAAAGTACTGGAAGGGGTGTATATCACACCCAGAATGCTCAGATGGGTGAGGTGAGGAATCCAGGGAAGCTGGATCGTTTCAGCAAAGTAGTTTTTTAAGTGTTTTTATGGGATGGTCGGTTGGTAGAGAGAGCTGCCATTCCTTCCCTCACTCCAGTACAGCTTTCTTTACGAGGATAAATACAAGGTTAAAACGCTCATTCAGTGCCAGAGAGCCTGGAAGCTGCGTGACCTGTTGGCTGTGTAAAGCCCAATCTCCCTGTGTTTATGGAGGTACCTAGGTTAGGTAAACCTCTGTATAGTTAGCGCACAGACGGGCAGGTATTTGATTTCTGTTTGTGTACCCATGAAGTGATTCCCAAAGTGAGTGTTCAAATTTGGCTGCCATGGACTGTTTAGAGAAAAATAAAGTTGTTTTTGGACTTTTAACCTCAAAGTCTGTGACCCCACCACAAGCCCACGGACCCCCGGCACTATGTATTTAAAGACATTTGCCACTGCCACTAATATGTAGGAAAGTCCTGGTGTTCAGGCTGATTGACAGCTTACTCCTTATACTGTAAATAGGGAAAAGGCTGCCCAAAGGGCTGGCCGCTCACGAATATTGAGGACTACACTGAGAGGACTAGCAGTGTCCATCTGCTCAACAGTGACTTTTTGAGAACTATTAAATGACCCAGCGGTGGAATCAGGGTCACGGACACTAGTGTAGTCTCAGATTGTCTTTAGGGCTCTCCTAGTGAATCTGCATGAGGACCTTCATCCTGCCACGTATGGTCTTATTAGTCAAGTATTTTGCAGCATGTCTGAAGAACAAGGTAACCATCAGTCAGCCAAACCTGTCACCTGCCTACAAGACAATGACTGATTCCTGTACACGGAAACTATCTAATAGATGTCCATGCCACAATGTTACTCACTTGTGATGGGTTCAGACTCTGCTCCGTGCTCTGGTACACCTATGCTTGGTGAGTCTTCTGTGTCGCCCTTAGATGTCACCTCCTGGTCCATGATTAGATCTCTGCAAAATATCAGAAGAAATTTATAAATCTGTCCAAAAGCCAATGAAATTCAGGGCTGGACCCATCCTAAGAACCACATCGACAATGTGCCTAGAGATGATAACTTTCGGAGTCTAGAGACGTTCTTCAGTAAATCCACTAAACCAAATGTCAAAGACTGAGTGAGATAACTGGAATCTTACCCAAATACAGAGGTTGACAGACAACCTCTTTCGTATAGGAGGCACCGCTGTGATTGACTGAGACCACTAGCAAAACCACTATGGCCATATAGATATTGTAACCGGCTGTCCATGTCAGAGGCGGAACCTCAGAAGGTCACCTCTCCACATTCCATGCCTCACACCTTTTTTGATTTTATGTTCTATCTATTTTAGGATGTAGGAACAGGAACAATTTCATTTCTAGCGCTCCTCTTTCTACAGAGGTGTCCTCCTTACCTTTCTTCCTGGCTCAACATATCCCAAGATGACCAGCATTAAGAAAACAAATTCCTGAGATCTTTTGAGATACTGTATCACGAGATGCCTACTTTGTATGTGGCCACCCAGTGGTTAAATTGTGTATTACAGTCTCTCTCTTTTCTAGCATATCCCAATTGAGAAATTGGAGTCGAGCGAAGGTCAGGGTGGACACGTGCAGTCGTTGGCTCTTTTATGAATCTTTGAGGCATTTAAAAATAGGTGCATTGTGGGTAAATGGCAAGAAAAAACTGAATATTAGTTTTTTATCAACTAAATGGAAAAAAAATAAAAAAATCTATGCCCATGTTACACCAGTACCAGTACAGCAAGTACTTTCACTGGGCAGCACCATCCCAAACGGAGATGAAACCCCAACTAATGACATCACTGGGAGGACAGCCCCTTTAGTTTTCTCATCTTAAAGGGGTGTTCCAGGAGTGCAATATTCATGGCCTACCCTCTGGATCGGTCATCAATCAATATCTGATTGGTGGGGTGGATGGATAGCGGCTGTGCTTGGTATCGCAGCACATCCCCCTTCGCTTGAGCTGCACGTGGACCATGTGACCAACGAACGTGACCTCAGCGGCCTAGGAAGCGGCGCTCACTGGAGCCTCTACGAACAGCTAATAAGCGGAGGTGCCAGGAGTCAGACCCGCACCCATCAAATATCCGACGTGCCCAACATAAGTACTGCATTAGGCTACATTCACACGACCGTAGGTGTTTTGCGGTCCGCAAAAAAAAAACGGATGACGTTCCGTATGGCATCACTTTTTTTTGCGGATCCGTTTTTTTGGCGGATCCATTGTAATAATGCCTATCCTTGTCCGCAAACTAGAAAAAAAATAGGACATGCACTATTTTTTTGGCGGAGCAACGGAACGGACATACTGATGCGGACAGCACACGGTGTGCTGTCCGTGTTTTTTGCGGACCCATTGAAATGAATGGGTCCGCATCCTATCCGCAAAAAAAAACTGAAACAAAATACGGTCGTGTGCATGAGGCCTTATTCATGGTGATAAATTAACCCTGGCACAGACAGTTTTCATTTTTTTCTCCCAGTCTTCTAAGATCCACAACTTTTTTATTTTTCAGTCAACAGCTTGTTTTTTGCGGGGCGAGTTGTATTTTGTAACCCTTGATGACATCCGTTGTCTCTTCAAAGATATCGCTCGCACCGGGGCAGAGAGACAGTCATAGATGCTGGGTGGCTGCTCTTTCACACAGCAGACCAGTCAGGGCCAATGTCTGTGATCGGCGATAATACTTCCCTACGGTAGCATCGGTTCCCCCTGAAAGATCCGAGGCTTCCACAGCTATGTTGCCATGGAAACCACTGCTTAAGGCAGTGTTAAGGTGAGTATTCACACCCATAGATTGTCATTGTTCTGAAAACGGTCATGTGAATAGGGCCTTAGAGCCCATCGCTTTGCTGCAGACCCCTTTACTTATTTTGGTAAAACAGGTCAAGACCCGGGCAAAAGAGCCCGCACCCTGAGTGAGCGCAGCAGAGACGGGGGAGCGAGGGACGGGTTAGTACTAAGTAATAGATCTTCCTTCCACAGGTTACTACTAAGATGAAATGCCCAGAGCACCCCTTTAAAGCGGCTCTATCACCCGGATCACCCTAAACAACCAGGCATATAGTCTCGTAGGGTTGCTGAAACTTCAGAAGCCGAGGGCGCCGCCACTTCCGGGTTCAGTGAAGTGAACGGCGCATGCACAGTGTGCATCTTCGCTCATCGGGATGAAGCCAAAGATGTTGTGTGCACGCGCCCTTCTAGACGCGCAAGATCTCAGCGCTAGACCAGAAGTCTAGCGCTGTCAATCTAAAAGGAGAGTGACGTCAGTATGGAGCACCAGGGGCGTGCTCAAATAACGGAAATGTGATGGTTCTGGGGGAAGGGGTGGGATTCGTACCTAATCCAAATGTTTTAAGGGCATCTGTCAGCAGTTTTGCACCCATGACACTGGCTGAACTGTTACATGTGCACTTGGCAGCTGAAGGCATCTGTGTTGGTCCCATGTTCATATGTGCCCGCATTGCTGAGAAAAATGATGTTTTATTATATGCAAATGAGCCTCTAGGAGCAATGGGGGCGTTGCCGTTACACCTAGAGACTGTGCTCTCTGCCCTCTGCTCTGTGATGGACAGGACCAGGTAGTGAAAACGTTATCACGCCTGGTCTTGACTTCATTGAAAGTGCAGAGGCTGTGTCAGTTGCATGAAAACAGAGCCTTTAGGTGTAACGACAACGCCCCCGTTGCTCCTAGAGGCTTATTTGCATATATTAAAACATCATTGTTCTCAGCAATGCGGGCACATATGAACATGGGACCAACACAGACGCCTTCAGCTGCCAAGTACACATGTAACAGGTCAGCCGGCGTCATAGGTACAAAACTGCTGACAGATGCCCTTTAAGTGCAACCTGTTGTGTCCCCATCATGTGGTGAACACAGTCCTGTGTATGTAGACAGCCACCTATGTGAAGAACTGGAAATGATGCATCATGTGACCTATATTATGTATATATATACATTGCCATATTAGTATATACATCAACAAACTGCTATGCTTTCACATATGCAGCGTTTTTCTGCAGAACCAACCCTAACAACACACACCCATCCAGTCTACACTGTCATCTCCGTGTCCCAGCTCCTCAAGCACTTACCTGCCCCGGCTTTGTCTGCGCATGTGCGAAGGCTATGGTTCGCCCCACAAAAGCTGTTTTGCCGTTCTCTAATTCTGATTGGTTGATGCGCTGAACCTAGCAACCCCCGTTGGATGATGGGACTTGAAGTTCTTCCTTGCGGACGTTTGTGAGTAAAGCAATACACGTACGACTACGTCTCCCGGAATCCTCGTCCTTTTCAGCGTCTCAGACCTTTTTTTTTTTTTTTTTTTTTTAAAAGCAAAACTTTATTAGTTTTTTTAGATGCGTTTCACAGGAGTGACTGGCGGGAAATACCCCGTGGCTCATGTTGTTGTGGTTGTGTTTTCATATAGAAGTATATGTGAGGTTTAGTTTTACGTGTTTTTAGTCAGCCATGTTGTAAGAGCTGGAGCAGGGTCAGCTAGAGATACCTTGGGGTGTCACATTGAATAAAAAGCCATACCCCTGTGGTGTTACAAATAGGAATATGATACTTTGACACGCCATTTTACCTCAATGACAAATGTGGCGCTAAGTTTTGGATAAATATGTCAGCCATGAGAAGGTGTGAGGAACAGAAATGGACGACGGCGTATTTTCCGTCTGAACACGGACCCATAGAGGTCACTAGTGCCATTCACGACCCCATTTTTCCACACAGACGTAAAATCCGTGTGGAGAAATTCGCCATTCTGGTCCGTGGATTACTCACGCACCTGCAGACAATTGTTTCTGGCGGTCTCGGGGTCCATGTCGTATACGGACCTCACTATGCGCAGAAAATCTTACAACCGCAACACATACGATTTTTTTTAATATGGCCGCCTAAGGCTTGGTTCACATTTGCATTGGAGGCTCCGATATATTCTGACAAAAATATCGGACAAAAATTTTAGTGCAGCATCTTGCGCCATGTTGTCCCATTATAGCCATCTCCCAGGACGCATTGCAATCCGTTCTTGTTAACCCCTTACATTTTTGCATTTTCATTTTTAATCTCTGCCTTCCCGGGGCCATAACTTTTTTATTTTTCAGTTCACATAGCCATAGGAGGGCTTGTTTTTGTCTAATGGCGTCATATAATAGTGCATAGGATACAGTGGGAAGCTGGAAAAAAATCCAGGAATTAGAGGAAAAATGCAATTCTGCCAGTTTTATGGGTTTTGTTTTTACAGCGTTCACTATGCAGTAATGCTGACCTTTTACCTTCATTTTCCAGGTCAGTACGATTACGGCAATACCACATTTACATAGTTTTTCTCTGCTACAGAAAAAAAAAAACGTGGAAAAATGTTTTTTTCATCGCCATATTCTGACCCCCATAACTTTCTTTATAGTTACCAGTATATCTACGGAGCTGTGTGAGGGTTCATTTTATTCAGGGTATGTATGACTTTTGTATTACTTCTTATCACTTCTAATTATGAAAAAATGGCGAATCGGCCATATTGATTTTTTTTTCCTGTTTTGCCATTCACTGTATGGGATAATTAAAAAATATATATTTTAATAGTATGGGTGTTTTCGGACACGGGGTGCCCTTAAAGAGGACCTTTCACCAGAATAAAGCATCTAAGGCCTCTTTCACACTTGCGTTGTCCGGATCCGGCGTGTACTCCACTTGCCGGAATTACACGCCGGATCCGGAAAAACGCAAGTGTACTGAAAGCATTTGAAGACGGATCCGTCTTCAAAATGCTTTCAGTGTTACTATGGCAGCCAGGACGCTATTAAAGTCCTGGTTGCCATAGCAGGAGCGGGGGTGCGGTATACTTACAGTCCGTGCAGCTCCCGGGGCGCTCCAGAATGACGTCAGAGCGCCCCATGCGCATGGATGACGTGTCCATGCGATCACGTGATCCATGTGCTTGGGGCGCCCTGACGTCACTCTGGAGCGCCCGGGGAGCCGCACGGACGGTAAGTATGCTGCTCCCCTGCTCCCCACTACACTTTACCATGGCTGCCAGGACTTTAGCGTCCCGGCAGCCATGGTAACCATTCAGAAAAAGCTAAACGTCTGTTCCGGTAATGCGCCGAAACGACGTTTAGCTTAAGGCCGGATCCGGATCAATGCCTTCCAATGGGCATTAATTCCGGATCCGGCCTTGCGGCAAGTCTTCAGGATTTTTGGCCGGAGCAAAAAGCGCAGCATGCTGCAGTATTTTCTCCGGCCAAAAAACGTTCCGTTCCGGAACTGAAGACATCCTGATGCATCCTGAACGGATTTCTCTCCATTCAGAATGCATGGGGTTAATCCTGATCAGGATTCTTCCGGCATAGAGCCCCGACGACGGAACTCTATGCCGGAAGACAATAACGCAAGTGTGAAAGAGCCCTAAACTAACTATACAGACGTGTAGAGCGGCGCCCAGGGATCCCCCTGCACTTACGGTTATCCCCGGGCGCCGCTCTGTTCTCCGGTATCTTCATAGTTAGGCTCCACCCAGGGGAACCTGCCGGCGTCTCTTTCTCCTATGCTGTAGCGCTGGCCAATCGCAGCGCTCAGCTCATGTTTATTAATTTTTATTTTAAGTTTGGGATAGAATTTATTTATATTTTAAAATACTTTTTTTTAAGTCCCTAAGTGGAGCCATCATCATTAGATTGGCTATTGTATAATTTGATGAAATGGTGTCCATTACAGTATGTGAAGTATACAGTATCCGTATATACCAGGGCTGGCCAACCTGCGGCTCTCCAGGTGTTGTAAAACTACAATTCCCACCATGCCCTGCTGTAGGATGTCTGGGCATGCTGGGAGTTGTAGTTTTCCAACAGCTGGAGAGCCACAGGTTGGCCATCCCTGGTATATACCAATGCAGTGCTGCCACCTGCAGGTCTAGTCCTAGAAGCACGCTTAATATGGCCGCCTAAGGCTACTTTCACACTAGCATTGTTTTAATCCGGCGTTCAATTCCGACACCGGAACTGCCCGCCGGATCCGGAAAAACGTGTGAAAACGGATTACATTTGAATCCTGATCAGGATTTTGATCACAGTGAAAAAATGCATTGGAAAAAACGGATCCGCCATTTATGGACTTTTCACATTTTTCGGGTTTAACATGCAAAAGCCGGATCCGTTTTGACTGAACACACAGCGTCGGATCCGGCGTTAATGCAAGTCAATGGGAAAAAGGCCTGATCCGGCGTTCAGTCAAAGTGTTCAGGATTTTTGGCCGAAGGTAAAAATACTGCATGCTACGTTTTTCTGAAAAGCCTGATCAGTCAAAAAGACTGAACTGAAGACATCCTGATGCATCCTGAAGGTCTGACTCTCCATTCAGAATGCATGGGGATAAAACTGATCAGTTCTTTTCCGGATTTGAGCCCCTAGGACGGAACTCAGCGCCGGAAAAGAAAAACGCTAGTGTGAAAGTACCCTAATACGGTGTTGGACCCCCTTTTGCCTTCAGAACTGCCTTAATTCTACGTGGCATTGATCCCACAAGGTGCTGATAGCATTCTTTAGAAATGTTGGCCCATATTGATAGGATAGCATCTTGCAGTTGATGGAGATTTGAGGGATGCACATCCAGGGCGTTCCACCACATCCCAAAGATGCTCTATTGGGTTGAGATCTGGTGACTGTGGGGCCACTTTAGTACAGTGAACTCATTGTCATGTTCAAGAAACCAATTTGAAATGATTCGGGCTTTGTGACATGGTGCATTATCCTGCTGGAAGTAGCCATCAGAGGATGGATACATGTTCTCATTCTGTTTACGCCAAATTCGGACTCTACCATTTGAATGTCTCAACAGAAATCGAGACTCATCAGACCAGGCAACATTTTTCCAGTCTTCAACAGTCCAATTTTGGTGAGCTCGTGCAAATTGTAGCCTCTTTTTCCTATTTGTAGTGGAGATGAGTGGTACCCGGTGGGGTCTTCTGCTGTTGTAGCCCATCCGCCTCAAGGTTGTGCGTGTTGTGGCTTCACAAATGCTTTGCTGCAGACCTCGGTTGTAACGAGTGGTTATTTCAGTCAACGTTGCTCTTCTATCAGCTTGAATCAGTCGGCCCATTCTCCTCTGACCTCTAGCATTCACAAGACATTTTTGCCCACAGGACTGCCGCATACTGGATGTTTTTCCCTTTTCACACCATTCTTTGTAAATCCTAGAAATGGTTGTGCGGGAAAATCCCAGTAACTGAGCAGATTGTGAAATACTCAGACCGGCCCGTCTGGCACCAACAACCATGCCACGCTCAAAATTGCTTAAATCACCTTTCTTTCCCATTCTGACATTCAGTTTGGAGTTCAGGAGATTGTCTTGACCAGGACCACAACCCTACATGCATTGAAGCAACTGCCATGTGATTGGTTGACTAGATAATTGCATTAATGAGAAATAGAACAGGTGTTCCTAATAATTCTTTAGGTGAGTGTATATACAGTATATATTGCAGTTGCTTGCCAGTGTGTGTCAGGCCCACAGAGTGTACTGTGCCCACTGCCACTGCCCACCACTCATATCTGGTGGCACAGTAGCTTGCAGATAAAAAAGTAATACAATTTTTTCTCTGTAATATAATTGCAGTTGCCTGCCAGTGTGTGTCAGGCCCACAGAGTGTACTGTGCCCACTGCCAGTGCCCACCACTCATATCTGGTGGCACAGTAGCTTGCAGATAAAAAAGTAATACAATTTTTGCTCTGTAATATAATTGCAGTTGCCTGCCAGTGTGTGTGTCAGGCCCACAGAGTGTACTGTGCCCACTGCCAGTGCCCACCACTCATATCTGGTGGCACAGTAGCTTGCAGATAAAAAAGTAATACAATTTTTTCTCTGTAATATAATTGCAGTTGCCTGCCAGTGTGTGTCAGGCCCACAGAGTGTACTGTGCCCACTGCCAGTGCCCACCACTCATATCTGGTGGCACAGTAGCTTGCAGATAAAAAAGTAATACAATTTTTGCTCTGTAATATAATTGCAGTTGCCTGCCAGTGTGTGTCAGGCCCACAGAGTGTACTGTGCCCACTGCCAGTGCCCACCACTCATATCTGGTGGCACAGTAGCTTGCAGATAAAAAAGTAATAACATTTTTTCTCTGTAATATAATTGCAGTTGCCTGCCAGTGTGTCTCAGGCCCACAGAGTGTACTGTGCCCACTGCCCACCACTCATATCTGGTGGAACAGTACCTTGCACGCATAGTATCACTAATCTAAAAAAAAATGACAGGCAGAGGCAGGCCACCCCGCAGGGGCCGTCGTGGTCGTGGTGCTGTGATTTCCTTTGGCCCTACAATAATGCCCAGTGTTCAGAGGCCACGTACCCTGAACTCGAAAAGTTCTGAGGACATAGTTGACTGGCTAACACAGGATACCCAATCTTCTACAGCTTCCGCTCGGAACCTTGACGCACCATCCTCCTCCAGCTCAGCTTCGGGCACCTCTCAAGTTACCACTCGCCCGCCTGCCGCCACCACCAACACTAGCACCACAGCCGCTTCACTTGATCTGTCAGAGGAGTTATTTACACATCAGTTGGAAGAAATGAGTGATGTGCAACCATTATTGCCAGAGGATGTAGATAACAGGCATATGTCTCAGTCAGGCAGCATTACACACATGGACGTACGGTGTGATGATGATGATGTACCCGCTGCTGCTTCCTTTGCTGAGTTTTCAGATACAAGTGAAGCGGTTGATGATGACGATGTGTCTGTGGATGTCACATGGGTGCCCGCTCGAAGAGAAGAAGAACAGGGGGAAAGTTCAGATGGGGAGACAGAGAGGAGGAGGAGACAAGTTGGAAGCAGGGGGAGGTCATCGCAAGGAGCTAGTGGCACAATCAGACAGCATGTATCGGCACCCGGGGTCAGCCAGACAGCACGCCAATCAACGCATGCTGTTGCCACCACCAGAATGCCGTCATTGCAAAGCTCAGCAGTGTGGCATTTTTTTGTGTGTCTGCCTCTGATAACAGCGATGCCATTTGCAACCTGTGCCAAAAGAAACTGAGTCGTGGGAAGTCCAACACCCACCTAGGTACAACTGCTTTGCGAAGGCACATGATCTCACATCACAAACGCCTATGGGATCAACACATGATGAGTACAAGCAGCACACAAACTCAAAGCCACCATCCTCCTCCTGGTCCAGCATCTTCAGCCACGTCAACCACTGCTGTCCTCCTTGCCCCCTCTCAACCACCCGCCACTCCGCCTCTCACCTTCAGCAGTTCCTGCTCATTTGCCCACAGTCAGGTGTCTGTAAAGGAAATGTTTGAGCGTAAGAAGCCAATGTCACAGAGTCACCCCCTTGCCTGGCATCTGACAGCTGGCTTGTCGGAACTCTTAGCCCGCCAGCTTTTACCATACAAGCTGGTGGAGTCTGAGGCCTTCAAAAAATTTGTAGCTATTGGGACACCGCAGTGGAAGGTACTCGGCCGAATTTTTTTTTCACAAAACACAATCCCCAACCTGTACTCTATTGTGGAAAAGGAAGTCATGGCATGTCTGGCACACAGTGTTGGGGCAAGGGTCCATCTGACCTCTGATACCTGGTCTGCAAATCACGGTCAGGGCAGGTATATCACGTACACTGCGCATTGGGTAAACCTGCTGACGGCTGCCAAGCATGGAATGCGTGGCTCTGCAGAGGAGTTGGTGACACCACCACGACTTGCAGGCAGGCCTGCTGCCACCTCCTCTACTTCTCCTACTCCATCCTCTTCGCTTACCTCCTCGGCTGAGTCCTCTTCTGCTGCTGCGTCTTGCTCCACATCAACTGCACCCCCCCCAGCTCCCCAGGGGCTATTCCACATCCCGGATACGACAGTGTCACGCCGTCTTGGGGTTGACTTGCCTGAAAGCAGAGAGTCACACCGGACCAGCACTTCTGTCCGCCCTGAACGCACAGGTGGATCAGTAGCTGACCCTGCACCAAATGGAGATCGGCAAAGTGGTGTGTGACAGCGGAAGCAATTTGTTGGCGGCATTGAATTTGGGCAAGTTGACACATGTGCCGTGCATGGCACATGTGTTGAATCTGATCATACAACGCTTTGTGCATAAGTACCCAGGCTTACAGGATGTCCTCAAGCTTACCAGGAAGGTGTGTGGCCATTTCAGGTGTTCCTACACGGCCATGGCGCACTTTTCCGATATTCAACGGCGAAACAACATGTCAGTGAGGCGCTTGATTTGCGACAGCCCGACATGTTGGAATTCAACACTCCTAATGTTCGACCGCCTGCTCCAACAAGAAAAAGCCGTCAACGAGTATTTGTATGACCGGGGTGCTAGGACAGCCTCTGCGGAGCTGGGTATTTTTTTGCCACGTTACTGGACGCTCATGCGCAATGCCTGTAGGCTCATGCGTCCTTTTGAGGAGGTGACAAACCTAGTCAGTCGCACCGAAGGCACCATCAGCGACATCATCCCATTTGTTTTCTTCCTGGAGCGTGCCATGCGAAGAGTGCTGGATCAGGCCATAGATGAGCGTGAAGAGGAAGAGGAAGAGTTGTGGTCACCATCACCACCAGAAACAGCCTTATCAGCATCGCTTGCTGGACCTGCGGCAACGCTGGAAGAGGAGTCTGAGGAAGAGGAGTCAGAGGAGGAATGTGGCTTTGAGGAGGAGGAAGACCAACCACAGCAGGCATCCCAGGGTGCTCGTTTTCACCTATCTGGTACCCGTGGTGTTGTACGTGGCTGGGGGAAGAACAGACCTTCAATGAGATCAGTGAGGACGAGGAACGGGACATGAGTAGCTCGGCATCCAACCTTGTGCAAATGGGGTCTTTCATGCTGTCATGCCTGTTGAGGGACCCTTGTATAAAAAGGCTGAAGGAGAACGACCTGTACTGGGTGGCCACGCTACTAGACCCCCGGTATAATCAGAAAGTGGCTGAAATGTTACCTAATTACCGGAAGTCGAAAAGGATGCAGCAGTTCCAAAACAAGTTAAAAAGTATGCTTTACACAGTGTATAAGGGTGATGTCACAGCACAACGGGAATCTAACAGGGGAAGAGGTAAAAGTAATCCTCCTCCTACCACGACCATGCCGGCAAGGACAGGACGCTTTACAGACGTGTTGTTGATGGAGGACATGCAGAGCTTTTCAAATCCTACGCATCGCCACAGCCCTTCGGGGTCCACCCTCAGAGAACGACTCGACCGACAGGAAGCAGACTACCTCGCCTTAACTGCAGATATCGACACTCTGAGGAGCGATAAACCCCTTGACTACTGGGTGTGCAGGCTTGACCTGTGGCCTGAGCTATCCCAATTCGCCCCGCTTCAAGTGTCCTGTCAGAAATGACTTTCAGCGCAGCAGTAGGTATTGTCACTGAGAAGTGGCCTAGGTCAAAAAAGTCTAGATTACGTCACCTTTATTAAGATGAATGAGGCATGGATCCCGAAGGGACTGACAGTGGGGGATGCATTTGACTAAAAAAGGCCTGATGAGATGCCTTGGGCTAAAAATGGTCCACACGCTGCTGTATTTAATCTCTGCATGCCGGATGACTTGCGTGACTTCTCCGCCACCAACTAGGGTTCAAGCCGCAATGTTTTAGTGCACTTTCTGACACAGAGACTCAATTAACTGGCTGAATATCTATTATATATCCCTTTGATGGTGGGCAAGTACAGTGTTTTAAACAACTAAAATAGTTACATGACATCTGAGGATGTTCTAATATGAACACTATTTTCCTGTTCTTTGGAGCAATAATGGCGTTCAGCATTCAAATTCCAATCAAATTATCCAACCTTGGAAAAATATTTGCCTTTCATATATCCAATGGAGATTTCATTTGCATCTCAGATACACAGTATATTCTGTCTCAGGTTTGTGCAGAACAGAAACGTTTGCTCATCGAGCTGCTTATTGCCTTCTTTACAATTTTGTAATATTGATACCAATATGACAACAATTTTGTTCACTAGATTGGTTGTAAATTTTATTTGTCTTTTGATAACATTCCCTGGATACACGTTCATATTAGTTGTCAATATTCTGGACTGGATGAAGAACAAAAGGCTGGATATAAGTGATCAACTCATCTCTGGGATTACTCTATGTATCCTTGTTCACAGGCTGCAACATACAATCTTCTGCTACATGGAATTCGTATATGACTATTATACAATTAGAAAATATTGGCGCTGGTATAATCTTTTCTTTTTTTCTCTAATATTCTGCACTTTGCTCTTCTCCACATGGCTCGCCATTCATTTTTGCCTGAAGATTGTGAACATCAGCCACAAAGTCTACATTTACATTCAGCGCAGGTTCTCCAAGATGTTCCCATGGATCCTCCTTCCATCCATCTTTGCTTCAGTTACTCTAAGTGCTCCTGCTGCCCTGAGAATCACACAAGAACAAGTTCTAAACTCTACCCAGACTGCACAGAATCTAGGCCATATATTCTTAGAATTTCTTCCGTATGTTGTGTTTTCTTTTTTGTGTTTTTTACTGTTTTTCAGTTCGGCTCTGAATATAATTTTATCTCTGCAAAGACATATTAAACACATAAATGATAACACCATAGCATTAAGATCTGAGATAGTAAAAGCTCATGTCACTGCCGTGAGGACAGTTGTCTCCTTACTTACTTTTAATCTCTTCTATTTTGCTTTACTGCTCATTTTAATCATAGCACATTTATATCAATTTAAGACTCGATTTATCTCTTACCTTTATGCATTATGTCATATTCTTGGCGTACCGATATTAATACAAGGAAGCAGCAAGCTACGGAAAAAGTTACATGCTGTTTGGATCTGTTTTTCTAAGTAAAAGCTTTGCTGTATAATAAGTCAACTAAATGCAGAAATTCAATTTGCTGCATTGAAGGGGTTTTCCCGAGATTTAAATACTGATGACCTATCCTCTTGGCCGATTGCTATTCACCCAGTGCTATTTCTCCCCATGCACCAAGCACTTTATGTTCTGCAATAAATGAAATTAGATCGCTGAGTTCCATGGATCTTTTTGTTTTTTTTCTTATACTTATACCTCGTCACTGTTGTTGGTCCACCATTGGTCCACCTATGTCCGCATGACTGGTGCTAGAGGGGAAGTGCTGACCGTGTATGCTCTTATAACTGGTACAGTCTGGATAGGTGATTAGTATCTGATCAGTGGAGGTCTGACACTCGGGACTCCTCGCCAAGGCCAAGTGACGACCCTTTCATCTGTCTCCTCGCTTAGACGCAGATAAGCCAAACACAAGTGAATGGGGCTGAGCGCGATATCAAGCATAGCCGCTATACAATGTAAGGGACTGTGCTTGGTAAGTTGTGAGAAGGCAGCAGCACTTACAGGAGCACCGGTACCTTCTCAAACAGTGACCTATCCTGAGGATAGGACGTCAGTATTTAAATCTCAGAAAACTCCCCTTCTAGGTTTTTTTTACACCTTGTTGTCTTCCAGTACAGTCCTGCAATGAGTTGGACATCTAGCTCTCAGATAAGTAAACCTTCATAAAACAGCTTCATAAATACAACTTATTTGTTTCAGAGACAATGAAAGCTGGAAAATATATTATATTTAAATTGCGATGAACCTCATACAGTTAATTAAAATAAATCTTAATTGACTATAAGGAGAAAACTGTATAAAGTTAAAACGCTGTGTGATAAAAAATAAAAATCTTGCATTTAACCAGTTTATAAGTGATCCTAAAATTTCAAAAATCTATTTTCTTCATACAAGAGAAGCTTCACTACAGCCTGTCCAGGACTTTTCATGCAGTTTAGATATATTTTATGTCATAGTTTAGCATTTCATTGACTGATATTCCAGTGTGAGAAACAGAATAAACACAAACTGTAACATGCAGAGGGGGATTATTACTTTAATTTTATATTTGTCATGTGAAAACTGATTAGATTGTTTTCTATAATATCTCACCAACGCTTCCGTAGCCTGTTAGTAGCAAACATATTGTCGCAGTGCAGTGCCCCGTGACACTTGTTGCCATGTCGGCTAGCTGCATGTACTCTTGCGTATTGGCTGCTTGGTGCTTGCTGGCTGCGGTGTTCTAGCATGTGAACTGCGTCCTGTGACTTGAATGCGCTCTGTTTTCACGTAGTGTTAATATTTCCCTGATCTGTGCGTCTGGATATGAGGTGGTCAAGTGTTGGAATCAACCTGTTATTTAGACCTGTGAGCTGTGTGCCTGATTCAGTCTGTCTCCAGGAATTCTGTGTGTAGGGTGCATTCTACTGACCTGAGTGTTTGTGATTCGACCCTGACTTGAGTCATCATCCTGATATTTCATCCATGTCTTAGTCTGTCTGGGAGTTTGTACAATGTCGCTAGGTCCTAGTCTGTCTGGGTGTTTGTACTTTTCTACTTTGTTTTGTATTTTGCATGTTCAATGTTCATGTCTGACCAACATGCACCCAGTTCCACATGGTGTCCAGACATGTTTATATGTTGTCTGCCTGTGTACACCATACTCTCTGTGTCCATACCCACATGGGTCCTGGCTTTGTCTGCATGTCTCTGAGTTTGTCCTGTCTGTCAGTGAGTGCCATGCTCCTTGTATCCAGTTCCGCATGGGTTCCTGATGATGTGGGTTCTCTGGGTTCCTGTTACTTGGTCTGTGTCTGAACAGTGTCCTATCTTGCATGTTGGCTTGGGTTCCTGCTTGTTTACCTGTGTTCCTGGTTTGGACCGTTTGTGTCTTTCTACAGTGTCTTTTCCTTGCAGGTCAACTGCCAAATGACCAGGACTGTTTAGCAGTTGCTCCGGTTACTCCCCTGCAGAGAAGACCAGATCCCTGTATAGGGGTTAAAGAATGAATACCAGGAGAGCACAGGAATTACGCCCTTAGGGCCCATTCACACGACCGTATGAACGGATCCGCATCCGTTCCGCATTTTTGCGGATGGTATGCGGATCCATTCATTTCTATGGGCTCTGAAAAGATGCCGACAGCACACCGTGTGCTGTCCGCATCCGTAGTTCCGTTCCGCGGATCCGCAAAAATAAACTCACATGTCCTATAGTTGTCCGCATTAAACGTTCCGTAGCCCCATTCAAGTCTATGGTTCCGCAAAAATGCGGATCATACGGAAGTGCTTCCGTATGTTATCCGCAAAAATACACCATCCGTTCCGGTTTTTCACGGAAGAACGGATCCGCAAAACACATACGGTTGTCTGAATGAGGCCTTAGGGTTTGGCCCTAAGTCAAATTGGTCACTTGGCCCAGTGGTTCTACATCTGCCATTGTTTCCTAGTTGTTTGTCCAAGATTATTCCTATTGGTGGGGTCTGATCATTTGTTTAAAAAAGCATTCCTTTTGGCCTACTCTGGATCTGTTAGTTTGTTTTATGTATGCCTGTGATATATTAAGGGGTTCCTTTGACCCATGAGCATGACACATATCACAATTGGAACTCCAGCTTGTATATGCTTGATAGGCTACTCAAGCAGAAATGTGCCGTTAACTACTACCTGTACGAACTTTGCAGCAGGACAGGTTCTGGGGAGCTTGTTTTTTTTTGCTCATGCGAGACACATGCAGACTTCTGCGGCCATTTGATGAGATCACCAAACTAGTCAGTCACAGCCAGGGCGCCATCAGTGACATCGTACCTTATGCCTTCTTTCTGGAGCGTGCATTGCGTTGTGTCATTGATCAAGCCATAGAGTACCAGGAGCTGGAAGATGAGGAAGTCACAATGTTGAATGAATTCCCAGGCTAGCTACTCCATCTGAGACAAGTCAGCAGGAGTCTGAAGAGGAGTCAGAGGAGGATGGTGGCAGGGGGGAGGAGGAGGAGGAGGAGAAAGAAGAGCAGGCTTTAAACTTTTCAGGGATCCCTGGTGTTGTCCGTGGCTGGGGGGGGAGGAGACCGAGGACGACATTCTCCTGGGCTAAGAGCAGGAGCCAGAGCGCTCCAGCACTTCTAATTTAGTGCAAATGGGGGCCTTCATACTCCAGTGTTTGAAGAGGGACCCCCGTATAAAAAGCATAAAGGTCAAGGACCTGTACTGGGTGGCAACATACCTAGACCCTGGTACAAACTCAAAATGGCGGATATGTTACCAGCATCACAGAGGGCTGTCAGAATGCAGCATTTCCAGGCCTTGATGCGAGAGATGCTGCATTCTTCTGTTTCCGCCACTGGCAGATGAATTTCCACCACAGCGAAAAAGGTGCTGGTACCAATCCTACCGCACCTGCAAAAAGAGGGCGGTTTTAAAATGTTGGTCACTTCGGATATGAGATCATTCTTGCAGCCA